>NC_140997.1:153308756-153739567 GCF_052327205.1 Somniosus microcephalus
CATCCACAGCTAGTGGTGTATAAAGGAGCATGGTTTTCAATAGGTCTTCAGAGGGCTTGAAAGATACAGGAACCCAAAAGCCACTCATGACCCTTTACACACATACTGTACCAAATAGTACCGAAGGTTAACAGAACATACTGGTGTTTAGGGTTGGTCAAGCATAGAGTGTATTATTATGGTTAATTACAGATTAGGGGCCAATTTTAACTCTACTCGCTCAGCAGAAACCTGCGGTGTGGGCAGTTAAAATCGCCCTAGCTCTTGAGTGTCCGAAAGTCATCAAGATCGCAACATCTGCAATTTTAACCTGCTCTCCTGAGCAGGCAGCAAGGACAGGCGCCTGGAGCCAACAGGGCCCTTCTTTACATTTGCATGTTGCAGCCTGATGACATCATTGAGAGCCGACAGCAATTTTAACTCAGGCCTGAGCGGAGAATCCAACTGGAGTTAAAATGAAGGGTCTTTAGTCACACCGAAACAGTGATAGAGTTAGGTCTAAATGTAAACAGATATAGCCTGACCTAGAAGCGCATGGGAACACCACCACCTCCAAGTCCCCCTCCAAGTCACACACCATCCTGACTTGGACATATAGCGCCGTTCCTTCATCGTCGCTGGGTCAAATCCTGGAACTCCCTCCCTAACAACACTGTGGGAGTATCTTCACCACACGGAATGCAGCAGTTCAAAAAGACAAAATCACCACCAGCTTCTCAAGGGCAACTAGGATGGGCAATAAATGCTGGCCTTGCCAGCGATGCCCACATCCCATAAACAAATTTAAAAAAAAGAAAGCAGGCTACTCCTGACCTCTGTACAGACATTGCACTGTCAGCTACATTTGCAGGCCATTCATTTCAGTCTTTTAACTATATTGTTTAATATAAAATGAAACTTAATATAAATTGATTCACATGAAGGGTTATAGAAATCTGGAATCTCTCCCCTAAAAGGTTGTGAGTACTGGGATATCTGAGCTTTCAAGATTGAGATTGCTAGATTTTTATTATGTAAGATTATCAAGGGACATGGATCAAAGGCGGGTAAATGGAGTTGAGGTACAGGTTAGCCATGATATAATTGAATGGCGGAGCAGGTTTGAAAGGCTGAATGGCTTCCTCCTGTTCATATGGATAATTTTCGTACAAAATTGTTTTCTCGAT
Organism: Somniosus microcephalus; assembly: GCF_052327205.1. Lineage (NCBI taxonomy): Eukaryota > Metazoa > Chordata > Chondrichthyes > Squaliformes > Somniosidae > Somniosus > Somniosus microcephalus. The sequence continues at coordinate 153,309,923 of NC_140997.1, forward strand.
CATGATCTCCACCACACCTCTCGTCAGAAACAAATGAAACTGAGTCAAGTTTGCAGGTGTTACTAAGCTAGGAGTAAGGGGGAAGTGATGGAGCAATGTAGTCTCCTGAGGCAGCCAAAGAACTACAATCAACCAAGCCAAAATTAACAAGCGGGCAGAATAATAGTAGAGGAATTCAATGTGGACGAATGCCAGATATTACATATTGGAACATAAAATGGGAGGCACACTTATTCAATTAATTTTGATGAACTATTTAGAGGTGAGACTGAAAGAAATCTGGAAGTGACTTTAGACTCAATGCTTAGCGTGCCAGCCACCGTGGTGCAGCAATCAAGAAAGCAAACAGAACATGAAGCTCTATTGCTGGACCCGTAGACCACAGTTTTGAGGCTGTCCTGTTGAAACAGTACAGTGCTTTGATGAGACTGTACTGTGAGCACACTGTTCAGTTCTGGTTACAAAAGCACAAGGATAATATCCACATTTTGCAGATGATGCAGTGAAGGGTACAAGTGTCATTAGTGTTAGGTGATTGAGTTATGAAGTTAAACTAGAAAAAGATGGCCTCCTTAGCCTTGAATGGATATGGCAAAAATTTTATAGAGTTATATAAATTACATCTTTCGGATGAGACCTTAAACTAAGGCCCCATCTGCCATCTCAGGTGGACGTAAAAGATCCCATGGCACACATTTCAAAGAAGAGCAGGGGAATTCTCCCAGGTGTCCTGGTCACTATTTGTCCCTCCACCAACATCAGTAAAAAATTGAATTATCTGGTCATTTATCTCATTGCTGTTTGTGGGATCTTGCTGTGTACAAATTGGCTGTTGCATTTCTCCCTACATTGCAACAGTGACAACACATCAAATTACTTCATTGGCTGTAAAGAGCTTTAGGAGGTCCTGAGGTCGTGAAAGGCCCTATATAAATACAAGTTCTTTCTTACTAAGTGGATTGGAGAAGGCAAGTCTGAAGGACGCTAATCAATGGTAATGAAGATTGGGCGTTTTCTATAATGGGCAGCCGATCCACAACATCAATTTTGTGCAGGGGCGACAAGTTGAAAACCTAAGGGCCTATTGGCATAATTGTACATGCTTCAACATTGAAATTTATGGCCCTAGGGAATGGCAGTGCAAGGGTTACCTTATTTCGTCTCGGCAAAAGGGTAATATCCACATTTTGCAGGTGATGCAGGGAAGGGCCACAAGTGTGGTTAGTGTCAGGTGATAGCACAAGATTGCTATTCCTGTGGCACCTCGCATGGATAGAGGTTGTCAACTTCTTTTCTGCCCACCTGTTGTGCTCTCTCTAGGGGTATGCCGTGGCATTTTTTTTAGAGGAGGAGTCTTCTCCACCTAAATTACCAAGCAGCCTGGGACCGTTCCAGGTGGTGAATAAACATGCTGCATTTCTTAATCCATTGGAATAAATAAATCCTGTTTCTTTTTATTTTAATGCAGAAATGCTGCTACAACCGTAAAAGAACAAATTATTTTAAATTCCTGTTAATAACCAATAAACCTACCCAAATGGATAAGCAATAAAAAATACTTTCAGAGCGATAAAAATTCTTCCATTTTGAAAGTTAGTTTGGGCAATAAGTATCAATGTTGCCCTCGGCAGACCGATGTTGCTATAAATGAATTGGTTGAACTATAGCAAGAACACAGAACTGGCATAATTGGATGGGCACATAATCTAATTACATTAGATGAACAGGATGTTGATTATAAGCAGGAAGAATTTAGATTTGTGTCATCTTGTATGAGTGTTAAGTGGCAATAGAAGTATTATGAGCAGAGCGTGCCTCTTTAGTGTCAGATAATATACAGTACACACTGGGTGGAAGCTTACACTGTGCCATAAATAGCAGATGTATGGCATTTATAAAGAAAACATATACACTTAATCAACTGAGATGTCAGATCAAGGAAAACTGGATCTTCCTTCACTGTCTCAATATGCCTGATGTTCTACCTCAACTCTACATACCTGATCTTCTACCTCAACTCTACATGCCTGATCTTCTAGTCATAGAGTCATAGGCCTAGAAATTCAGTTTGGGCCCGCGAGCTCGCTTGCGCCCAGAAGTTACCGCTGCGCGTGGAGCCACTTGCGCCCACCGGAAATTCAGTTTCAGCGCCCCAAGTCGAAGCCGGCCGCTATTCAAGGGTGTGGCCGCGCCCGCTTGGGGCGCTGAAACTGAATTTCGGCGCGCTAGGTGCCGCAGCGCCACCCGCTGCGGAGCGGCAGGCTGCGGTACTGCAGGCCTTCCTCCCTCTCTTAAGGGGGAGGTGCCTGCAACAGCGAGCTCGCCGCTCGCTAGTGCCGGCAAATGAGCCCGGCACCACGGAGAAGTGCCGGGCTCCCGGAAAACAGCCGGCAATGCCGCGGGGGGGGGGTGGAGGAGGCCGGGGAAGGAGGTGCGGGCAGGCGGCCGCCAAAAAAGCGGCCGGCCGCACCTCCGCCTTAACTCGCCCCACTAAGGCTGCAGGACGGCCCCGTTTTCAGATCGCTGTTTGCGGCCGCTGCGGAAGAGGCGGCCACAACTAAATATGGCGGTCGGGCCGGTAGCGGGGCAGTAGCGGGGCACTGCGCACACCGATGACGTCATCGGTGGCGGCGCAGCGCTACTGGCTAACGCCGCCATTACCGCAGCGCTGAATATCGGCGCAATCTCAGCAAGTGGCGCAAAAGCCCTCTTTGGGCGAAAACTGGGCGCAAAGCCTACTGAATTTCTAGCCCATAGAGTTATACAGCACAGAAAGAGGCCCTTCGGCCCATCGCATCCGCGCCGGCCATCAAGCCCTATCTAATCTAATCCCATTTTCCAGCATTTGGTCCGTAGCCTTGTATGCTGTGGCATTTCAAGTGCTCATCCAAATGTTTCGTGAATGTTGTGAGGGTTCCTGCCTCTACCACCCTTTCAGGCAGTGAGTTCCAGATTCCAACCACCCTCTGGGTGAAAAAGTTTTTCCTCAAATCCCCTCTAAACCTCCTGCCCCTTACCTTGAATCTGTGCCCCCTTGTTATTGACCCCTCTACTAAGGGGAAAAGTTCCTTTCTATCCACCCTATCTATGCCCCTCATAATTTTGTATACCTCAATCAGGTCCCCCCTCAGCCTTCTCTGCTCCAAGGAAAACAACCCCAGCCTGTCCAGTCTTTCTTCATAGCTGAAGCGCTCCAGCCCAGGTAACATCCTGGTAAATCTCCTCTGCACCCTCTCCAAAGCAATCACATCCTTCCTATAGTGTGGCGACCAGAACTGCACACAGTACTCCAGCTGTGGCCTTACCAGCGTTTTGTGCAGCTCCATCATAACCTCCCTGCTCTTATATTCTATGCCTTGGCTAATGAAGGCAAGTATCCCATATGCCTTTTTAACCACCTTATCCACCTGTTCTGCTGCCTTCAGGGATCGATGTACATGCACACCAAGGTCCCTCTGATCCTCTGTCTTTCCTAGGGTCTTACCATTCATTGTGTATTCCCTTGCCTTGTTAGTCCGTCCAAAATGCATCACCTCACACTTTTCAGGGTTAAATTCCATTTGCCACTGTTCCGCCCATCTGACCAACCCATCTATATCGTCCTGTAGCCTGAGGCTTCCCGCCTCGCTATTTACCACCCCACCAATTTTCGTGTCATCTGCGAACTTACTGATCATACCTTTTACATTCACATCCAAATCATTAATGTAGACCACAAACAGCAAGGGACCCAGCACTGATCTCTGCGGTACTCCACCGGACACAGGCTTCCAGTCACAAAAACAACCTTCCACCATCACCCTCTGCCTTCTGCCACTAAGCCAGTTTTGGATCCAATGTGCCAAGGCACCCTGGATCCCATGGGCTCTTACCTTCCTGACCAGTCTCCTATGCGGGACTTGATCAAAAGCCTTACTGAAATCCATGTAAACCACATCCACTGCACTACCCTCATCCACACACCTAGTCACCCCCTACCTCAACTCTACATACCTGATCTTCTACCTCAACTCTACATGCCTGATCTTCTACCTCAACTCTACATGGCTGATCTTCTACCTCAACTCTGCATGGCTGATCTTCTACCTCAACTCTACATGGCTGATCTTCTACCTCAACTCTACATGGCTGATCTTCTACCTCAACTCTGCATGGCTGATCTTCTACCTCAACTCTACATGGCTGATCTTCTACCTCAACTCTACATGGCTGATCTTCTACCTCAACTCTACATGGCTGATCTTCTACCTCAACTCTACATGGCTGATCTTCTACCTCAACTCTGCATGGCTGATCTTCTACCACAGCTCTACATGGCTGATCTTCTACCTCAACTCTACATGGCTGATCTTCTACCTCAACTCTACATGGCTGATCTTCTACCTCAACTCTACATGGCTGATCTTCTACCTCAACTCCACTTTCCCACACTATCCCCATATCCCTTGATTCCCTTAATATCCAATAATCTATTGCTCTCTGCCTTGAATATACTCAACAACTGAGCCTCCACAGCCCTCTGGGGTAGAGAATTCCAAAGATTCACCACCCTCTGAGTGAAGAAATTTATCCTCACCTCAGTCCGTAATGGCCAACCTCTTATTCTGAGACTATGACCCCTGGTTCTAGACTCCCCAGCCAGGGGGAGCATCCTCCCTGCATCTACCCTGTCAAGCCCTGTAAGAATTTTGTTTGTTTCAATGAGATCACCTCTCATTCTTCTAAACTCTAGAGAATATAGGCCTAGTGTACTCAATCTCTCCTCATAGGACAATCCCCCATCCCAGGAATCAGTCTGGTAAAACGTTGTTGTACTCCCTCTATGGCAAGTATATCCTTCCTTAGGTAAGGAGACCAAAACTGTACACAATAATCCAGGTGTGGTCTCACCAAGGCCCTATATAATTGCAGTAAAATGCCTTTACTCTTATACTTAAATCCTTTTCTAATAAAGGCCAGCATACCATTTGCTTTCCTAATTGCTTGCTGTACCTGCATATTAACTTTCAGCGATTCATGTACATTGTTGGTACACAGGTGTCACCGAAGAGTAGGCAATGGGCTGGAGGTTGATGTTGCAGCTAGAATCATCATCGGTGTGTCTTTCCATTCATTTATCATCACAATTACACGATGAGAGGTTAGAGCCATAGCAATAAAGGTCAGCACTTGGAAAAAAATGCTTTGTTTTTTAACCCATGGTGAACCTAACTCCATTTTCCCAAATGATTTTCTAGGATGGGCTGTCCAACCACTGTCTATGCACCTCCTGACCACGACTGTGTACAGTCCTGACCACCAAGCTATTAAAAGTACAGGTACAGAAAGGATATAAAGAAAAACAACAAGATGGATTTCAAATGCAAAAAAAGTTATGAATTATGGTTTGAGGAGCTTGAGGTCTTCAGTATAGAATATAGGCTGTTAAGTGTCACAAAAGCAAAATACTGCGGATGCTGGAAATTTGAAATTAAAACAGAAAATGCTGAAAATACTCAGCAGGGCAGGCAGCATCTGTGGAGAGAGAAACAGAGTTGACGTTTCAGGTCGATGACCCTTCGTCAGAACCCAGAGTTCTGATGAAGGACCATCGACCTGAAACTTTAACTCTGTTTCTCTCTTCACAGATGCTGCCTGAGCTGTTAAGTGTCACTGTGGCTCAGCAGGTAGCACAATTTAAGACCCACTCTAGGATCTTGGTTACTAAGGGAAAGTGTGATGATGTCCTTTGTTTAAAATATTGAAGTGAGGCCCTGTCTGCGTGATTCAGAGTGAAGTTTAAAGATCCTTTGGCACTACTTGAAAAAGAGCCAGGGTAATTGTTCTGTTACTGGCCTAGTAATCCATATTCTGGTAGAATGTGGGTTCAAATACCACCATGGCAGTTTGAGAATTTGAATTTAGTTTAAAATATCTGGAAATCAATAGCTGGCATCAGTAAAAGTGATCACGGAGCTGTCGGACTGTTGTGAAAACCCAACTGGTTCACTAATGTCCTTTTGGGAGTGTAAGGGGTTTTCCTCGAGAGATGTCCCTGAGGTTTCTCTCTCTAGAGGCCTCTCTTTCTTGCACAGTAAATCCTTGAGTGGTGCGACCCACTCGCCCCTTAGATTCTATACTCTGGTCTTTGGGGCAGGAACTACAATGTAGAGAAAACTCTTGTAGACCAAGTTTGAGGAAACAAAATGAAATTTTATTGCATAAGGAAAAGTATCAAATCAAATACAAACAGATAAGAGAGTACATGGGAGGGAAAAACACAAAACAAATCATAACGACACAGTACTAACTAAGGCAAATACAGGCATCTTACACTCTACAAAGATCATCATGAAATAAGGAAACACACGGAACATCGAGGGACAACAACTCATGTTAATTGTACCCTTAAATCCACCCCCTTATTAAACCTATCTAGATCTGATTGTGAAGGGCCAGAAACATGCTCACCAATCCCACTAGGAAGTGCAAGGTTTTGAACTCAAGTCTGTGCTTTGGTCCCTTCAGGCGCTCCGTCTCCTCGTGGATCGTGGAACTCCTGCGAGCTGTGCCACACCTCTCTCCTGAGGTGGGGGTTGGGGCGGCTGGAGACCGGCGGGCCTGGATGTCAGCGGGGTCGAGGATCGTCGGCTCGACCCTGGTCAGAGGAGCCTTGGGCTGGCTCCCATCGCTTCTTCAGTTTGGTTTTCCCTCTTCTCCCGAGCCGGGGTGGCTGGAAGGTTTCTTCCCTTGGGGTTTTATTTTTTTGTTTCTTCTCCCAAGTTGGGTCGATGGCCTCTCGTTCCAGCAATGGCCCGGGGATGGTCGATGATCTCCCGATGTGTTTCCCCAGGGTGGGACGCCGGCTTCGAAACAGCCTTCTTGATGTTGGCTTGGTTCTTCTTCCTCCTCTGATGGTGGAGAGGAGTTTGCTGATCTTCTCCCGAAGCGACTCCTCTTCACCCACCAGTTCCTTCTCCGAAGCTGTGTCTGTGTTCAAGCTTGCCAACTGTCTCCAAGCTTGCCCCAACTGCCGAAAAGTCTTCCAGATATACCTTTCTTCCAGAAGCTTCCGTCTCCCACCCAAATCAGGTTAGTCTTGTTTAACTTTTGGCGGGCTGGGAGCACAGCGGGGTAGTTATTATATTTTTTAATGTTTTCGATGGCTGGTAAAGGCCCATCTCTGGTCTGGAATGACCTTCCTTGTTTTTAATGTCCTGCTGATCTCGTTATCTAGTCCTGGGTGCTGTTCTCATGAATATGAAATTGTCCCCTTTTGTCTGGGTCAACATTTAGATGGTCTCTGTCTCCTGGCCGATCTTGACTGGATCTGCATCTAATCCATATGTATATGTGTGGGTCTGGTTTCGTTCTCTCAGAAACGGCTTCCAGAACTTGCTGTGGGTTGAATCCACAAAGCTGTCTGAGGATTCGCAGGAACCGTTTTAAAATGTTCCAATAAGCTGGTCACATGGTATGGTGGCCATTTTGTATGCCCCTTTTTCTGGGCTTCTTTTAAAACAGTCTTTAAAAATCATGGCCTCTTCTGCCATTTGACCCTTATTAATACAAAGTCCAATTTTGCGAATCCTACAGGAGAGAAACCTGACGTCCTTATCCAGTCTGGTCCATATGTGACTCCAGTCCCACACCAATGTCGTTAACTTTTAACTGCTGGGCTAGTAAGCCAATTCATTTTATCAAATTGCTATTAAGGCAACTAAGAATGGGCAATAAATACCGGCCTTGCCAGTAATGTCCACATCCCGAGAATGAATAAATAAAAAAAAAATGTCCTGGTCAAGGTTCCTCCAACAATAAACATCACCAAAAAAAGACCAACTGGTCTTACATCTTGTGAAATGTTGCGGTATGAACAATGCCTAGGTATCATGTTTTCCTATAAAATAACAATGACTGCATTTCAAAGTCACTCATTATATGTGATGCACTTGTGACATTTCTGAGATGTGACAGAGCTGTTTAAATACAACTCCATTATTTTTAAAGGGAGGACCTTATAAAGGTACATAAAATGTTAAATTTTACATAGCCAGGAATAGAACAAGAATAAAGCCAGAATGTTATTTTGATGTAAGCGAGGAAAGCAGAATTGAATGACATCATTTTAAAATCAAACCAATATTTGAAGAACTTCTTATGCAAAGCATTTCACTCGCTGCTCTGATCTTGTGTGTTTTCCTGATGTCGTGCCAACGACAATTGATGGTGAGCTTCAGGGACCTAGTGCTTGGAGCATGCCTGTATCGGTGGGGAAGAAGGTGAAAAGAATGCAGCTGGATCTCTTAAAGGGGCAGATTAATTTTTGGTCACTGCCGAAGAAATGGCTGCAGCAAGGAGTAGGCCGATTCCATTTTATGATGGAAAGGTAAAAGTTGCTTTACAGGAAGTGCAGCAAATGAGATTTGTCCCCATTCCATCCTAGTGGACCCTCCTCTGTGGGGTAATGGGCATGCTCCTTGACAGGAAGCATCCTATGTAGTGGATGCCGCCTCCAACATATGGAAGATCTGGGACAGATGAAAAAAAAACCAAATTTATTGTCTTAGGAAGTCTTCCAATGTAAGGCTAGCCAGCATTGTGTTATCTCAGGTAGATATACAGCGCATGCACTAAGATGTACTAAACAATTTCAATCACCCAGTTACACCCTGACAGAGGCTACAGGCTAAGCCCCGAGAAGACAATTCTTTGAAAGCTTCACTTATGTCTATACTGCAATAGGGAAATGTGCAAAATTGGAACTACTGTTACTTGACCATTTGGAAACATGCCCACACAAAGCAACCTTACCACACAAGCAAGATGCCACTTATCTTGTGTATTCTTCAGACTTCCAACGTCACAGCATTACTTCTGTATCTGCAGGATAAAGCCCCACGTAATAGGATGAAGCAGGCATGAAGGGGAGGTGGGGTCCCTAATTTTAGATGCCTCACTCCACATGAACAGGCCACTCTTGGCATGGTCATGTCAGAGAAAATAGAGACAGTGAATGAGAGTGAAGTTTCAGGTCTCACTAAAGAGCAGAGCTAGTACCACTCCTTTTTATTCTTCGTCTTCTCACTCACTCTCACATATCATTTGTACACTAGCATTTGCATAGTTAATTTCAAGGCTCCCAAGATCACGTATAAAGCCAAAAGATGGCAAGGAGGATAAATTCACAACTGTGTTGTAATGCAACCTGGGGCACAACAATTAAAGCCTGAGTGCTTCAAAACTGGCTGGTTAGTAAGGATCATGTAGCCTTTTGCTTTAACTTAGATGAACCAGTAATCATAATCCTGCTGGAACTGCTCATACCTTTTCTGGTTGGACATGTGAAAAGGATGAAATGATGATAATTATCAGTGAAAAGCTGAAAGAGAATTAGGGAGTCTCTGTAGACTTGATGTCGTCGGAGCAAAAAGGCGCAAACTGATTTTACACTTTAGTTTGGGAAATTGCCTTTTTATCTCCACAAAGTTTAATTTTATTTTTAACTTAATGGGCTCTTTTTTCTAAAGAAGCTTCAGGCACAAACCATGGCTTTATAAAGAAAATGATAATTTATTAAACACTAGAAAATAGAAAACTGACATCGGCATTTAAACAACATCTTGGGTTTATGCACAGATTAGAATTGTTTTAATCACAATAGAACACCTTCTGAATTCCCAAAATGCGTAACCTTTTGGAAATCAAATGGCTACCTTAGACTAACCCCATAACTAAAGTTATATACTCATGGTTGGCTCCAGGTTGTCGGGAAGATTCCAAGTATTGGGATGGACATTGTCGTAGTGCAGCGTGGCTTTCTCTTGTAGCCAAGTTATCTGCTTCACAGGCAATCTATAAGCCTGCATCGAGGCATGAAGCTATGAGGTAGCGAGCAGTCAGGAAGATACCAGGTGAGGTGGCGATGTCAGGAAGTATAAGGCGAGGATGGAGCAGTCGCGGTGGAGCTGTGTCTCTTTTCACTCTGAATCCTGCCGAGCTTCAAAAGGCAGTTTTAACATAGAACCACAGCTCTGGGGCGGTGACTTGACAACAATAGTTCCGATACAACCCACGACTGATTGACACTTCACTTGTTTTCTCTCACAACGTAACATATGCAAGTGTTCAAATGACCTCCAGCCGGCCTGGACTCAGTATTCTTGCTATGGTGATCTATCCTCTGAGGTGTGGTCTTTAACAATGTGTCCACAACGTAACCAAGTTAAGTCGGCAGGTGTTCAAATGACCTTTTAAGAGTCCTTTTCCTTCAGACATGCTGGAGCCGATTTAGTATCAGGCTTATGTTTATCAGAGGAAATTTCACTACAATGCTTAACATGTCCAAATAAGACAGAGCAGCAATCAGGAAGGCCAACAGGATGTTGAACTACACGGCCCAATCAGTAGGATACAAGCCAGAGGAAGCCCTGACCAAACTGTGCAGTGCTCGGGTTGGGCCCGCACTGTGGGCACTTGGCTTAGTTTTGATCATTGAGCCACGAGGGAGACATTCAACTGCTGGAGGCAGTGAAGAGGAAAACCACAAGGCTGATCCCTGGTGTCGAAACTCTGAATTACGAGGAAAGACTAGGGCTGGAATTTGCATCACCTGGGCGGGTCGGGTGCGGGCAGTCGGCGTGGCAGCTCGCAACCCTGTTTGTTTCATCCCGCTCCTCAGAGCGACTTTCCGATTAAGGCAGGCCTGCACGTTTCCCGGCCTTATTAAATGATGCAGGTCCGATGACATCATCAATAATTCATTTCCAGCGAGGATATTTATAACAGCCTTGGCCACATTGCATTTGAAGGTTCATCTAGGAGTGTGCAGGCCGAACATTTCACCATCTGGTTATTGCTCAGCCTTGCAGAGATGGCTTCACAGAGGCAGAGGGCTGCACCCAGCTTTTCAGATGACTCCCTACATATTATTGTGGAGGGAGGCAGAGCACGCAGGGAGGTTCTCTTCCCTGCTGATGGGCAGAAGAGACCTTCCTAGGATACTAAAGGAACCTGGCTCCAAATTGTAGAGGTGGGCAACAGCAAGGATGTGGTGAACATGACCTGGGTGCAGTGCCAGAAGTGCTTCAATTATCTCATTAGATCAGGAAAGGTGATTGCAAAGCCACACTCAACATCATCCTGCTGTGCCTGTCATCACATCCCCATCACTCTGCCTTCCCAAGCCTGCTCCTGCACACCCTTACTCACACCAACATACCTTGCACGTCCAGCCATCCCTCTCTCTCTATCTACATTATCACATCCCCATCTGACTAACCACCCCTCACACTCACCCTCATCCTAATGCAATCATACCAACTAACACCACAAAGGGAGGCCATTTGGCATTGACACCACACTCTTTCATAGTCACCCTCTAAAGATGTGAGCCACACATCTCATACAGCCACATGGCATACAGTCATACATAGCAGTCACTCATATGGGGACTGATGCCAGCAGCCAGTGAATGTTCATCATGTGCATAATGGTATCATTACCCATTCTTGATATAACATTTTAACTGCTTTACTCTCCCACATGTCCATCAAAAGCACCCCCCATTTTCCAGACAGAAGAGGAAGGTGACTCCTCAGAGGAGCCTCCAGCCTCTGAGGGTGCACTGTCACCAGACATAAGCGCACCCAGCACTAGTGCAGATACTCACACCTCAGTGGGTCCTACGTAAGATACAGTAGTGTTGTCACCTGGTGTCTCACAAGTCACAAGTGAGCAAGAGGAGATGGTGGGGACAGGGACAGCAGTGGAGACTCCTCGCTGGAGGGTGCAGGACACTCCCAGCTCTGCTCAGCTGCATGCAGACGCTGAGCCTCAGGGGCCATCCAGAAAGAGGGCGATCCTGGAGGTGCAGAAAGAGGTGCAGCGGGCTTTGACAGGTTTTGCAACCGCGATGTCTGTAAATGTTCAGAGAATGGAGGAGTCCATCTCCAACATGAGCACCACCATGTTGCAGTTGATGGAGACTGTAGGCTCTTCCATGGAAAGGATGACCACCTACATGGAGCAGCTATTTCGCCACTTACATGAGCACATGCTATCTATGGAGAATAGATGGCAGATGCTCATAGACCTCCTGTCAAGGAGGGATCGCAACATAGAGGTGGGTCTTCATGGCCCCACTGCTGTGCAGCAAGGTGCACTCCAACTCCTTGCTATCAGGGAAGTACGGAAGGCATCCCATGAGAGGACTTATGGTGAGAGGGCACATGGAATTGGGGGCTCCTCTCAAAGCGCTCACACTATTGCACCATTGCCTCCCCCTCAGTCAGAGCCCCAGATGCCTCCTCAGACAGCGATGGCCGAGTCTGTCCCTGCACAGTCGCAGGAGGAGCAGACTTTGGCGGAGCCATCAGAGGCTCCAAAAAACAGAGGGGGAAAAATTTGTCCCTTTAGCGCCTCCTGTTAGCACCAGCAGGTGGTACTAATGAGGCGCTAGAGGATTATTGCCAGGGCGCGGCGAATCCAGTGCCCCATACCAAATCCCACCCCTACCCTGTAGCACGCCAGTAGCAGTTATCACTGAGAGCCACAACGCCAGGTGGATCATGACATCAGTGAATGTGCAATGCTCACTGACCATCCAATTTGCAAAATTGATTGTCGCTACCTACCTTAGCACCTGGAGTAAACAGCAACAGGGAGAGGAGGCGTGAAGCAGCAGGAAGCATGCTCCAGGGATGTTATTTAATGAGATCTTCAGTAATGACTCGTAGCTGTCAGGTGAGTGCAATTTCAATGGTTTCTTGTCAGTTTCTCACAGTCCAACAGTTTCATTCAGTAATTTCAAGGCTATTTTGTATGAGGAGTGTTGTGACAACTAAAAAGTAACTACATTTATTCTTTAAAAAATGAAGCTGCAGCACATGGTAACATTAATGGGGCTCTACTGGCAGTAGCCCTCGTCCTCCAGGATCTACAGCGGAGGGAGCAGAGGCAGCGAGAATGACTGGAACATGTGCCCAGAGGGAGGAGGAGGGCCATCAGGGCTCTCAATAGGAGGCCATACCCTCCGAGGGTATTCCGAGAGCACTTCTGCTACCTCCAATTAAGCGAGTGTAGGATTCGCAAAATTTCCACATTTCCCCAAGGTTATTAATAAAAGGGACCCTATGGACAATTTAAAAAGGGTACCCAAAGATGGTGTCCGCACTTCATGACCAAAAGCCTGTAAGATTTTAAAAGCCTGGACTCTGCAGCTCAGAACCAGCAGCTTTGGGAAATCAAAACTTAAAATGCATTTCTGTGAAAAGGACTATTGTGTCTGAAGGGCTAGACAGCTAAGCAAACATTGAATATGCATTTTCATCAAATTGGAATGGATCAACCCAGTTAGGCCTAAACATGAGGCCATTAGTTTGTCTGCATAAATAATCGGAAACAGCTTAAGGAAGCCATCAAGGCTGGACAGGCCGATCAAAATGCATTAATGATAATACAGCCCGGACATCAGGCCATTAGGTGTGATAAATGGCCATCTAAAGCCAGTTATTTTAGATTAGTATAATCATTTAAAACAGCCCGCCAAAAGTGAAACAATGGACTGACCTGATTTGGCGCGCAGATAAGGGGCCATCGAAAGGAGTATAACTGTAGGCCCTTAGTAGCAACCGCTCTCTTGACTCTTGCTCTGCTCTCGACTCTGACCTCTTCTCGGGCCTTGGGTTGCCACCACTCACACTCGAGCCCTGGCCTCGTGGTGGGTTCTCTTCCCACTCCCTACATTGGTTTCTCAGCAGTCAAGGACATCCATACCAACAGCAGGGGAGGGGAACGAGACCCGAGTCCAAAGGCACCCAGGACACCCGGGCCACGAAAGAGGGCAGAGGAAACGAGGCGAGATGAACCGAGACGAAGAGTAAGGTAGACCCAACAAAGAACAGAGAAGGGCAGCAGAAGACGCATTAATTAAGGCTGAGTGCCGAGTTATAAGCTGATGCTTGGGGAAGAAAATATCTGAGGACAGTGAGACTAAGTTGGCTAGTTGAACACTGCGAATGAACTGACATTAAACGCAGGTGCCCACGCCATAATGAATATACTGGCTTTTGACGCTTGGGTAGTAAAATCTAAGCAGTGAAGACTGCCAACCGTCTCGTTGACGCAACGTTACCGCCGACGACCGCCTGAGGGAGAAGAAGAAGAGAACCCATCGCGACGAGACGACAACGGTAGCTGACGAGAAGAAAGGTGTGTCATAGCAGCAGCTCCAGCACTGTGCCCTGAGACCACGTGGCGACGGAGTACCCCAAAGGACAGCAGCCCAAAGCTCAAAACTCGCGATTGCTAAAACAATAGACTTTGCTTGGGATTGGTGAGCATGAATTCCTGGCCCCTCATAGCTTAATCTAGTTAGGTATAGGGGTGAGATAAGGATAAGGGGATTGTTAAAGTAGTTGTTTTTCCCTCGATGTGCCATGTGTTCCCCATTCCCTGTATAAGTATAGTTGTAGTGTTATATGCCTGTAATTGTTCTCTACCAGTAATTTTCTCATAAGACTGTGTTTTCGTTCCTGTTTTAATAAAATCTTGGTTTTCTTACATCAAACCACCTGTCTACTCGAGTCTTTCTGTATCGCCGCCTGTACCTAAGTCCGGTGTTTAGAACCCAGGGGCATGGGAGCCATTCGAACCGCTCACAGGCATTCAGAGGCATAACTGACTGGGTGCACGTGCCACCCGCCACCCCCTACACGAGGAGCAGTGTATTAGAAGGCTCTGCTTCACCAAGGAGGTGGTCACAGAACTTTGCCATCTCTTGCAACCAGATCTCCAGCCTCAGACCAGGGCGTCCATGGCTCGCTCAGTGACAGTCAAGGTCACTGTCACCCTCAATTTCTATGCCAGCGGATCCTTCCAGTCTGCAACAGGAGATATAGCTAACATGTCGCAGTTCACCGTCCATTGCTGCATCCGGGAGGTAACTGAGGCTTTCTATAGAAGGAGAAGGGACTACATTTCCTTTCCCATCACCAGAGAGAAGAAGGACGAGCATGCACATGGCTTTGCCAGGATAGCGAGTTATCCCACGGTGTAGGGCATCATTGACTCCACCCACGTGGCTTATTGGTCACCGCGTAGCAATCCTGAGATCTTCCATAACCGCAAAGACTACCATTCACTTAATGTGCAGTTGGTGTGCGACCACAGACAGCGAATCCTCAATGTCAATGCCCGCTATTCTGGCAGCAGCCACGATGCCTTCATCCTGCACCAGACCGGTGTGCCAGCACTCTTCCAGCCACCACGTCAAGCTCGCGGCTGGCTGGTCGGAGACAAGGGCTAAACGCTGTCCACCTGGCTCATGACTCCCCTCTGCAACCCCAACACTCCTGCCCAGCACTTATATAATGAGAGCCATGCTGCCGCCAGAAACATCATCAAGCAGACCATTGGGGTGCTCAAGCAACGGTTCCACTGCCTTGCCTGCTTGAGAGGAGCCCTCCAGTACTCGGCTGAGTGGGTGTCCCATTTTGTGGTGGTCTACTGCATGATTATGGGACCACCTCAGGAGGAGGACGAGGTAGAGGAGGAGGAGGAACAGGCGCGAGGGAGGAGGCAGCTATTCAATCAGCCATCAGGAAGGATAGTCCGTGACAGCCTCATCAGACTGCGGTTCGAAAGAATTAAACCCCAGATCCCCGTTGCTCACCAGATCCCCGTTGCTCACCAGATCCCCATCATTCCATCTCTGTCGCAGGCCCTATCACAGCACAAAGCTGAAATGAGACACACCACAAAAGAATCCAAACTGAATTAATAAATTTATTAAAAATCAGTGAACACATATTTACACCAAAAATATTAACTATTCACCCTTGTGCAATCCCTTAGTGCCCCTCATTACTGTGCCTTTGCCTTCTCTAGTGCTCCTACGAAGTGTTGGCCCAAGTGGCTGAAGCAGGGAAGGCTGCTGAGTGTCCATGCGGGAGACTTCAGATGGGCTTGCAGGACACCCTCAACCAGCACTGGCCCTGGAAGACCCGGCTGTAGACTGCACCACCTCAGCATGGGCAGCAGCGGTCTGGGTTGACTCGATGACAAGCAGCGACAAGGGCAATGGCGGAGTGGCAGTGGTGGGAGCAGGAATGCTGTCATCCTGAGAGAGGACAGAAGATTCCTGCTCCAGTGACCCACTGCCACTCCCCTGGGGCAGCACCTCAGCATCCCTAGCAATCTTTTGGATCACAGATTGCTTGCCTGTTGCGACACCGTGAAAGCCCGGCTGATGGTGGTAGACCCAGCCACGATGTCAGCAGTCAGAGCTTGCGTGGCATCAAGCTGAGACTTCATGAGAGCAGTCTGAGATTGGATGCCACCAAGCCTAGACTGCATTACAACGTTGCGTCGATTCCGCATGTGCTGCAACAGAAGCTGCCAGATCGCCCATCACATATGGCATAAGGTCTGGGTCACCACGGTCTCTATGGAGTCTACCATCCTTTGCAGACTGGAAATGATGGGCCCCATGGTGTGCGCAGAACCTTGTGCAATGTTGGAGGCCGGCTCCTCCACGCTCCTTGATGAGCGGCTCTCAGCACCCTTGCTATTGCACCTATTATCTCCGTGTGCATGCCCATCACCATTCTCCTAGAAACCTCCCCATCGAGGTCCTCATCTGAGTCCTGTGCAGCAGAACTCACGCGCGAACTCGCCCTCCGGGGAACTGGCCCCCGAGCTACCCTTTCCCCTGGCCTTGCTGCAGCCTGCTCATCCCCAGTGCCTCACCCTGTGCAGATCCCACTATTAGACTAGCCTCTAAAGAATGCGTAATGCCAGTATCTGAGCTGGTGTCTGCGGGTGAGACATGCAGTGACGCGGTGTGTTCTTCCTCCTCCTCTTCTCCCGCCTTACTCTCTACGCTGCCCTCAGGGACAGGCTGCTCAGGTGCTTGCTCATTATCTGAAAGTATAAAGGCACAAGAGTCGGGTAAAGGTGAAGGGAGTGGGGGCAGAAAGGAAGAAATGCATGCATACAGTATGATTAGCTGGAAAGTGCGAAATGCTTGTAGGGTGAGGGGGAAGTGGGATGTGAGAAGATGGATTAGGGATGAACATACCGTTGTTGTCCCCAAGGGGGTCAACATCATCAGTGGTCACGGTGCCCACCACCTGGCGCCCAATAATCTGTATCATTCTATTCTCCAGCGCAAACAGTGGTTGGGTGTCAGCTTGTCCCTCGCCTATGCACTCCTGCTCCCTCCTGTTGTGAGCCACCTTGGCCTGCAAGAGAAAGGAAAGTGTGTGAGTGAGTGTGGAGCAATGTGTTTGGGTAATGTGTCTGCCATAGTTGAATAGCTGTCATTGCGTGTAAGGTGTGAGACGTGGGTGTGAGTGTTGGTAGGTGGAGATTGTTGATGGGTGAGTGCTGGGGATGTGGTGCTTCGGGCAGTGTATGAAGTTTGTGGTACAGATGGTGGTACGTAGCATTTGTTGAAGCCTTCACTCACCCTGACTACCCGAGTGAGGTTGTTAAATTTCTTCCTGCACTATGAGTGGATCCTGGGGACCACAGTGCGGCCCGAGACCTGCTGCGCTACCTCCCGCCACATGGTTCAGAAGACTTGCGGTGAGGGCCTCCTGCCACTTGCCGGGTAGAGCACCGCCCTCCGTCTCTCCACAGCGAACATCAATGCCTCCAATGTTTGATCGTAGAATCTGCGGGCTGTCTCCCTGGGGTGTGGATCTGCCATGAGTACAGATGCTTCAGTCCTGTGGCTCCTTCTCCTTGTTGTGCTTCTGCTTGCTGAGGCAGCTGCACAGCCAGCAATGCTGAGAATGAAGTTCTGCAGCATCAATGAACCTCCCCTATAAGTACTGAAAAAAGCCTGTGGCAATCATGACTTTTGATTAGGCTGCATCTGATATTGGTCCATCATTTGAGTGTAACACCAATGAGCTTGGGCTTTAAGACTTGAATTGGGACACCAATCATTTTTTTGAGCAGTGAGCACGAATGTTGCGTGCAGTCTAAAGCATCAGCGTCTGGCGATAATTCTACAACTTTTCTACTGATACTGCCCATTCCTGTTATAATGAATTTCTAGCCCAGGGGACGTCCGCCAAAAGTGTCGACATTGTAGCAGCAGGGAAATGAGCAGGCTGCCTCTACCTCTGCTGAAGCCACAGCTGTTGCACCTCGTGGAAGCACGCGTAAACGACAAATGACACAGAAGTAGATACACAGGGGTGAGCACGTGGATGTTTAAAGAAATGTTTTTGTTACGGTTCCGTTACCGTTATGTCACATATAAAACTATTTATTTTCACCAATTTCTTGTCATGATGATTTTTGTCTGCTACTTTGGAAGTGGCTTAGTGAGTTGTAGTGAATGGTGAGACATAACTTTACCTTCAGCAATGGTGGTCAGTGTGAAAGAAATGGCTTGCTCATTGTAGGGAATGTGTTATGGTGTTGTTGGGGGGCAGTGCCAACCTGGCGCAGCATGGGTGTAATGCAGGAAGTTAAGTAAATCTGGCCAGGATGAGGCCATCCTTGGTCTCCCGGGCAGCAATGTGTTCGGTGCCACTGGCATCTGGACCGCAGCTTCCTCCTGCCCCTCATCATATTCCAACTAATGCTCCTCTTCCTCCTCCTCTGAAGAGGCTGTGAGCTCTGCACCTTGCTCCTCATGCAGCGCTACTCTTCGTTGCAGCACTAAGTTGCGCAGCGTGCAGCAGACCATGACGATTCTGGAGACCCTGGCTAATGCCTATTGAAGGGCTCCTCCAGTTCTGTCAAGGCATCTGAAGCGCATTTTGTGCATGCCTATTGTCTACTCTATGACACATCTGGTGGAAATGTGGCTTTCATTATATCTCTCCTGGGCCTCAGTACTTGGCCTCCTCAAGCATGTCTTGAGCCACATCTTCAGTGGATAGCCCTTGTCTCCAAGCAGCCAGCCAGTAAGTTTGTTTGGAGGAGCGAAGAGCTGAGGGAGGGTGGACTGGCGCAGCATGAAAGAGTCATGACAGCTGCCAGGGAATTTGGTGCACACATGCATGATGATCTTCCTATTATTGCAGACCAGCTGCACATTGGGGGAGTGGAAGCCCTTGCAGTTGACAAAGACTCCTGGGCGATGATGGGATGGCCTGATGGGCACATGCAGATGATGCTCTGCACCCGTGGGAAGCCAGCCAGAGTGGCAAAGTCGAGTGCCTGCTCATTAACACTGGCGTCATCAGTGACAAAGTTGACATAATGGCTGACTTACCAAACAGGGCATAGGTGACCTTTGTGATGCATCTGTGGGCGGCTGACTGCAAGATGCCGCAAATGTCTGCTGCCGGTCCCTGGAAGGAGCCTCAGGTGAAGAAGTTGAGGGCGGTGATAACTTTGACAGCCACTGGTAAGGTGTATCCACCTGCTCCTCTGAGCAGTAGGTCTTGCTCCAGAAAGCTGCAAATGTCTGCGACGACCTGGCACGAAAGCCTAAGCCTCCTTTGCCACTGCTGCTCAGTCATGTTGAGGAAGCTCATCCTCTGCCTGTGTTGGAGGTATCGCCTTCGGTGCAGTGCAACCCTGCACTGATGCCCTCTGTCTTGTGGAACATCAGGTCGTTGAGAAGAAGATTGTTGGTGCTGTTGTTGCTGCTGCTGCTGCTGGTGTGCCTGCTGCAGCTGGTGTTGGGGCTCATCCTGGCCTGATTCTGAGGGCCACAGTGAGACAGTATAAATGGCACCCATGGTGATGTAACAGATGGCAGGCCAAGTAGAGGTCAGAGAAGCAAACTGTCAATGGTGTGATAGTAGCAATGAGGTGAGAGTGGCTTCTGAATTTGCAGAAAAGATTGCAAACTCAAGACACATAAATCTGTGCTCAGAATGTACTCAGCAAGAACCTTTCCCTTAGGAATGTAAGCAGGTGTCATGTGGCTGTATTTATTGTGCTTTCCATGCTCTGCAGTAATGACCTCGATCAATGGCCACTGAACTTCTGCCTCAGCTTGACATACATGGTTCCCGAGCTGTGTGATTCCTGTGGTCATGCAGTGAAATTCAAAAGGTCCGGTTAAAAACACTGTTAAGGGTCTGACAACAAGGTATTAATGAGCTAAATTAGGTTGCCCGCCTCTGCCGTTCGAGTCCGTGCCGCGCTGGCCAATGCGCCTGAGTTAACGGCGTGAGGAGGTGGAATGATGGCGGGGTCCTGACGCGCTCCCATTTCTTGCAAAGTTTACCCCCGACCCCCAGCTAATCCCGCATGCACGACAACATGAAAATTCCAGCCTAGGTTTTTTCAGCCTAGGAAGGATGTGTCTAAGAGGTGATCTTATCGAGGTATAAAAGATCGTTAATGGAATGGAAAAGGTCAATTGGAATATTGCTTAAAATTAAATTGCAAGAGTAGGAGAAGGGGATACAGGTTCAAACTAGTAAAAGTTAATTTAGGACTGATTTGTCACACAGACAATGACCAATGTAAGAAATGAACTTCCAGGAATAATAGTGGAGGTTAAATTCCTGAAACAATAGGATACTAAGAACATAGTGGGAGAAATTCATTGCTGTCCCGTTTGGGGTGCTAAATTTTGAATTCGTGAAAAATTCGCGCCAGGCGCTATTGAATCTGAAGTTCCGCTAAATTGGCTGTTAGCGCTCCTGGAAAGAACTGGAGCGCTAAATCAAGCGCTAATGACATAATTAGGGCGCTACAGGGGTGCTACCAGCAGAGCAATAATGAATTTCAGCTGCTATGCAATCGGGAATGATCCTTCGCACTGACTCCTTCCAGCTCTTAAAGGGGAGGTTACATCATTGTGCAGATCCTCATTATCAGCATTGCTGGCTGTGAAAGCAACCTGCAAGGAGCTAATTTCCCTGATCGTGATGGCTGATCCCACTCCCAGGGGGAGAACTCATCGGTTCACGGACGAGGCATTGGAGGCGTTGGTCGTGGGAGTGGAGCGAAGGAGGGCAGTGCTGTTCCCGGACAGTGGAAGGAGGCCATTGCCCCAGGTCTTCAGGGCAATGTGGAGGGAAGTGGCCCAGGAGGTCTCTGCCAGTAGTGTGGTCATACGCAGCCTGACACAGTGCCGGAATAAATTCAATGACCTCACTTGAGTGGTCAAGGTGAGTACATGCTTCAACAGATCGTACATACTGTATTGATTTCTTTGTGGGTTCAATGATGAGACACTTATGAAAGAGAAAGTCTTTTAATCTAAAGTTTGTTTAACTAAGTTAACAGCATTACAGGAGACACCATCTTAGAGATCCATCTAAAATGAAACTAAAACTAAACTCTGCCTCTGTCACATGCCCTCTGCTGGTAAGGCATAAATAATCAAACAGGCAAATATGCTGGTAAGGCATAATAATCAAACAGGCAAATACCATCACTATTTGCTGATATCATTACATCTCCCTTTCTTAAAACAAAAGTATTTTACTTTTATCTAACAACATGTTTTCTTTGTATTACTCTGCATTTTAACTGTAGCACTTAATGAACTTACATTATCATTATCATTATCAAGGTTTTTTAACCTTGCTTTGTGTGTTCACATGAAATATGTAAATACACTAGAACTTGAAGAGAGAATAAGATAACATTACTTCCTTCTATAACAATAGTCCTTAAACTTGTTCAATGAGTCTCTCAGGAGGCTTCACGTGTCTTGAGGATTTTCTGATTGATTGTCCTTGAATCTGAGTTGTTGCCTCAGATGATGGTTTCTCAGCTGTGTGATCAGGTTGTTCAACAGTATCAGTCTTTTGACCTGCTGTGTGATCAGGTTGTTCAACAGTATCAGTCTTTTGACTTGCTGTGGCTGGTCCCATGAGAAGACCCCGACGATTTCTTCTCAGAACAGCACCCTCATCTGTCTGAATGGTGTATGATCTTGGTTGGACTTCACTCAGGACAGTTCCCTTCTGAGTCCATATGTTTGTTTTGTCTTTGAACCTTACTTGGTCACCAATGTGGAGTTCAGGTAGGTTTTGTGTTCCTCTGTCATAGTAGTACTTTTGCTTTTCTTTCTGTTGTTCTTTGAACTTCCTCACTTTCTCCCCCTCTTTTGTTTTCAGAAGGTTCTCCAGGATGGGTAGGTTTGACCTTAGCAGACGTCCCATCAGGAGTTGGGCTGGTGACATACCACATTCGAGCGGCGTTGTGCGGTATACAAGCATGCTCTGGTAGAAGTCAGTTCCACTGTCTTTTGCCTTGTACATCAGTCTTTTCACTGTCTGGACCGATTTTTCCACTAGTCCATTGGACTGTGGAAAGTGAGGACTTGACGTTGTGTGGACAAAGTCCCACTCTTTGGCAAAGTGTCGGAAACTTGCATTGTAAAACTGGGGTCCGTTGTCTGTGAAGACCTCGCTTGCCACGCCATGTCTGGAGAATATGGCTTTCATACATGTTATCATAGCATCTGCAGTGGTGGTGTACAGCCTACAAACCTCTGGATACAGGGAGTAATAGTCTGTGACTACAAGATAGTCCTTCCCTTGACATACGAATAGGTCAGCGCCTACCTTCTGGTAAGGTCTGTCTGGCGCTGGGTGTGGCTTCAGTGGTTCTACCGGATTGCTTGCTCGATATTTCAGGCATATTGTGCAGTTTGACACCTCATTTGTCACATCTTGGTTGATTCGTGGCCAGTACATCACCTCTCGTGCTCTTTTCTTACACTTTTCGATTCCCAGATGTCCTCCATGGATCCTTTTTAGCATCTCTTTTCTCAGACTCTTTGGGATAACTATTTTACTTCCTTTGTAGATGATGTCTTTGACCACTGATAGTTCCGCCTTGCAGTTCCGGTACTCTGCCATGTCAGGTGAGCAGTCTTGCTTCATGTTGGGCCATCCATCCAAGATGCTTTTCCTCAGTCATCTCAGTGTTTCATCTTTGTTTGTCTCAGTCTTTATGAGCTCCATTTTTGCATCTGCTATGGGCAGTGCACTTGTGATCATGTCCACGTAGGCGTTCACTTTTTCATCCATTTTGGTGTTTGCGGGCTCTCCTGGGTCAACAGCTCTGGACAACGTGTCTGCTGTATACATCAGCTTACCCGGTGTGTATGCAACATTCAGTGTATAGCGTTGCAGCCTGATCATCATTCTTTGTATTCTAAGCGAACACCCATTTAGTGGCTTTTGGAACAATGCAATCAAGGGCTTATGGTCAGTCTCTACACTGATTGCTTGTCCTGACACAAACTGGTGAAATCTTTCACAGGCGTATGTGATGCTGAGCAGCTCCTTTTCTATTTGAACATATCGCGTCTCCGCGTCTGTCATTGAGCGCGATGCATATGCAATAGATTGCCAGTAGTCATATTGTTGCAGAAGAACGGCACCGAGCCCACTCTGTGATGCATCTGATGATATCTTGATGGGTCTCGCTGGGTCATAAAACCTCAGAACTGGCTCCTCTGTGAGCAGTTTCTTTAGATCGCTCCATGACTTCTCATGCTCATGATTCCATTCCCATTCTATGTTCTTTTCAGTTAGTCGTCTCAGTGGCGCCATCTTTTCTGAGAGATTGGATATGAATTTACCCATGTAATTGATCTTTCCATTAAGCCTCTGCACATCCTTTTTGCATTGTGGCTTTGGCCTATTCTCAATGGCGGACACCTTTCTGGGATCTGGTCTGATGCCCTCACTGCTAAGGATATCTCCCACGAATGTCAGTTCTGTCACCCCGAGCTGGCATTTCTCTCTATTCAGCTTCAGGTTTGTTTTCCTTGTTGCTTCCAGCACTTTTTTCAGTCTCTCGTCATGCTCAGTTCTCGTGGTTCCCCATACTATGATGTCATCCATTGATGTATCAACTCCCTCCAGGTGCTCATAGATCATATGGATAGTTTTGTGATACACTTCAGGAGCTGAGGCAATGCCAAATGGTAACCTTAGGAATCTGTATCTGCCAAATGGACTGTTGAACGTGCACAGTCTTGAACTTGCTTCGTCCAGTTTCACCTGCCAAAATCCTGATGATGCATCTAACTTGCTGAAATACTTTGCAATTGCAAACTGTGACATGATTTCCTCACGTGTAGGAAGCTTGAAGTGCTCTCTCTTTATTGCTCTGTTTAGATCTCTTGGATCCAGGCAAATTCTGAGCTTTCCATTCTTTTTGTCCACAACGACGAGGGAACTCACCCACTCAGTTGGCTCATCTTTCTTCTGAATCACGTTCAGGCTTTCCATCCTGTCCAACTCTGCCTTCAGTTGCTTTTGAAGAGCAAACGGAACTTTTCTGCATGGATGTATGACCGTTGGCATACTTTTATCTACTCTGATCGTGTGTTCTCCTGGAAGGCAGCCTAGACCCTGAAATAGGTCATTGTACTCTTTCATGAGTTCATCATAGATTGTCTCTCCTTCGCTTTCCACAACGAGGACTCTCTTTACTAGGTTCAGTCTCTCACAGGCTATTAAACCTAGTATGGCTTGCACATCCTTTGGCACCACGATTAATGCTAGCGTGTGCTCTCTGTCCTTGTGTGTCACTTTGACAATGCATTTTCCTTTCACTGGTATATCTGTACCTGAGTATCCTGTCACTTTCACTTTTATTCCATGTATCTTTGGTCTGGGTCTAATTTTCTTAAAATCAGTCTCTGATATCACATTAACTTGTGCTCCAGTATCCAATTTAAATGGAATGTGTATGTCATTCACTTTTAGTGTCAACAACCAGTCTCTTTTTTCTTTTTTGTTTTCAGACACAACATCTACATGGAACTCCTCTATCTCGCTTTCATCTATTGCATGGACCTTGCTTTGTTGCGCTTGGTTCTTACAGCAACGGGCATAATGGTTGTTTTTGTTGCAACTATTGCATGTTTTACCATATGCTGGACACTTTCTTGGTGGATGCTGTGTACCGCATCGACTACATGACTTTCGATTGCCCCTTTCATCTTTGTTCACTGGCCACGCCTCTTTTTTCACATTGGCGCTCTTTTTGTTAAACGGTTTGTGTCCGTTCTTTCTCACTGCATCCACGTTGCAGCTACTGTCACTGAACAGCTCCTTTGCCTGCGACTTCACAGTCTCTGTAGCCCTACACAGTGCTATGGCTTTTCCCAGGTCTAGATTTTGCTCTCTTAGCAGTCTTTCCCTTAGACCATTATCTGGAATACCATACACCAGTCTGTCTTTTATCAGCGAGTCTGTCAGTCCCCCAAATTCACACGTTTTGCTTCTGTTTCTCAGTTCAGTCACATACTGATCAATAGTTTCTCCCGTTCTCTGTACACATGTGAAAAATCTGTGCCTCTCAAACGTCACGTTATGTTTAGGTATGCAGTAGGCCTCAAACTGTTCCATTATTTTATCCAGCTTCATTTTGTCTCCATCAGCAGCGAATGTGAAGTTATTATACACCTCCAGCGCTTCATCACCCACGACATGTAAGAACACTGACGCTTTCATTTTATCACTTTTCTCGTCAGCTCCGATTGCCGCTAAATACAACTCCAAACGTTGTTTGAATCTCCTCCAATTTTCAGCCACATTACCTGTCAACTGAAGCTTCGCCGGTGGGTGTAAACCTTCCATATTTCACTTTGTTAGCTATTCTCCAAAGGTAAGTAACAATGTTCTCTTTTGGCTTGCTAATATGTGGAGAGCTGATTTAACTTCAGATTTTTCCTCTTCATCTCTTTCAATCACTTCTGACACCATGTATTGATTTCTTTGTGGGTTCAATGACGACACATTGATGAAAGAGAATGTCTTTTAATCTAAAGTTTGTTTAACTAAGTTAACAGCATTACAGGAGACACCATCTTAGAGATCCATCCAAAACAAAACTAAAACTAAACTCTGCCTCTGTCACATGCCCTCTGCTGGTAAGGCATAAATAATCAAACAGGCAAATATGCTGGTAAGGCATAATAATCAAACAGGCAAATACCATCACTATTTGCTGATATCATTGCACATACCAGCATCTGAACCTCAATCTGTACACACTGCACAAACCACCACTCACCCACCAAGCATCCGCACCTACTCAAACTCACATCCCCAACTCACGCCTTGCCTACAATCACAGCTATTCAACTACAGCAGGCATATCTATCAAACACATAGCTGCACACTCACTCACGCACTTTCCTTTCTCTTGCAGGCCAAGATGGCTCACAATAGGAGGGAGCAGCAGAGAACAGGCGGGGGTGATGTGCAGCTCCAGCAGCTGTTAGACCTGGAGGAGCGAGTGCTGCGACTCATTCGGCAGCAGGTGGTGGGCAACATGGCCAACGGCAACATCGACCCCCTTGGGGGCAACAACGGTATGTTCATCCCCCGTCCTTCTCTCAACCCACTCCCCCCTCACACCACAAGCCTTTCCCATTTTCCAGCTCCTGATACTGCCTGCATTCCTTGCTCCCACCCTACCCCCTTCCCTCACCTTAACGCGAGTCTTGTGCCTTTATGCGTTCAGATAATCAGCAACCAGATGACCAGCCTGTCCCTGAGCCTCCCAATGAGAGTGAGGAAGGAGAAGAGGAGGAGGAGCAAAGCACCGCATCATTGCATCTCTCACCCGCAGGCAGCAGCTCAGATACTGGCACTACGTGATCTTTAGAGGCAAGATTAGTAGAGGGGCCTGCACAGGGTGAGGCACTGGGGATGAGGGGGATGCAGCAAGGCCCGGGGGAAAGGGTAGCTCGGAGTTTGCGCACGAGTTCTGCAGCACAGGACTGAGATGAAGACCTCGACGGGGAGGCGTTCAAGAAGGGTGATGGCCATGCACTCCGAGATGATAGGTGCAATGGCAAGGGTGCCTAAGAGCCTATTGGCAATGATAAGGAGCGTGGAGGAGTCCGCCTCTAACATTGCACAGAGCTCTGCACACACCAAGGAGCCCATTCTTGGCAGTCTGCAAAGGATGGTGAACTCCCTGAGAGACCATGGGGACCCAGACCTGATGACGCGTCATGGGCGATGTGACAGCTTCCATTGCAGTACAGGCGGAAGCCACGCAATGTCTTAGTGCTGTAATGCAGTCATTGGTTGCTGCCATCGAGTCTCAGACTGCTCTCATGCAGTCTCAGCTTGATGAGACACAAGCTCTGACTGCTGCCATTGTTCTGGGTCCACCACAGTCCACCGGGGATCTCATGGTGTCGCAGCAGGCCAGCAATCTGTGCTCCAGCAGATTGGTAGGGATGCTGAGGTGCTGCTCTGGGGAAGTGGCAGTGTGTCAATGGGGCAGGAAGCTGCTGTCCTCTCTCATGTTAAGAGCATTCCTGCTCCCACCACTGCCACTACGCCATTGCCCTTGTCACTGCCCGTCATCCAGCCAGCCCAGACTGCCGCCGTCCACCCTGAGGTGGCACAGTGTACAGCCGGGCCTTTCAGGCCCAGAGCTGGTTGAGGGCGTCCTGCAAGGACATCTGTAGTTTCTGACACCGACACTTAGCAACCTTCCACCAGCCCTGCTGTAGCCATTGGGGAGACACTATGTAGGAGCACCATAGGAAAAGCCACTATAAAGAGGGCAAGTAAGGGTCTGTAGGAACGTGGGTTCCTAACTAAAAGACTGAGTTCTACTCAAGTGATCAAACAAAATGAACTTTAATGAAACAAACAGGCTTTAACAAGAAACTGCAGGATAACATCGAATGTAGGTCTGCTCTCTCTGGAGGCTCCACGAGGACTGCCCCTGCAGTCCCGTGGCTGACGTCATGACGTCATCACGTTTTCTCGCCAGTGAGGGATCACGTGATGAACGGTGTGACGTCATCACGTTTTAGCCGCGCTGTTAAAGCAACCACACTCTGTACAGTTAAACACCATAAATAAAGATACAGACTCAGACTATAGCTAACATGTTGTTAAAGGAATTATATACAAATGATCTGAGTCCTTTGGTGGCTCCGCCACATGCGCCCCCCCAGATTTGTCTTTAACAGCAAAAGTGAGACGGCGAGGAGGCCTGACAAGTCTGTCCGAGCGACTTCGGTAACCCTGCAGAGGAAGCTGATGGACGGTGGTCGAGCTGGCGGGCGGTTGTGGTTGAGCTGGCACGGCGAATGTGGTCGAGCTGGCGGGCGGCTGTGGTTGATCTGGCATGGCGGCTGCGGGCGGTCGACCACGTTTCGGCGGTTGAGCGACGACGACTGGGCGGTCCAGGTCCAGGTGAGCCGGCTTCAACCGGTCCACCGAAACATGATCCGGCTTTCCTCTGGCGTCGACCGAAAAGGATTTGTCTCCTGATTCGATGACGTGGAAAGGACCAGTGTAAGGGGGCTTGAGCGGATCCTGGTGAGCGTCGTGGCGGATAAATACGTACTCGGCGTTCTTCAGCTCCGCTGGCACGTGGGAGCTCTGTAGGCCATGATTTGATGTAGGCACCGGAGCGAAGCATCTGGCCGCTTCCTGGTGGCTGACAAGTTGCTGGGAGGCGGACCATGGCTCTGTGGGAGAAGGGAGGAAATCCCCTGGGACTCGGAGCAGCTGGCCATAAACGAGTTCGGCCGAGGACGATTGCAGGTCTTCTTTGGGCGCCGTACGAAGACCCAAAAGGACCCATGGGAGTCTGTCCACCCATCCCGCACCTTGAAGACTGGCCCGTAGGGTGGCTTTAAGCAACCTGTGGAATCGCTTGCACAGGCCGTTCGCCTGTGGATGATAGGCGGTGGTGCGATGAAGTTTGGTGCCGAGCCCATGAGCGACAGCGTTCCAGAGCTCCGAGGAAAATTGTGGCCCACCATCGGAAGAGATGTCCGCTGGTACCCCGAAACGAGCAACCCAACAGGAGATGAAAGCTCTAGCGACGTCTGCCGAAGTGGTGGAAACCAAAGGAATTGCCTCTGGCCACCTAGCGGTGCAGTCCACCATGGTGAGGAGATGCGTATAACCATGAGAAGTCGGAAGTGGCCCCACAAGGTCCACATGCACGTGGTCAAAACGACGCTCCGGAACAGCGAACGTAGCCACTGGAGCTTTTACATGACGCTGGACCTTGGCCTTCTGGCAGATCACGCAGATGTTGGCCCAGTCACGGACATCAAGGTGCATACCCTTCCAGACGAACTTTGCCGACATTAGCCATTGTGAAGCCTTCATACCAGGGTGCGACAACCCGTGTATGGCGTCAAACACCTTCCTGCGCCATGCGACTGGCACAATAGGTCGGGGAACGCCCATGGAGACGTCGCAAAGGAGCGTGGTGCCTGCGGCCTGGAAACTGACATCGGTCACTTGGAAACTAGAGGGGACGGTTCTGTATGATTGGACCTCTTGGTCCGAGGCCTGATCCACAGCCATGAGGGTGTAGTCAATCCCAAGGTGAACTGCATGGACCATCACCCGGGAGAGGCAATCCGCCACCAGGTTGTCTTTACTAGACACATGTTGAATGTCCGTGGTAAATTCAGAAATAAACGTCAGGTGATGTTGTTGACGAGCGGACCACGGTTCGGCGGTTTTCGCCATGGCGAACGTCAGAGGCTTGTGGTCGACAAAAGCCGTGAAGGGATGTCCTTCTAATAAGAACCGGAAATGGCGAATGGCCAGAAAAAGGGCCAGCAACTCTCGATCGAAGGTGCTGTATTTTCTTTCATTTTCCGTAGTTGACGGCTGAAAAACGCCAGCGGTTCCCACGTGCCGTTCACCCACTGCTCCTGCACTGCGCCGATGGTGTAGTCTGATGCATCTGTGGTAAGGGCGATGGTGGCACCTGGAAGTGGGTGAGCCATCATGGTTGCGTTGGCCAAAGCGCTCTTGGTGTTGACGAACGCCTGGTCCATCCCAGCCATCCAGCTGATTAGATCCTTACCGGACTTGCCCTTGAGGGCCCCGTACAAAGGCTGCATTAGCTGAGCCACCTTAGGGATGAATAGGTGATAGAAATTGACCATCCCCAGGAACTCTTGCAGGGCCTTGACGGTTGGCGGACGCGGGAAAGAGGTAACAGCTTCTACCTTCGTCAGCGCATTCTTCAAGCCAAACGGCATCCTCAGGAACTCAAAAAGGCCAAAAGGGGTGATGACTGCAGTTTTCGGGACATCTTGTGGTTGCACGGGAACCTGGTGATACCCCCGGACGAGGTCGACTTTAGAAAAGATAGAAATTCCCGCCAAATGGGCCGAGAAATCCTGAATATGCAGGATCAGGAGTAGTGGCGTCATTCAGGCGTCGGTAGTCACCGCATGGCCGCCAGCCGCTGCCCGGTTTCGGAACAATGTGGAGAGGCGAAGACCAGGGACTATTCAACCGGCGAATAATCCCGAGCCGCTCCATCGTGTCGAACTCCGCTTTCGCCGCCGCGAGCTTGCCGGGTTCGAGCCTTCTAGCCCGTGCATAAACCGGGGAGCCAGTAGTGGTGATATGATGTTCAACACCATGCATCGTGGCCGAGGAGGAGAAAGTGGGCCTTGTCAGCTCCGGGAACTCTCCGAGGAGCCGAGTGAAGTCATCCGGATAAGGGAACGTGCAGGCGATAGAGCGCGCCACGGTGGTACCGTGGTGGCACGGAATCGAGTGGAAGGTGGCTGCGTTGATTAACCGGCGGTGCTGGACATCGACGAGGAGCCCATTGGCACACAGAAAATGCGCCCCTAGGATGGCCTGCGAGACTGGCTGTGACGAATTCCCAATGGAAGCACTGACCGCTGAAACAGGCTTGGACCTGCCGCTTTCGGAAAGTTCGAATCGCTGCGCCATTAGCCACCATGAGGGAAAAGCCGTGGATCCCAGCTTCCATATCGAGATTCGACGCAGGTAGGATGCTACACTGCGCCCCGGTGTCACAAAGGAAACGTCGACCCGATAGGGAATCGGTGATGTAAAGAAGTTTCCCCGTAGATCCGATGGCCATTGCAGCTGCGAAGCGCCCGTTAGACCCGGTCCTCCTTCGCCAGGAACGCTGCAGGAGCTTTGGTTTTTTTGGGGGCAAAAAGCTGCAGGGAGAGCGGCAGCGTCGTGCTTTCGCGCCAAAACGGGCATGGTAGGAGCACCATCCCGCTGCAAGAGGAGCTGGAGCCGCATCTGTGGGGGATGGGCGCCTCGTGGCCGCGCAGCACTGCTGGGTTACTGTGAAAATCTTATCTGCTTCATCAGCAAGCACAACGCAGTCTGTAATCTCGGATCTGGCTAGGGCAGCCTGCACCTGCTCCGGCAGTTGGCAGAGGAATAGCTCCCGGAAGAGGAAGCATTCCGGTTCGGCACCTAAGAGCGTGAGCATTTGGCTCATGAGCTTGGACAGTTTGGAGTCCCCGAGGCCGGGCATAGCGAGGAGCCGGCGAGCGCGTTCTGACTTCGAGAGCCCGAAGACCTGTAGCAACCGTGCCTTTAATGTATCATACTTGCTGTCAGTAGGAGGACAACCGAGGAGGCTGATGATCCGCAAGGCAGTGGCGCTGTTGAGGGCGGAGACCACGTAGTAATAACAGATCTGATCCGCGACGATGTTCCAGATGGCAAACTGGGCTTCAGCCTGGATAAACCACGCGGCTGGTTGTTGCTCCCAAAACTGTGGCAGTTTCAGAGTCATGGCGTTCGTGTCCATGCTGAAGATCTTCCGCGAAAACCGTGCATGAAAGTCGGGGTCACCAATGTAGGAACGTGGGTTCCTAACTAAAAGACTGAGTTCTACTCAAGCGATCAAACAAAACGAACTTTAATGAAACAAACAGGCTTTAACAAGAAACTGCAGGATAACATCGAATGTAGGTCTGCTCTCTCTGGAGGCTCCACGAGGACTGCCCCTGCAGTCCCGTGGCTGACGTCATGACGTCATGACGTTTTCCCACTAGTGGGGGATCACGTGATGAATGGCGTGACGTCATCACGTTTTAGCCGCGCTGTTAAAGCAACAACACTCTGTACAGTTAAACAGCATAAATAAAGATACAGACTTAGACTGTAGCTAAAATGTTGTTAAAGGAATTATATACAAACGATCTGAGTCCTTTGGTGGCTCCGCCACAGGTCATTATTTAATATTGTTGGTGTATATATGTGGTTACTGATTGTGTATCAATTTATTATTGGAATGTTGCAGAAATGGTGCTGTGTCTCATTTCAGCTTTGGGGTGTGGTATGGAATGAGAAATTGATGGAATGATGTGGACTGGATGAACAACCGGGAAGTGGCCTCCAATTCATTGGAACCACAGTCTGATCAGGCAGTCACGAGCCACCCTTCCACAAGACTGATGGAGTGGCTGCATCCTCCATCGCTGCTATTCGTGCTCCTGTTCCTCCTCATCCTCATCCTCGTCATCGACCTCGTCCTCCTACTCCTCTCCCTCTTCCTCCTCCTGAGGTGATCCCGCTATGCCTGGTGGCAATGACTGTGCCATCATGATGGCCAAGTTGTGCAGCATGCAGCAGACGATGATGAAAAGGGACACCCACCCAGCCAAGTACTGGAGGGCTCCTCCTGAGCAGTCAAGGCAGTGGAACCGTTGCTTCAGCACTCCGATGGTCTGCTCGATGATGTTCCTGGTGACAGCATGTCTCTCATTGTATGAGTTTTGGGCACGAGTGCTGAGGTTGCGGAGGGGAGTCATGAGCCAGGTGGAGAGCGGATAGCCCTTGTCTCCCAGCAGTCATCCGCTCGCTTGATGTGGTGGCTGGAACAGAGCTGGCACACTGGTCTGGCGCAGGATGAAGGCATCGTGGCTGCAGCCAGGATAACGGGCATTGATGGTGAGAATGCACTGTGTGTGGTCGCACACCAACTGCACATTAAATGAATGGTAGCCTTTGCGGTTATGGAATACCTCAGGATTGTTATGAGGTGCCCGGAAAGCGACGTGGGTGCAGTCAATGGCATCCTGCTCCATGGGGAATTCCGCTATCCTGGCAAAGCCACATGCACACTCGTCCTGCTTCTCTCTGGTCATGGGGAAGGAAATGTAATCCCTTCTCCTTCTGTAGAGAGCATCTGTGACCTCGCGGATGCAGCAATGGACAGTGAACTGTGATATGTGACATATGTCTCCTGTTGCACAGTGGAAGGATCCGCTGGCGTAGAAATTGAGGGCGTCGGTGACCTTGACTGCCACTGAGAGAGATGTGGGGCTCCTAATGATAGGCTCAAGGTCTGGCTGCAAGAGGTAGCAGAGCTCTGTGACCACGTCCTTTGTGAATGAAGCCTTCTAAGACACTGTTCTTCAGTGAGATTGATGTAGGAGAAATGCTGCCATAATACCCTGGGAGGGTAAGTCCTCCTGTTGAGAGCCCTGTTGGCCTTCCTGCTTCTGGCCACATTTTGCAATCTTTCTCTCTGCTTCTGCTGCCTCCGACGGTGATGCTGGAGGGCGAGGACCAGTGCCAGTACAGCCCCAATTAAATTATGGAAATGTTGCTCTATAAAATCTAACCAAAATGAAAGTGATAAATTTTTCTGAGGCAGAATACTCCTTCAAGTTGAAAATGCGGAAATCGCTCAAAACGCCTATTTGCCTCTGACAAACGGGCAAGGCAGCATTCTTTGCCGACAAAAAAAATGTAAGTTGACATCTTTATATATCGCTCCTCCAGTGCTCATCCGACTGCCTTCCGCCTCCTCTACCTGTCGTTGCTAACAGC
Source organism: Somniosus microcephalus (assembly GCF_052327205.1). Classification (NCBI taxonomy): domain Eukaryota; kingdom Metazoa; phylum Chordata; class Chondrichthyes; order Squaliformes; family Somniosidae; genus Somniosus; species Somniosus microcephalus. The sequence continues at coordinate 153,343,432 of NC_140997.1, forward strand.
AGGCGCTCAGGCAGGGGGGCGAGAGTGAATTTCTGAGCTGGGGTGCTGTGCACCCGAAAGATATCATGATCTCCGGCTGCAGGAGATCGTGACGCTAGTGGTTACCGCTGCCACATAACTTTGCCTCAATTTCGCGGGCATTGGTACTATCGCCACGTCCAGTCGCAAAGCTGTTAGCGCTCCGTTAGCGCCCCTGGAGGCGCTAAAGTGCCCAATTTCTCCCCCATAGTCTTGCATGCCAACATAGTGCAATAGAATCATACAAATTTACAGCATGGAAAGAGGCCTTTTGGCCCACCGTGTCTGTGCTGGAGCGATCCGATACTAATCCTACTGCACTGCTCTCTCTCCATAGCCCTGTATCTTCCTTTGCTTTAAATGTTTATCTTCTCTTCCCTTCGCATATGTAGTGGCCTTTGTTCTAACTATTCCATGTGGTAAAGCATTCCATTTTCTTTGCATTTGTCTTCGCTCACTCTCCAACCAGAGAAAACAATTTATCCACATTTACCTTATCACAGCCCTTCATAATTAAAAAAAAAACCTCTGTTACATCTCCGCTTAACCTTCTCTGCTCCAGTGGAAAGAGTCTCAGTATCTCAAGTCTCTCCTTGTAAATGTAGGTTATCAACCCTGGCATCGTCTTGGTGAATCTTTGCTGCTGCCTTTATTATCCTGTAGTGAGCCATCCCCTACTACACACAGTCACCTGACTGTGGCCCAAACATTGTCTTGTGTGAATCCATCAATACTGTCTTGCATTTCATCAGGGTTCAGTGACTTGACATCTTTGAGTTCTGGTTTGTTTTGAAGAACCAATTGCTTTTCTACACTTATCTCTACTAATTGCTCCATTTCTTGCTTGAGTGCTCTATATTCTCACTTCCAGTAGTAAAACTGATGCAAAATGTTTAACATCTCAGTCATACTTTCATCCTCCACAATTAAGACTTCCTCCTTCATTCCTGACCAGTCCTATCCTCCCTATACCTCTACTCTGCTTTTTAATCTCTTCTTACTATTTCCTTTTACATTATCTGTTAGGCTTTTCTTCAGCTTTTATTTAACCCTTCTAACCTTACTTTTCATCTCCCCACTAAATTCTATATTCCTCATGATTCTTTAGTATTGCTAGCCCTAATTTTATCATGTACCTCTGTTTTAAATTGTGATTTAGCTTTAATTATCCTGTGAAGGAATTCTGCTGTACAGCCTTTTTAGAAAAATATAGGCCTAGAAATTCGGTTGGCTTTGCGCCCAGTTTTCGCCCAAAGAGGGCTCTTGCGCCAATAGAGGAGTTCGCGCTGATATTCAGTGCTGCGGTAATGGCGGCGGTAGCCGGTAGCGCTGCGCCGGCACCGATGACGTCATCGGTGTGCGCAGTGCCCCGGTTCCGCCCCGATGCCGGCCCGAATCCCATATTCAGTTGCCGCCGCCTCTTCCGTGGTGGCCGCTACTTACATCCGGAGACCAGGGCCTTACTGCAGCCTTAGTGGGGCGCATAAAGGTGGAGGTGCGGCCGGCCGCTTTTTCGGCGGCCGCCTGCCCGCACCTCCTTCCCCGGCCTCCTCCACCACCCACTCCGCGGCATTGCCGGCTGCTTTCCATGAGCCCGGCACTTCTCCGTGGTGCCGGGCTCATTTGCCGGCACAATCCAGCGGCGATCTCTCCATTGCAGGCACCTCCACCTTAAGAGAAGGAGGAGGCCTGCAGTACCGCAGCCTGCCGCACCGCATCGGGTGGCGCAGCGGTGCCTACAGCGCTGAAATTCAGCTTCAGCGCCCCAAGCGGGGGCGGCCACACCCTGGAATAGCGCCCGGTTCCGACTTGGGGCGCAAAAACTGAATTTCTGACGGTCGCAAATGGCTCCCCGCCCAGCGCTAACTTTTGGGCGAATACCAGCTGGCGGGCCCAAACTGAATTTCTAGGCCAAAGTCTTTAAAATGTGACAAACTGGGTTTGGAAATTTAGAAACCTAACTATGAAATAGCTATGAATGAATTCTGGCTATTGAAACAGGACAAGTTGTTGATCCTGAATAAGTAACTTAATTAAAACAGAAGAATGGGTGGCCAGAATGGGTAACCTTATTAAAACAGAACAATGGTCAACCCTGGATAAATGATCTTGATTAAAATCTCTTGAGAATGACATGAGGTAAGGTACATCTGCCCTTTGCACATATATGGTAAACCCCCAGTAGCTATTGATGATGTGGCAGTAAGAATTCCAGTAGGCCAACTAAAAGATGATTAGTGATAATTAGCTTGGATTAACAGAAACCTTATGAAAAACAACTGAAAAGGGGTTTAAATATTGGAGTCTCGAATAAGATAATCAGAGTCGCTTTAATTGGGCAAAGTGATTCTCGACTACAGAGGCGGCTCTGTGGTCTTCCACTCTTTGAATCTCGGGGGTCGAAAGTAATTTGATATTGATGGATATCTTGTATAGAAAATTTTTAAAACTGTAATTCTGTAGACTAGGTTTGGATCGGTCATGGCCCTGTGGGTAGCGGAGCGGGCCCAGGGGCCGTGTAGCCTAATCCTGCTCCTATTTCGTGTGTCTAATTCTGTTAGATTCAGGAGATGGTTCTATGATAGTGGATTGGCAGTTAGGATCAGATCAGCCATGATCTTATTGAATGGCGGAGCAGGCTCGAGGGGCCGATTGGCCTACTCCTGCTCCTATTTCTTATGTTCTTATGTTCTTATGTAGCGAAGTTAAGATTTAAAAGTAAGATTCTCTGATAAAAATAAGATCATATTTTTTCTCTTTTTAGAACTGTTAACGTTGCAATTGAATGATTCACCAACTGTAAATTGCATGTCGGTTCTTTTAATAAATGTCTATATATTTTTAGAATTGTCTCACATAAGTCTTCTGTATCAATAACTTGTGAACCCAATCCCTGTACACTCTTTGGTGAAAAGGTACATTTTCTGAGGGGAGATCACCAGACCCTTATAATATCCGGGACGTTACTGTCTGGCTAAACTTATTATAAGTGCTATCTGGATTTCGGTAACATTCTCGGGTTGCTCCTTTCCTTTAGGGAGAGATAGACTGGACCTTTAGACCCAGTTAAGCGTCTTTAGAATTCGGCTACCTCAACCTTTAGTTGAAAGTGAGCATCTGAGAAATACGCCTGATCCAGGATAGCCCCAAAGGGGCTAGGACAAGTTAATATCCCTTCAGTTCTATCGATATTTTTATCCACAGAATTCTCTCCTTTGGTGCACCTCCTTTTCGCCCTTATAGGAATATATCTATTTTGTACCCTATCCATCTCACACTTGAAGATTTCCCATTGCTTCTTCATTGCCATGTTTTCTAACTTCACTGCTCATTTAAGATAATTGGCAAAAGAACCAGAGGGGGAGATGTAGAGGTTTTTTTTAAACAGTGAGTTGTTGTGATCTGGAATGCGCTGCCTGAAAGGGTGGTGGAAGCAGATTCAATAGTAACTTTCAAAAGGGAATTGGATATATACTTGAAAAGGAAAAAATTGCAGGGCTATGGGGAAAGGGCAGGGGAGTGGGACTAATTGGAGATAGCTCTTTCAAAGAGCCGGCAAAGGCAAGATGGGGTGAATGGCCTCCTTGTGTGCTGTTTGATTCTATGACTTAATTTGGACCGGCAGATAATTACCTTCTGCACTATTTCTGTGTCCTGGACTACTTACCACTGCCTCTGGAGTGACCATGTTCATTTACATGGCAATTGCTATTCACGTTGTGATTTCCAGTATCTCACTACCCCGGGGGAAAAGCTGCAAGAAATCAACAGCAGATTATCAATAAATTTATAGCTAAATTTTACTTTTAAAATTGCTTTCAACAAAATATGAGCACTATGTTAAGATGGAATCATTTAAAATGCATTATTAATTATTGTGTAGCACAATATAAATAGATTTTTATCACTACACATGGTAGAGAAATTCTGTACATGCTAAGGAAACATAATTATTCTAATATGGGATTCATAAAATGGAAATCTAATTGTATAAATGTCAATGACAATTTTCCAATATGTCTGATGAAATGACCTTGCTTTTAAGCCAGTTTTGTCATCTTCACCCCATGCTGGGCTGCCTTTCACAGCATCGGCAGTCCTGCAGTACTTTATCCAAGTAGGCCTCTTTCAAGCTACACAGTAAGTATCAACAAGCTATATGGTTGTAAGGATCTTCACAGCCAAGGCTGGGCCAGTCCTGCCCTCAGCCAATGTCCATATGCACACAATTTTCAACAGGGGTCACTAGATAGTGACCAGGACTGGGGACCCCAGTGAATTTTATCTCCACCTCCTTAGCACAACGGACACTGATTCCAATTGTAACATCTGCACTGTCACCACCCAGTGTGGTACTGAGCCATATAGACCACGAAGGCCCCAGGTAAGATTGATGACAGGTACTGAGTCAGGTGATCTCAGCACAGACATGGGTCATACCTGACCTGTATGGATCAATACCATACCAGCTGATGCTTTTACCCACTCAGTATTCAAGGATGCTGTAAAATGTTTTGTTAATCAGCAAGGGTGGATACACATGATAAGGCTCAGTTCTGTTTTAGGAACATAGGAACAGGAGTAGGCCATTTAGCCCTCCGAGCCTATTCTGCCATTCAATGAGGCCATAGCTGATCTGTGACCTAACTCCACATACCCGCCTTTGCCCCATATCCCTTAATACCTTTGGTTAACAAAAATATATCAATCACAGATTTAAAATTAACAATTGACCTACCATCAATTGCCGTTTGCGGAACAGGGTTCCAAACTTCTACCACACTTTGCGTGAAGAAGCATTTCCTAACTTCACTCCTGAAAGGCTTGGCTCTAATTTTTAGATTATGCCCCCTAGTCCTAGACTCCCCAACCAGCAGAAATAGTTTCTCTCTATCTACCATATTTGTTCTCCTTAATATCTTGAAAACTTCGATCAAATCACCCCTTAACCTTCTAAATTTCAGGGAATACAACCCTACTTTGTGTAATCTCTGCTTGTAATTTAACCCTTGGAGTCAGGGTATCATTCTGGTAAATCTATGCTGCACTCCCTCCAAGGCCAATATATCCTTCCTAAAGTGTGGAGCCCAGAACCGCTCACAGCACTCCGGGTGTGGTCTAACCAGGGCTTTGGATAGCTGTAGTATAACTTCTACCCACTTGTATTCTAGACCTCTAGATATAAAGGCCAGCATTCCATTAACCTTTTTGATTGTTCTTCACATTAAGTCAGATTAGGTATTACCAATCAGATTATTTTGTGCAAAGTAACATAGTACCAATTTTCAGGCAGGGCAAGAGGGTCGGTCCATCTTGCCCACCTATCCACAGTATCTCCACGGTGCATTTCAAATAACTCTGAATCCCATTTGTTGACAAGAACCTGTCTAATTCCTTCTTGAAACTCATTCAGGTTTCTTGTTCCATCATCTGTGCTGGTAATCTGTTGCATGTACCCACTGCCCTTTCAGTAAAACAATTCCTACTGCATGCCTTATTTTCTTTTGTTGTCCTTAATTTGTAAATATTACCCCTTCAGCTTAAATTCTGTAAGTAGGAGAGAAACTTATTTGGATTCAATTTGTCCAAACTGATTTTGCATTGCAGCCTGAGAAAAAGGGCTATCAGCAATTGTTTGGCAATTATCTATATACAGGAAACTTTGTTATATCCGGCACTGACGGGACTGAGCTGTTGCCGATCTATCAAAACTGCCGGACATACCAGCGTTAATGTTGAAGCATACGGAGGTTTTCATCTCCGTATCTGACAACAAACACTGTTGCTTAGCAACAGCTTCTAAACAGTCGGCCCATACCTTGGAAGCATCTCTGTAGCTTAGCAACAGCTTCAGAGAGACTTTCCAGAGCCTGACTGTTGAAAAAAAAGCCACGAGAAGAAAAAAATCCTAACAAAATGGCTCCTGATTTCTGCCGGTAGATCGAGGTTTCTGGACATACAACCTCCGGATAAACCAAAGTCTCCTGTAATGAAAGTCTTGAGGTTGGCATCATATGCAATGTCAACTTTCTCAAAAGAATCACCCATAAAATTGAACATCCATAGGAGAAAAAAAAATGATTGGCTCAAATAAAAACAATCTATAGAGCTAACCATGCTACTTGGTTCGATCTCCCACTGACTAAATGAAAACCAATCAGAAAACACTTCCATTTATTAGACCAACATCAAAAGTTATCAACAAGCAACAAGAATGCATTAAAAAACTACTCAATCAGATCACTCAATTTGTTTTCAAACTTAGCAACCTGGGACCAGCAACTATCAGAAAATGAGCCAAACTGTTGCAGTAATTTTTCAAGCTAATTTCAGGCACCATTTTCCTTCTGCACTCAGATCGATGCATACAGCTAAAAATAACAAGTAACATAACAAACGCATTTCTCAAAAATGGAAATTATTGTATTTTATAAATCTACAGGCTAACTTATAGTGCAGTAATCTTTGTTTGAAATCATCTACATATACAATGGTTGTTATTTAGAAGTTTGTAACATTAGTCAGAAATCTAGCTTCTTGACAACAAAATATTACTTGACAGACACAGTTAATTAAATGTATTTTAATAAAAGAGCAGAAAATTAGGTTTAGCTGGTCATGCTTGACATTTTGTGCAGAGTGAGAAAGTTTATTAGTTTTTGACAGGAATAAATTCTTAGCTCTTCATGTGTTATTGCATTATGTTTAATTAAGATCAGATTCAATAATGGGGTGAAGACATCACCAAAGGCTTGGATGATGCGCAACCACAAGAGAAGTTAATGGATCCTCATTACAATGGCCATTTATCTGTGAAGAACAACATTATTTCAAGGTTTCTGCCCTTGTTAAAATAGTAGACAATGGGAGCTGGCACCATACTCATATTTTCTCATTAATTACATCTACAAAAGAGACAATGGGGTGTTTTTTAAAGGGAAAATGACTATCAATAAGTGTCAGTTTGGCTCAGTGGTACCACGCTGACCTGTGAGCCAGAAGGCCATTGGTCCAGGCCTTACTCCAGTGCATATTCTAAGCTGACACTTCAGTGCACTACTGAGAGAATGCTGCCATATTGGAGGTGCCATACTTCCAATGAGATGTTAAACCCAGGCCAGTCTGCATCTTCAGCTGGATATAAAGGATGCCATGACACTATTCGAAGCAAAGCATGCAGTTCTCCCAGTGTTCTGGCCAATATTTCGACTGATACCAAAAAAAAGGAATACCTGATCATTTATTTCATTCCTGTTTGTGGGACCTAGCTGTGCACAAATTAGCTGCATCTTTGCCTACATTTTTTTAAATGTGTTTATGGGATGTGGGCGTCGCTGGCACGGCCAGCATTTATTGCCCATACCTAATTGCCCTTGAGAAGGTGGTGGTGAGCCATCTTCTTGAACTGCTGCAGTCCATGTGGTGAAGGTACTCCCACAGTGCTGTTAGGTAGTGAGTTCCAGGGCTTTGACCCAGCGATGATGAAGGATCGGTGATATATTTCTAAGTCAGGATGGTGTGTGACTTGAAGGGAAACTTGGATGTGGTGGTGTTCCCATGCACCTGCTGCCCTTGTCCTTCTAGGTGGAAGAGGTTGTGGGTTTGTGAGGTGCTGCCAAAGAAGCCTTGGCGAGTTGGTGCAGTGCATCTTGTAGATAGTACACACTGCAGCCACGGTACGCTGGTGGTGGAGGGAGTGGATGTTTAAGGTGGTGGATGGGGTGCCAATCAAGTGGGCTACTTTATCCTGGATGGTGTTGAACTTCCTGAGTGTTTTTGGAGCTGCACTCATCCAGGCAAGTGGAGATTATTCCATCACACTCCTTGCTTGTGCCTTGTAGATGATGGAAAGGGTTTGAGGAGTCAGGAGGTGAGACACTTGCTGCAGAACACCAAGCCTCTGACCTGCTCTTGTTGCCACAGTATTGAAATGGCTGGTCCAGTTAAGTTTCTGGCCAATGGTGACCCCCAGGGTGTTGATGGTGGGGGATTCGGTGATGGTAATGCCATTGAATAACAATGGGTGGTGGTTAGACTCTCACTTGTTGGAGATAGTCATTGCCTGGCACTTCTGTGGCGCAAATGTTACCTGCCACTTATCAGCCCAAGCCTGAACGTCATCCAGGTCTTGTTTTATGTGGACATGGACTGCTTCATTATCTGACATTACAACAGTGACTACCCTTCAAAAATTAATTCATTGGCTGTGCCCCTCTTTAGGGTATACTGAGGACATGAAAGTGCTTTCTTTCAATAATAGATGTGTTTGAAAGCCAAGGAATCCCTGCCAACTAATTCAATTGCATTAAATCCCAGAAAGGTTAAATGTTGGAATTTAAAACTGCATGAACTACAATCCAGATAAAAATTAACATAAGCAATAATATGTAAATCAACTTGTACAGATAGTGTTAGCTTTGTTCTGTATTGTGAGGCAATTCCTCTACAGCTCCTAAAATGAAAAAAACCCAGTGATTTGTAGTGTATTAGTGGGAGACATTTCATTTATTAAGCTGTCAAATAACAGCCTCGTGATATTTGACAATTTGTTCCTTTGTGGCGCTAACCATCAGTCTTGGATTCTATTGCATACACCGAACTGTAATATTCCAAAGTATAGAGTGGCAGGTTCACCTCAGACTACATTTGCAGGTTAGCCCGGAGGTGTAGCTATTCATACGGCGCATTACTTGAAACGTTCTGTGATAATTTGCTCACATTCAGCACCAAATCGCAGAAAGTATAACCGATTCATCTTTAACACTGTGCTCGGCTCTTCAGCTGACAAAAGCAAACGGTAAGGTCAGGTTGTGCAGCAGGCCACAGAAGGAGCTCAATTTACAGCACTGGCACTTAAACTTGCTTACAGGAAAGAAAAGGCAGAGCTCTCTGAGCGCAAAGTAAAAACATGAAGATGTTTGATGTGCCTCAATAATTCCGAGACTCGAAGTTAGCAGAACAAAAACAAGGCTTTTATTAACTTAGAAAGTAACACGTAAGAGAGAGAGATGTCTTCCTTCTGGAGACTGAGGCCAGACTGAAGCTAGCTTACAAACGGGGCCAGGTATGGGCGGAGCCCTACACACAGCACATTCCAGCACATTCCAGTATACAATACAGCACATTCCAGTACACAATACAATGAGGTCTGGGGGAAGGGAAATGACACTGAAACCGATCTCAGTCACAGGCAGTGGTGAATGGAATATTTCATCACATTCACCCCTTCTATAGATTTAGTCTGTTCGGGGGTTTGATAGTCCTCTGCGACCGACGTGGCTGTTGCGGTGCCGCGGGTGTCGGCTGGGTGTCCCCGGTAGCCTCCTGGGTCTCTGCCGGGGGTGCCGCCAGGGTTGTTGGAGGGGTAGTTGGTGGGGGTGCCGTTGGTCGGTGTTCTTCCGGGGGTGATGAAAGAGTAGTGGGTGGGTAAGAGTTGCTGTGATCGTCGTTGCCGCTATTGCCGTGGTTGTTGTCGATGCTGGCTGGGGCAACGTCTTTTATGGACACGGTGTCCTCCCTTCCGTCGGCGTGCCGGACATATGCATATTGGGGGTTGGCGTGGAGTAGGTGTACTGGCTCCACGAGAGGGTCCATCTTGTGGCCCCTCACATGCCTTCGCACGAGTACCGGACCTGGGGTGGAGAGCCATGACGGCATGGATACGCCTGAGGTGGATTTCCGGGGAAAGACAAACATTCGTTCATGAGGCATGGTATTAGTGGCCGTACACAATAGCGACCGTATCGAATGGAGCACATCCGAGAGGACTTCCTGCCAGTGGGAGATAGGGAGGCCCTTGGTCCTTAGAGCTAGAGTGACTGCTTTCCATACTGTCCCGTTCTCTCGCTCCACTTGGCCGTTACCCCGGGGGTTGTAGCTGGTGGTACAGCTCGTGGCGATCCCCTTGGACAGCATGTACTGGCGTAGCTCTTCACTCATGAAGGACGCCCCCCTATCCGTATGGATGTAGCTCGGCATACCGAACAGGCAGAACAGGCTGTTGAGGCATTTAATGACCGTGGCGCTGGTCATGTCTGGGCAGGGGAAGGCGAATGGGAACCGGGAGTATTCGTCCACAATGTTCAGGAAGTAAACATTGCGGTCGACGGACGGGAGGGGGCCCTTGGAATCTAAGCTGAGCCGCTCAAAGGGCCGTGTAGCTTTGATTAAGTGGGCTCTATCTGGGCGGTAGAACCGAGGCTTGCACTCAGCGCAAGTGCGGCAGTTCCTGGTCAGGGACCGAACTTCCTCAATCGAGTAGGGTAAGTTACGGGACTTTATGAAGTGGAACAGCCGCGTGACCCCTGGGTGGCAGAGGTCGTTGTGGAGGGTCTGTAGCCGATCCCCGGTGGTGCTGGCACACATCCCTTTTGAGAGGGCGTCAGGGGATTCGTTAAGGGCCCCTGGCCGGTAAATGATGTCGTACTCGAAGGTGGAGAGCTCGATCCGCCACCTAAGAATCTTATCATTTTTAATCTTCCCCCTCTGTTTATTATTGAACATAAACGCTACCAACCGCTGATCGGTAAGTAGGGTGAAGCGTTTGCCAGCTAGGTAGTGGCGCCAGTGGCGCACTGCCTCCACGATGGCTTGGGCCTCCTTTTCCACGGAGGAGTGTCTGATCTCGGGCCCTTGGAGGGTCCTCGAGAAGAAAGCTACGGGCCGCCCCGCCTGGTTGAGGGTGGCCGCCAAGGCGAAGTCAGACGCATCACTTTCCACTTGAAATGGAGTTTTCTCGTCCACTGCCTGTAGCGTGGCCCGCTCAATATCCTGTTTAATGCTTTTGAAGGCGGCGTGGGCCTCAGCAGAGAGTGGGAAAGAGGATGCTTTCAAGAGGGGGCGGGCTTTGTCGGAGTAGTTGGGGACCCATTGGGAATAATAAGAAAATAACCCCAGGCACCTTTTCAGGGCTTTGGGAGTGTTGGGCAGGGGCAGCTCCCGTAGGGGGCACAATCGGTCGGGGTCTGGCCCGATTTCCCCATTCTCCACCATGCTGCCTAGTATGCAGAGGCGCGTGGTGTTGTAAACGCACTTGTCCTCGTTGTAGGTGAGGTTGAGTTTTTGTGCGGTTTTCAGGAACCTCTCGAGGTTCGAGTCGTGTTCCTACTGGTTGTGACCGCAGATGGTGACGTTGTCGAGGTAGGGGAAGGTTGCCTGCAAGTGGTGGTCATCGACCATGCGGTCCATCTCCCTCTGGAAGACCAAGACCCCATTCGTCACCCCAAAGGGGACTCTGAGGAATTGGTAGAGGCGTCCGTTCGCCTCGAAGGCGGTGTACGGGCGGTCCTCTGGTCTGATAGGGAGCTGGTGGTACGCTGACTTGAGGTCGATGGTGGAGAACACCCGGTATTGGGCGATTTGGTTCACCATTTCTGATATGCGGGGTAGCGGGTAGGCGTCTAGTAGGGTGTACCTGTTGATCGTTTGACTATAGTCGATCACCATCCGTTTCTTCTCGCTACCCCTTACCACTACCACTTGGGCGCGCCACGGGCTGTTGCTGCGTTCAATAATGCGCTCTTTCAGGAGCCTGTCTACCTCGGTCGCGATAAACCGCCTGTCCTCCCAGCTGTACCTCCTGCTTTTGGTCGCTATTGGCCGGCAGTTAGGGGTAAGGTTCGCGAATAGCGAAGGTGGCTTTACCTTCAGGGTAGCCAGACCGCACACTGTGAGGGGCGGCTGGGACCCACCGTACTTGAGCGTGATGCTTTGGTGATTGCACTGGAAATCCAGGCCCAAGATCACGCTCGCACATAGGTTCTTCATGATTAATACTTTAAAATTATCATATACAGTTCCGTTAACGCACAATTGTACCGTGCAGTAACCCAGAATGGTCGATGTCTGGGTTTTATCAGCCATAGAGATGGTACCCTGAGTAGGGACCACCTTTAGGGAGAGTTGTTGTGCCAGTTCTGGGTGGATAAAGCTCTCCGTGCTTCCACTGTCAATTAAGCATTAAACCCGGCACCTGTTTACCTCGATGTCCACCATTGATCTGGATAGCGGGTGCGGCCTGGTCTGGTCCACTGTGACCGATGCCACTGTAGGGCCCTGATCGATACAAGATGGCGTCCACGCTGTCTGCTCAGAAGATGGCGGACCCCACGAGGTCGGGCAAGATGGCGTCCAAGATGGCCGCTCCCACGGCGCACACGCGGCGGTGGCGGGTTTTCCGGCGGTTGGTTTTCCGGCGGGGTTCACTCTGCACACCTTCCCGAGGTGCCCCTTCTTACCGCACTTAAAGCAGGTGGTGCCTTTCGCCGGGCACAGGTTTCTGGTGTGCTTTGGCTGCCCGCAGAAGTAGCAGTTGGGTCCCTGATGCGTCGCGGCTGTCGTAGGGCTTCTGGGGGGAGAGTGGGGCCCAGCCGGTGTCGGGCTGTCGGGCGGGGAAGATGCCTTCCAAGATGGCGGCGCCCTCGGTGCACACGTGGCGGCGTGGACGGCGTGGGCTGAAGAGTAGGCGTCCGAGTTTCTCTGGGCCACATCCAGGGATCGCGCGGTGTCCGCAGCCTGTTTCAGGTCCAACCCCGTTTTTTCCAGCAGTCTTTGCCGGATGTAAGTGGAGCTGAGGCCTGTGATGAAGGCATCGCGAACAAGCTCGTCAGTGTACACTGCGGCTTTTACATCTCGGCACTTGCAGTCTTTGCCAAGCATTTTCAGGGTGCTTAGGAACTCCTCCACCGATTCCCCAGGTCGCTGTGCGCGGGTAGCGAGCAGGTGCCTAGCATACACCTCATTCGTAGGCTGCTGGTAATGTGCCTTTAAGATGTCGCAGGTGGCCAGGTACGTCTCGGCGTCTTGGATGAGGGGGTAAACCCGGTGGCTTACCCAATTCCGCAGAATTCCGAGTCTCATCCTCGCAGCGTCCGTAGCGTCTTTGACGGCTGCGGAATTGTCCAGGAAGAATTCCATACACTCAAACCAGTGTCCGAAGCGTGCTGATGCGTCCGGAGCATGTTGATCCAAATCCAAACGTTCGGGTTTCAGGAGTTGATCCATAGTGTTGAAAAATAAGTTAATAAAATTGATGTGCCTCAATAATTCCGAGACTCGAAGTTAGCAGAACAAAAACAAGGCTTTTATTAACTTAGAAAGTAACACGTAAGAGAGAGAGATGTCTTCCTTCTGGAGACTGAGGCCAGACTGAAGCTAGCTTACAAACGGGGCCAGGTATGGGCGGAGCCCTACACACAGCACATTCCAGCACATTCCAGTATACAATACAGCACATTCCAGTACACAATACAATGAGGTCTGGGGGAAGGGAAATGACACTGAAACCGATCTCAGTCACAGGCAGTGGTGAATGGAATATTTCATCACAATGCTCACCTCATAACCAAGCTGGACAGGTGGAAGAGCCTTGGCCTGATGCTCAATCAGTGCTGAGTTAGCCGATTCCAGGTGAGACAACAGTTGAGTGCTACAATTGGCCTCAGTACATTTGTGCCAGGAAGCTCTAAAATCAGCAGAGGTTCCCACTCCTGATCATTGTCCAGTGAGCCCTTGCTGAAAGTGTGCATGCATGAGCGTCAAATGAAGACAACATAGGGTCTGGCTGCGATGTCCTCCATTCAGACAGCCACTCAACTTCCTCTGTCTCAGCACAAATGTGGAGAATGGCCACTTGCATAAGGCACTGGAGGGCTGCAGTTTACTACGGACATAAAAAGATAGCACTTGTTTCATGTGAACTTCATGTGAATCAATGCCTTTGTACAATATATCATGGGAGCTGGCTGCAACAAATGAATTGTTTAACTGGGCTATTTACAGTGTGCGGACTCCCTGCAGCCGTTTGTCACACACTGTATATGCTTTACTTGCTGAGAGTGGCCATTTTAGCTTGTGCAGAGAACAGGGAAGAGAGATGGGAAGCAAAGAACCCGGCAGGCATGTCACGATCTCCTGGGGCTGCAGCAGCCGCTGGATTTCCACCCCCCATTGCCAGGTGCAAAGACCTGCCATGGAGCGGACCTGGGATATGGTTCAGGCCAATAGAAATGACCCGAACCTGCTTTCAGGTCAGATGAGATAGAACAGGTTTCAAGTGCCCTCTCCCCTGACCTGCACCCAGGTGGAAGGGAGGGAAGGTAAATCAAGCTCTTAGACGTACGTGCACTTGAATGCGAGAGCATTCAAAATAAAGTGGTTGAACTAAAAGTGCTGGCGGCTTGTGTCCTCCGTGCAGCCAAGCAGCAGTGATGTCAACATGTTAACAGTGTGCCAGCACAAGGTCTTGTACTGGCAGCTTCCAAAAGCACCTCCGAACACAGTGAGATCCTAGCAGAGATGCTCCTGGCAGGAATCATGGGTACATGAGGGTAGAACAAATGTAGCCAGACACCCACCACTTCTGGCCCCTCAGTTGGGTGGGGGGGGTATATAGACTAAGGACATACAGCACAGAAACAGGCCATTTGGCCCAACTGGTTCATGCTGATGTTTATGCTCCACATGAGCCTCCTCCGCCCCTCTTCATCTAACCCTATCAGCATATCCTTCTATTTCTTTTTCACTCGTGTTTATCTAGTTTCCCTTAAATGCATCTATGCTATTCACCTCAACTGCTCCTTCTGGTAGGAAGTTCCACATTCTAACCACTCTCTGGGTAAAGAAATTTCTCCTTAACTTCCTATTGGATTTATTAGTGACTATCTTCTATTCATGACCTCTTCTATTTTTGGACTCCCCCATGAGTGGAAACATCTTCTCTATGTCTACCCGATTAAACCATTTCAAAATTTTAAAGACCTCTCAATCTTCTCTTTTCTAGAGATAAAAGCCCCAGCCTGTTCAACCTTTCCTGGTAGGTAGAACCTCTCAATTCTGGTATCATCCTTGTAAATCTTTTTTGCACCTTCCCCAGTGCCTCTATATCCTATTAACATATCTCACTTGATAAGCACCGTGCAAAGTCACAATGGCCAGCTACAACATCTGCACTCAGGAACCAGCTACACACACAGAAGCTGTAAATAAATAGATATCATTTTCACTCTGTGTTGCTTCTGTCATTTTATCGAGCACAAAAAGTCATCATATTTATCTGAGTTTACTGTAAAATCAATATCCCCACTCTTGGCAGCAAATAAAAACTATTGCTTGAAAAATGTCACAGCTGTCGAACTGTAAAGTCTATTGGGCATAAGCAGAGCGCTCTAAAACAACCACAGAGTGAGACCCTCTCGCACCCTGCTTGCAGTTCCTGGTCTCTGTGGTGTTGGCTCTTCTGCACCTATTTCCTCCTGCTTCTCCACATCTACCTGCTGCCACTCACTTAAGTCGATTGTGTGAACTTTCTCTGCAATAACAATGTGCAAACTTGCAGCGCTCTTAACAAATGTTCCCATCTTCAGCGGGGAATATGGTATGCTCCTTCTCCCCTGCCCCAAACATCTGAACCATTGCTCGAGCACCTCGAATGCTTGTTCAATGAATGCCTTGGTTGGTGCACATACGTTCATATAGCTTTTGTCTTCTAGGAACTAGCTTCTATTCCTCCTGCCCCTTTCAGACACATTGGCAAAATTGGATTGCTTCACAACAACAACAGCAACTTGTATTTATATAGCACCTTTAACATAGTAAAACGTCCCAAGGTGCTTCACAGGAGCGTTACCAAACAAAATTTGACACCGAGGCACATGAGATATTAGGACAGAAGATGAAAAGCTTGGTCAAGGAGGTGGTTCTTAAAGGAGGAGTGGGAGGTAGAGAGGCGGAGAGGTTTAGGGAGGGAGTTCCAGAGCTAGGCAGCTGAAGCACGGCTGCCAATGGTGGAGCAATGAAAATTGGAGATGCGCAAGCGGCCAGAATTGGAGGAGTGCAGAGATCTCAGACAATTGTAGGGCTGGAGGAGGTTACAGAGATAGGGAGGGGCGAGGCCATGGAGGGATTTGAAAACAAGGATGACAATTTTAAAATCGAGTTGTTGCCAGACCGGGAGTCAAAGTAAGTCAGTGAGCACAGGGGTGGGGGGTGAATGGGACTTGGTGCGAGTTAGGACATGGGCAGCAGGGTTTTGGATGAACTCATGTTCATGTGGGGTGGAAGATGGTAGGCCAGCCAGGAGAGTATTGGGATAGTCAACTCTAGAGGTAACAAAGGCATGGGTGAGGCTTTCAGCAGCACATGAGCTGAGGCGGGGTGGAGTTGGGCGATGTTGCGGAGGTGGAAGTAGGCAGTCTTGGTGATGGAGCGGATATGTGGTCGGAAGCTCATCTCGGGTTCAAATACGACACCAAGGTTGTGAACAACCTGGTTCAGCCTCAGACAGTGACCAAGGAGAGGGATGCAGTCGGTGGCTAACGAACCGAGTTTATGGAAATTTTGGCTCATCCAGTACTAGATGTTGGACAAGCAGTGTGACAAATCAGCGACAGTGGAGGGGTCGAGAGAAGTGGTAGTAAGGTCGAGCTGGGTGTCATCATTATACATGTGAGTGCGGGTGGAGGTCAAAACCAGGGAAATTGACAGCGCGTCAGGAAGCCGGCTCCAATCCACCGACTTCCGCATTTCATTCGTGCTGCATGCACAGAACCCCTTCGGAAGTGGCGGGTTGTTAATTAACATATTTCAACACACTTTTGGCTTTAACGTCGGGTCCACGGGTTTCCCAGGCTTCCTGAAGCTTGCCAGTGAAAACAAGGTGAGAACACAATGGCAAATTAGGTGGGTGAATCAATCTCAGGGAAATATGTCAATAAATACACAGTATTCACAGCTGCTTTCTTATTTGCTCTTGGGAATGGGTTTATTCATGGTACTTGCATTTATAAAGCGCCTTTCACGACCACCAGACGTCCCAAAGTGCTTTACAGCTGATGAAGTACTTACAAACAAACAAACATACAAACAATGATGGACAGGTAAAGATCATCTGGTCCATTGAGCCTGTCCCACACAATTGCAATACCTTGTGTATCAAAGCATATACACACCACCCCACCCAAAACCACGTGATCTCCTGGGAGAGACAAAAAAACAGATAAAAAACCCAGGCCAATTTGGGAAAAAAAGAAACTGGGAAATTCCTCTCTGAACCATCAGGCTGATCAAAATTGGTCCAGGAGATCACTCTGGCTCTGAATTCCCTGTAGTACCTACCTTCTGTAAGAGGTGATCTCCGCTGCAGCCAGAAACAGGTCTAGTTCTTGCTTGTAGGGTTTCAGTGAGTCGGTGTCCACCACACAAGATGACAGCCTGTTCCAGAGGTCCACTATTCTCTGGGAAAAGAACCACCTCCTGACATCTAACCTAGATCTGGTCTTATACAGGAAACTTTGTGCTATCCGGCACCGACGGGACTGCACTGTTGCCGTTCCCTCAAAACTGCCGGACACTCCAGCGTTAATGTTGAAGCATACGGAGCTTTCCATCTCCGTATCTGACAACAAACACTGTTGCTTAGCAACAGCTTCTAAACAGTCGGCCCGTACCTTGGAAGCGTCTCTCTGAAGCTGTTGCTAAGCTACAGAGACTTTGCAGAGCCTGACTGTTGAAAAAAAAGCCAAGAGAAGAAAAAAAACCTAACAAAACAGCTCCTGATTTTTGCCGGTGGCTCGAGCTTGCCGGACATTTAGCCTCCGGATAACACAAAGTTTCCTGTACAACTTAAATTTGTGACCCCTGGTCCTCCCTAACCTATTTAATTGAAACAAACTGTCAGCTGGAACACAATCTATTCCCTTCATTATCTTATAAACCTCAATCAGATCCCCCTTGAGTCTACGCTCCTCTAATGTGTAGAGTCCCAACTCTTTTAGCCTATCTTGATAACTAAGATGCTTTACACTGGGAATTAGTCTAGTGACTCTCCTCTGTACCCTTTCCAAAGCCACAATATCACCCACCATGTGAGGAGACCAAAACTGAACTCAGTTTTTTTTGAAGTGTAGTCACTGTTGTAATGTAAGAAACGCGGCAGCCAATTTGCGCTCAGCAAACTCCCACAAACAGCAATGTGATAATGACCAGATCATCACTTTTAGTGATGTTGATCGAGGGATAAATATTGAGGAGTGATGTGATGGAGTAGGTTTGAGAAGTCAGAGGGAGGTGTTGGGGTGCTGTGCACAGCAGGATGTAGGTGAATGTGCCACTGTACTCATGTTTCCAGACCTGCTTAGTTCATTAAATCGCTTCCTACATTGCATCAAGGAGTGTGGCACCACGCTCCTGCAGCTGACCTACTCTGCGACCTCCAACCACGCTTTCTTTGTTTCAGCAGCAGGCGCCTTTCTCCCGTTACTAGGGAAGAGTATCTCTCTCCGACTCCTCACAGCCCCCAGCAGCACATCCAGGGAGTGTCCATGAAGCGAGGCACAGCCTTTGTCCATCTGGACTCCATTATCACACTTGCTTCTCTCTTCTTCCCAACTCCAAACTCCTTTAACTTGCATCTTTTGATTGTCCCTTTAAATGCTGCCGCTGAGATCGCGTCACGCGGGTCCACATCACACGCGCTGCTGCTGATTGGATGGGAAACCCGGATGTAAAATTATAATGAGGCGGCTGAGTTTAAAGCCACTGACAGACGCTGAACTTACTTCCCGGTTTCCTGCACGCTATTGGACCCTCCACCCCACCCTGCTCCCAGCGCGTCACACAATTAATATCAGGGCCATTGTCTTTGGTCCCCGCCACAAACTCCATTCCCTAGCCACTGACTCCATTCCTTTCCCTGGCCATTATCTGAGGTTGAACCAGATTGTTCACAACCTTGGTGTCCCATTTGAGACTGAGAAGAGCTTCTGACCACATAGCTGCTCCGTTACCAAAACCGTCTATTTCCACCTCCGTAACATTGGCCGTCTCTGGCCCTACCTCAGCCCATCTGCTGTTGAAATCTATGCCTTTGTTACCTCTAGACTTGTCTATTCCAACACTCTCCTGGATGGCCTCCCAGTTTCCACCCTCCATAAACTTGAGCTCATCCAAAACACTGCTGTCCGTGTCCTAACCTGCACCAAATCCCATTCACCCATCACCCCTGTGCTCACTGACCTGTATTGGCTCCTGGTCCAGCAGCGCCTCGATCTTAAAATTCTCTTTCTTGTTTTCAAAACACTTCATGGCCTCACCCCTCCCTACCTCTGTAACCTGTTCCAGTCCTACAGCATTCCGAGATCTCTGTGCCCCTCCAATTCTAGCCTCTTGCGCATCCCCGATTTTAATCGCTCCACTATTGGTGCCCGTGCCTTCAGCTGCCTAGGCCCTATGCTCTGGAATTCTCTCCCTAAATCGCTCCGCTTCTCTAGCTCTCTCTCCTCCTTTAAGAGGCTCCTTAAAACCTCAGGGTCATCGACCTGAAACGTTAACTCTGTTTCTCTCTCTACAGACGCTGCCTGACCTGCTGAGTATTTCCAGCATTTTCTGTTTTTTTTTCAGATTTCCAGCATCTGCAGCATTTTGCTTTTGTTTTACTTAAAACCTACCTCTGTCCTAGTATCTCCTTATGTGGCTCAGTGTTAAATTTTGTTTGACAATGCTCCTGTGAAGCACCTTGAGACGTTTTACTAAAAGGCTCTATGTAAATTCAAGTTTTGTTGTTGTTGTCTTCATGCACCAGATAGCACACCTCAGTCACTGCAGGCATGCTTAGTCTCAGATTCATCAGACACTGCACTTCGGTGAGCTTCAGATAACTGCGTCTAGGGTTCCAGCACATCAGGTGCTTAGTTATCTCGTTGGAAACCCTCCTGTGCCCTTGATGTTATCTCCTTCATCTGCTGTTCCATAACTTGATTCTTCACAATTGATACTACATCCATTCTGTGTGTTTAAGATCTCTACAGTGCACATGAGGAGTAATCATTCCCCTTCGAAAATCTTAACTTTCCCTTTGTAAACTAACGTCAGTTACCAGTGGGAGCCCATAACTGCCTTTTTGTTTATACTCTCTGCTGTGGGATGCAGTACACGTTTCTCTCCATTTCACTTGAACAAGGCTCTCCTTGTATGAACAAGCTGTTAACACTTTAACGATTTGAACTATGGAACAAATGCACTAATAATGCACTTTTGTATCCATTGACAAGCATTCTTCAGCACATTTACTTTTTCCTTACACCTTACTCCCAAATGACAAGATACCCCATTGTTTTCTTTTGTACCATTGTTTGCTTAACTCATTTGATGGAGCTCGATTCAATCGCTGTGCAGTATTTGGCAAACCTCCCATAACTGACTTTCACTCTCATTAGACTCTGGGAGCACAATAGTTCTTTCAACCAATCTCACCATAGTACAATGTGTACCTCTCATCTAAACAGTGCAATTAAATAACTAAAACAAATGCAATTAAACATTTGCCAACTTGTTTGAGTTATTGTTTACTTTGCCTATTTTGAAGTTCAGTGTATTGAATTTTGAGTTCTCACAACCCAGATTTCCTATTTAATTAAGCTAATCTCTGTCATTATGCTGGAACACATTAATAATAATATGAATACTATTTGGGTTTTGAAAAGGTGCAAATCAAATCCTGTAATAAAAATAGTTGTTTATGACCTTCTTATTAATTAAAAAAAATCA
Organism: Somniosus microcephalus; assembly: GCF_052327205.1. NCBI lineage: Eukaryota > Metazoa > Chordata > Chondrichthyes > Squaliformes > Somniosidae > Somniosus > Somniosus microcephalus. The sequence goes on from NC_140997.1 coordinate 153,363,991, forward strand.
CAATTAAAATTGGTTACCGAGGGAGGATCTAAATTAATGCCGAAATGTACAGACTTTTACATTCTGCAGACAAGGTATAACCTACAAAAATTCTGGACTCAACATCAAGTTCAACAATTTCAGACCATAACCTCTGCCCCTATTTTTCACATGGCAGCTGTTGATGTTTCTGCCATTCCCATTCACACCTCTTCTAGACATATCTTTTGTTTCTTTACTTGTCCCATTATTATCTTCTTTTGCTTTTTAATATCATACCTTTTGTCACTTAATGGCCCAGAAATTCAGGTCTCCACTGGTGAATACGCATGGGGTACTCACCCGTAAGCCCAATGGAAGTGCCGGTTTCCTGCATGCACTGCGCATGCGTGTGAAACCAGCACTTCCGTTCCCCTGAAAGAAGGGGTTCAGAGGTCGAACGCGTACGCAGGAGAGGCTGCGCGTGCACATCGAACTTACCTTTTTTTTGCAGGTTTTCCCAGGAGAGTAAGTCTTCAGAAGTTAGACATGCAAAAAGCAGTCGCAAGGCCTGCTTTTTACAAGGTAAGTGGTGAATTAATTAAAATTTAAACATTTTTTCCACAGGTTTATTATTTTTAAATACTTTAAAGAAAGGTAAGTTTATTTTTAGCCCAGTTAGAAAATAAAATTATATTTTTCAAAAATTTAATTTATTGTTTAAAATAGTTATTTCATATAATTTATAGTTTATTTGAAAAAATGTGATGTTTGTTTTAATTTATTTGAAGATTTAGTGATGTTTTGGGGCTTATCGTATTTATAAGTTTGACATGTCAAACTTATGAATGAAACATTCCCTGCTACCATTGGCTCTCCATGGCCCACGTGATCCCAGGGGACGCATCGAACTAACTGCGCCCCTGGGATACACAAGCACTGCGCGCCGGCAGTTGGAGGAGGCCCAGGATCGCAATTCCACGGGGGCCCACAGCTCAACGGCCAGCGCGCAAGGTAAGTGCAGGTCGGGGGCTTGCACCCGCGGGAAGCCCCCGACCCGAATTTCTGGGCCATTCTTTCCTGCCTTCCATCCTGACAGACCTTCCCTTTTGTTATTTCCTCCCCTCCCCCCCTTTCCCTGCCCCTGCACTTGCTTAAAATCTGTTACATCTCAAACTTTTTCCAGTTCTGACAAAAGGTCATTGACATTAAACATTAAACATTAACTCTGTATCTCTTTCCACAGATGCTGCCTGACCTGCTGGGTATGTCCAGCATTTTCTGTTCCTATTTCAGATTTCCAGCACCCGCAGTATTTTGATTTTGTACAAAAATTATACGTTAGACACGTTAACATTTAAAGTGCCATGTGACAAGAAAAACGTTTTTAGCATTAAGTGGTCTCAGCTATGTGATCTATGATGAATGATCATGTTACAGCTGAAGGTTTCAAGCGTAGGTCTGTAGTGATACATTGAAAGACGCAACCAAAATGCAATTACACTGCAGATCTATGAGATCAGTATTTGTATTGTGTAATGGCTCAGTCACTATTCCGGCTGTGAATTTGCTGCAATTGCAATATTGTGCTCCCCAATTCTCAAGTGGCAGATTTACACCACAATTTGCTGGTAAAATAATTAGAATACACTGCAGCGAGCAAAGCAGGGCGGGGCTGTCAGGAGCAGGGCGGCCAATGGCAAAGTAAAAACCCATTGCGACATGATGCTACTCGGGCCCGGAGTGTTTACCTTAGATGTTTGAAGGTTGAACTGATGGGCAGAAACAAGCACATTGCACAAATGGAGCTGAAATAGAAACAGAAAATGCTGGGAAGCACTCAGCCGGTCAGGCAGCATTTGTAGAGTAAGAGACAGGTGGATGACTTTTCATCAGAACTGGAAGATGTTAGAGACGAATAGCTTTTAAGCAATTACAGAACCAGGGAAAAACGGTGGGAGAGAAAAGGACAAAAGGGAAGATCTGTGATAGTGTGACGTGCAGGAGTGATTAAATGACAAAAGTGATGATGGCGCAAGGCAAAAGAGGGTGGTAGTGGGACAAGTAAAGAAACAAAAGATGGGTCCAGAGGATGTATAAATTGTCACCAACAAAGAGAGCTGATTCATCTTCAGGACTGTTTTTATATCCTTTTCGAGTTCTGACGAAAGGTCATCAACCTGAAACGTCAACTCCACAGATGCTGCCTGACCTGCTGAGTATTTCCAGCATTTTCTGTTTTTATTTCAGATTTCCAGCATTCACAGTATTTTGCTTTTGTATTACTCTTTTTATATCTGTCTGATTAGTTCATTAGGTGGGACAGTGACCCCCTCCCCCACCTTCCCATTGTGGCTTTTAATGTTCAAGCAGTCTGTGATCCCAGTGCTATTTCTGACTTACTGCTTGGATTTTAATAAGGCATAAATGGGATCATTGTGATCTTTATGGGGTTGTTCTCCTTAGAGCAGAGAAGGAGATTTGATAGAGGTATTCAAAATCATGAGGGGTCTAGACAGAGTAGATAGTGAGAAACTGTTCTCATTGGCGGAAGGGTCGAGAACCATTGGACACAGGTTTAAGGTGATTGGCAGAAGAACCAAAGGCGACATGAGGAAAAACTTTTTTATGCAGCGAGTGGTTCGGATCTGGAATGCACTGCCTGAAAGGGTGGTGGAGGAGATTCAATCACGGCTTTCAAAAGGGAATTGGATAAGTGCCTGAGAAAATGTTTTTGCAGGGCTACAGGGAAAGGGCAGGGGAGTGGGACTAGCTGAAGTGCTCTTGCAGAGAGCAGGCACGGGCTCGACGGGCCAAATGGCCTCCTTCCGTGCTGTAATCATTCTATGCTTCTATTCACAATGTATAGGATTAACAATCCCAATTAGAAAAAAAAGTGACATTCGGGTTATAGTTTAAGGCTAGGAACACGCAACCTGCTCCCACCAGATATATACATATATATATATCTGTTCTCTTGCTTTGCACTTGGCACCAGTGACCCTAGACACTGTCAGAACGAATTAAAAAACATCCCCTAATGAGGGTAGCACTAATACTTCTTAACTTAAACAGGATACTACAATTCCTGTGATTGCACCAAACACCTTCAGCCCTCCAGCACCATTCTGTAAAGGTCCAAGCGGCTGAGGCAATCACAGTGGCATTAATTCAGCAAACTCGATCTCACCATTGATTTTAATGTGGGTGTGTGGCGGTTCCACCGGGTGTCCCTTACACATATAATGTATATAATTCACTTTAACCTAACTGTACGTGTATTACTTACCTGTTTGGGCCATTGCCCCTTTAAGTTACCTGTGGGGGCCGTTGCTCTTTAAGACGCGCCCTAGCGCGCTGACGTCACGTCACACATTGCGTGACGTACGTGCGGCAGCCGTCGGCCCGACTCGACTTTCCAGGGTGGCCGCCAGCACAGCCCGGCCTACCGCGACTTCGGCCGCATCGGCCGGCAGACATAAGCGACGCGATCCCCTGCTCAGCCTCCAGCTCCCGCTACCGCGGTCACGACTTCGGCCTCAATGGCCAGCCTACGCACCGGGTGAACGCGCCGACGTATCGGCGCGGGTCATGTGACCGCCCCAAGCGCGGGCCAATGCGCTAACGTCAGGATGCGGTCACGTGACACGCGAAGAGCGGGAAAATGCGACCGAGCGTGATGATGTCATCACGCTCTCCCGAGGACTACGGACTCAGCCCTCGTGGAGTCCCCGTCGGGGTAAGACCTATCTCGCATTGCTGCTGTGTAAAGCCAGCTTACCTGTTGTATTTCGTCAGTTCCAGTTAATAAACAACTTAGTGATTATTCATCCAAACTCGAACTAAATTATTTAGTAGGCATTCATCCCGAGAAGTCAACACGAATACCTACAATTGGTGACCCCGAGACCGTGAACGTTTTTCACAGCCGAAGCGCAGCCAATAACACCTCCAATGACGTGAGTACGGGTGCTCATCAATTCCTACACTACAATTGATGACCCCGTATCCGTGAACATTTTTCACGGAAGATACGCGCAACCTGAACCTGGCGACCCCGTCTTTGCGAATGTATTCGCATGGGAAGCGCAGCCTGGAAGTGATCTCGTTTTTCATGGACAAAACAAACACACAGCCGGACCTCGATTTTTGTGAACGTTTTTCACAAAGGAAGCACGCCATGCCAGCACCAGCTGTTTCTCTATCGCTGCCGCACTTCAGGGAGAAACAACCGCCCTCGTGCTTGGTACAGGTAGAAGTCCAGTTCGCCGGGAGCAGTGACGGGGGGCAGACCACGCATTTGTTTCCCGTCCCCGTAGTCGATTTTTCTACTGCCACGTGGGTCGTCCGCCTCTACGTCCAATGCAACAGCAAGTATAAATCTCTCCAAACGCGGGGTACAGCACGTTCGGGTCCACAAGATCGGAGCGCGCCTGGCGGGGATCCCACGAGGACTCACCCTCGCGAACCACGAGGACGCACTCCACGCGCAACACGAGGACCCCTCCCTCGCGCACCACGAGGACCCATCCCTCGCAAGCCACGAGGCTCCACCCCTCGTGCAACATGAAGACTCATTCCCCGCCGACAACGCACCAGCCCGTCGGCCTGATGGTTGTGTTACCTATCATACTTGCCGGCGAGTAAGAGAAGCGTGCCGCCTTCTCGGCAGTAGTTTCATTAAGTCAACAACAACAAGCAGCGTTGCCGCCCTTCCGGCAGTTTCCCCCCACCGAAAACGACGCCGACCCAATCTGTCCCACCCTTTCTCTGGTCCATCAGCACAAGGGTCTGGAGGCGATTCCTCTCCATAGAGCACGAGCTAGAAACAGGTTTTAAGCTACAGCAGGTCGAAAGCCTGCACTCTGATTTTCACAACTGGACAAGCGCCGAAGATTAGCCTTCCTACTGGAACATTGACAGAAAACCTTCCGAAAGCAGGTTACTATTACTTCTGCTGTTCCATTGCTGATATCAAGCCTTGTAATATCCATAGGTTCTGCAAAACTGCGTTTACTGGCTATAAACGAGGCTTTTGAAACCAAAGAGAGCACCGCTCTCCTGAAGATTGAGGGGGTTTATTGCCGCGAAGAAACGGAATTTTACCTGGGCACGAGAGGTGCCTATGTCTACAAAGCAAAGAACAGCACTGTCACTCCTGGTAGTAAACCACACAAGACTTGTGCTCATTGAAGCAGTGGCATGGTCTGTGCCATGTCCAGCAGTAACCTGCCTACCAGGGCTATGGGGCACAGGATTCGTGCGAAGCTGTACCCATCAAGGATTTGAAGCACAGCTGCATGTCAATTGACAAGAAATAGCAAATTTTTCCCAGTCGACCTGGTTAACTTCCAGTTCTTTTAGCCCAGTCCTCAGCAGACAAGTCGAGCAAGAGTCAGACATGGAGCTCAACATGCACACCCCCTTGCTCAACCGCTTCCTCAACGTTGCTGCCTCACCAGCTATTGGTTTCAACCACTTTGGTAGGGGCAATCGAGGGGTAAAATTGTTGTGTCACCGTGTGGACAGTGACTTTTCCAATTGCCTTCCTCATGTAGAACTCGATTCGGTCACTCCCATCAGTGATGAGGATTCAAAAAAATGCGGCTCAACGCAGGCCAGTGAACCTTTTAGTTCTACTATCATCCTAAAAGCTCCTCCCCACTTCGAAGCATCTGAAATTCAAAAATGACTAAGGCTTCAATCAACATGCTCCGATTTGCAGCGCCATACATTGCATGGGAATATCCAACTCTAAAGTCTGTCCGTGAATTGATTTACAAACGTGGTTTCGATAGATCCAACATCATTGCATCGCCTTCACGGCCAATGCCCTGATTGCAAAGCAGCTTGGAAAGTATGGCATAATTTCTGTTGGCGATCTGATCCATGGGATCTACACAGTCGGCAAGAACTTCAACATGGCCAACAATGTCTTGTGGCCTTTCACACTGTCCTCGCCACGTGGTGGCATGAACGGAAAGACAACACCTTTTGTTGAGGGTGGTGCTGCTGGTAACAGAAAAGACCGAATCAACAGAATGATCAGAGCTAGGAACTAAGGGCCTGCCCATCTCTGGCTCCGACGCTCGGACAGCACCTGACGCGGGCCGACATTTGCCATCCTAGCCCGTTACATGCCGAGGCTGTTTTTCAGCCACTTGCTCGCTGCGGCCGCTCATTCCCCCTTAACAAACGTAAACATCTACTGACGCAGCGAACATCGAGGACGGGTCCAACGGACAGCCCGCATCCGCGAGCGGCCACGTGAAAGTTGCAGTCCGCACCGAGCACTGCACTGCGTAGCAACGGCTCACTCTCCGTTGTGCGATCGTAATGCCACTATGGTACGCACCGTCCTGTGCGTGCCAGGCTCTCAACGATTATGCTTACCTGTCGGCGAGTTCACCAACCTCGCCCGTAAAGTCCTTCTGGATCGCCCGGTTGGCTTTCCTGCAGAATTCGTCAGAACAAGGACTTCTACCATCAACAGAGCGATCGCCCACGTCCGCCCGACCTGCCCGTCACTCTGACATGGCCTGCTGTTTTGCACATTTCCACGGTCCTTCGCCTGACGGTTACGTTTTATTCACCATGACGTGCGTAAGGATCCGCTGATGACCAGCATCTTCAGACCTCGCCTGCCAAGTCGAGTCAGTACGCTCGCCGAGACCACCGGCTCGTCAGCCCATCTTTGGACTTTCGTTAAAGCGAATTCTGGGGGGGCGCATGTGGCGGTTCCACCGGGTGTCCCTTAGACATATAATGTATATAATTCACTTTAACCTAACTGTACGTGTATTACTTACCTGTTTGGGCCATTGCCCCTTTAACTTACCTGTGGGGGCCGTTGCCCCTTTAAGACGCGCCCTAGTGCGCTGACATCACATCACGCATTGCGTGACGTACATGCGGCAGCCGCCGGCCCGACTCGGCTTTCCAGGGCGGCCGCCGGCACAGCCCGGCCTACTGCGACTTCGGCCGCATCGGCCGGCAGACTTAAGCGACGCAATCCCCTGCTCAGCCTCCAGCTCCCGCTACCGCGGTCACGACTTCGACCTCAATGGCCAGCCTACGCACCGGGTGAATGCGCCGATGTATCGGCGCGGGTCACATGACCGCCCCAAGTGCGGGCCAACGCGTGAACGTCAGGACGTGGTCACGTGACACCCGAAGAGCGGGAAAACGCGACCAAGCATGATGACGTCATCAAGCTCTCCCGAGGACTACGGACTCAGTCCTCGTGGAGTCCCCGTCAGGGTAAGACCTATCTCGCATTGCTCCTGTGTAAAGCCAGCTTACCTGTTGTATTTCGTCAGTTCCAGTTAATAAACAACTTAGTGATTATTCATCCGAACTCAATCTAAATTATTTAGTAGGCATTCGTCCCGAGAGGTCAACACGAATACCTACAGGTGGAGTTATGATAATTAGTTGTGCAACTTTTTCAGCGCGGGTCTCTGTGGAGCTGCGCAAAAGTCCCAGCAAATTGTGGCTTGTAATGGGCAGAAGTCTCTCACATCATAATTTCCTTGAATTCCTGCACCATAATAATAGTGTACGTCATAGAGGCGTCGTTACTACGGTACACGTTTTCGCAGATTCATGCCCACTTTGTACTGGTGTGAATGAGACCAGAGTTTTGCACCTGTGTGCTCCAATTCCAGGGTGGCTCATTTTTAGATGTCTTGAGAAGACGGACAGGAAAACCACAGAAACTGGTAATAAGGTTACTAAGCACTTTATTTGATTGCCAAACGACAATAAGCAACAGATTTAGAGAACACTCAAATAAAAGACGGTTCAAAACCCAGATTGAGCAAACCATATTGTTCTGGATGAGTGAGCCCTGGAGTGTCTCTCAATGTGATTCTTCCTCATCTTCTGCCTCTTCTTCATTGTTGCCTCTTCAAGTTCAAGTTGCCTCTCCCTGATGATTGCCTCTCAGAATAGCACAGTTTATTCTCCTTTTATACAGTTTTGAGGCGAGCTGGATCCATACCTTATTAAGGAAATTTTCTTTGTCTTAGTTTTATGTCTTTTGACTACAGGAAACTCTCGATTTACCGGCACCCAAACAACCGGAAATCTCGGTTAACTGGCAAAATTCAGGAGTAGGTTCAGTTAAGTTTTTCTTCATATTACTGGCCGTTTCTTGATTCTTGGCTGTGTAATCGGGGGTTCCTGCACTTGTTGCTAAGCAACAGGGACGCTTGGCCTGTGGCCGGGCTTCTTGCACCTGTTGCTAAGCAACAGGGAAGCCTGGATTTGTTACTGTGTACGGAGCTTTCATACCTTTTAACTACAACTCTCTGTAATCCGGACTTTTTGATAAACCGGCACCACGCCGGTCCTGTCAGTGCCGGATAAAAAAGAGTTTCCTGTACCATAAAAGGGTGTCTTCTTGATCTGATGGCTGTGCTGTGTTCAGAGTCGTGCTATTTCTGTTTCCTCGGTTTCCTTTCAGCAGACAAAGGTCTGTGGCGTGTGGTTAACTGAACAAAAATGTCTGTTCAACAGCTTACAGGCTGGGTTTTTCCATTTAGCCAACAAGGCCAAACAGTCATTATTCTTACAAATTGGCCATGCTAAGATTTACCAAAAACCCTGTACTCTACATTATGTAAGATATCCTATTCTTATAGGATTAGAATTTCGATTAATCTCATATGATTAAGGTTTTTGCTTTCTTTTCACTTATAAATAGCTTGTAGACTTGTATTGTATCTAAAAATAATAAAACGGTCAAAGTCTCTCATTCTCAGAATACTTCAGGGTATCGATGACATTTAACAAGAGAAAGCTTGGTCAGCAAGGAGGGGTCTTTTGTTGGCAAGGAATGATGAACAAGGGGACAATGGCCTCCCAGATCAAAGGGTAGCCTATATCACAAACTAACAAGAAAATGGTCAACAGATCAGTTAGAAAAACTGAAATACAACTGCTGTTAAAGGATGGGTGTAAGTGAGTAAAGCCCCATAAATATCTTAAGCTTTCCTTAACAAATCGTAGAGAGAGACAGGAACAATAGACGATAGTTACCTTCTACCCAGAGCAGAAGCAGGTATGACTATTGCTTAAGACACTGACTGTGTCAAGACTCAGTCGAATTCAATAAAGATTCTTTGCTACCAAGAAATTGGTAACAAGTTCAAGAACCTTACAATTATTACAAGTGGTCTCGTGCCTGTCATGTAGTAAGCTTGGGAGTAGATCACTGAGCTATACTGCCATTTTGCATTGATGCGTAAAAGTGGCAGTATAACTGCAACCTTGGATGTTGCAACCATTGTTGCTGACAAGTGACAGGATATTGAAAGCCTGGGTCCATGGAAGCCTTTTTTGAACCCTGGAGGGATATTTCATGTTTTACTTTTTTTTCTTCCTCTTAAGATTGTCGTAAAATCCCAATTGGTTCACTAATGCCCTTTAGGGAAGGAAATCTCCAAATTATCAGATGACACAAAGCTGGGTGGGCGTGTGTGCTGTGAGGAGGATGCCGAGAAACTCCAGGATGATTTGGACAGGTTGGGTGATTGGGCAAAAGCATGGCAGATGCAATATAACGTGGATAAATGTGAGGTTATCCACTTTGGTGGCAAAAACAGGAAGGCAGATTATTATCTGAATGGCAATAGATTGGGAGAGGGGGAAGTGCAACGAGACCTGGGTATCCTTGTGCACCAGTCGCTGAAGGTAAGCATGCAGGTGCAGCAGGCGGTTAAGAAGGTAAATGGTATGTTGGCCTTCATAGCGAGAGGGTTTGAGTACAGGAACAAGGATGTCTTGCTGCAGTTGTACAGGGCCTTGGTGAGACCACATCTTGAGTATTGTGTGCAGTTTTGGTCACCTTATCTGAGGAAGGATGTTCTTGCCATGGAAGGAGTTCAGCGAAGATTTACCAGGCTGATATCTGGGATGGCAGGAATGACGTATGAGGAGAGATTGGGACGATTGGGCTTGTACTCGCTGGAGTTTAGAAGAATGAGAGGGGATCTCATTGAAACTTATAAAATTCTGACAGGACTTGACAGACTAGATGCAGGAAGGATGTTCCCGATGGTCGGGGAGTCCAGAACCAGGGGTCACAGTCTAAGGATAAGGGGTAGGCCATTTAGGACAGAAATGAGGAGGAATTTTTTCACCCAGAGAGTGGTGAACCTGTGGAATTCTCTACCACAGAAGGCAGTAGAAGCCAATTCATTAAATATATTCAAGAAGGAGTTGGATATATTTCTTAAGGCTAAAGCGATCCAGGGGTATGGGGAGAAAGCAGGGACCGGGTGCTGAAATTGGATGTTCAGCCATGATCGCATTGAATGGCGGAGCAGGCTCTAAGGGCCGGATGGCCTATTCCTGCTCCTATCTTCTATGTTTCTATGTTAAATTTGCCATCATTACCCAGTCTGGCCTATGCATGACTCCAGTCCCACACCACCATGGTTGACTCTTAACTGCCCTCTGAAGTGGCCTAGCGAGCCATTCAGTTGTACTAAACCATGACCAGTGGTTCAAGAAGAATGCTCACCACCACCTTCTCAGGGGAATTAGGGATGGGCAATAAATGCTGCCCTTACCAGTGATACTCACATCCTAAGAATTAATTTAAAAATAAGATAAATATAGAAGATGGAGACCACAATGCCCACCTTAGCTCATCCATCTAGAAACTTAAATAACATTCCCCCATCGCACAATCTAATTGGAGCCAGCATGAATCTAAAGTTTTAGTAGCCATTCCAAATTTTGACCAATCTTTGCATGAAGAGCTCTATCCTCACTGCAATCTTAAATTGACCTTTCACCAGTTTTAGCCTGTGGCCCCGTGTCTCAGTGTTTTGGCCTACTTTGAAATAGCTTTGGATTTACTTTATCTATACCATTTCCTATCTTCTACACCTCTCTAAAATCCTCTCCCAGTTGCCTCCTTTCAAGACTAAAAAACTCCTATTTCTCCAGTCTTTCCACGTAATTTTCAACGTTGCCTTGTCCTGTGATCCTGGCATCTTCATAAACATGAAAAATCACACTGGATTGCTTAAATTTCAAGTTATATTTTCTCTTTTTTGTTTTTTTTTCCTCAAATATACGCTTGGAATTTAGTACACTCTTCAGCAACACCATTCACTATCCTGAGGGCAGAAATTCAGAAAACATTTTTTAAATTGCAACTCATAATGAAGATTTTCATCACTGAGAGAATATTATTGCTCCTATTTCCTGCAGAACAATCATCATTGAGGTGACTGCAGTAATCTTCTTTTGCAACTCAACCCAGTTCTTTTTTCTATATTGGAATTAGCCAACTGAAATGTGTTGAGGGAAAAGCACTAAAAAAATTGGAGCTAGCATTTTTTTCCTGAATTCTGCGTAGCTTAATACTGATCAATCTCCCGTAGCTTGGTGCGTGGGGAATTAAGATCAAGTGTAGTCTTCAGGTGAAGGAGGGTGAGGGGATCATTGGACCAGCGCACACAGATGTAAGATTTTTAATAAAATATATATAGTTAAATAGCAAATCTCAGGGCAAGTTTTGAAGTAGAGTTCTTTGGAGAATAGGAGCTGAGGTGCTCCACCACCGATACCTGCTTTAGAGAAATGTAATTAAGTTGGGAGGTAATTGAAACAGAAAAGAACATTAAAATAACTTGCCACCAACATAACGAGGTGAAGGGCTGAGTGGGCTATTTTTAAACATTTAAAAAAAATTAAGCTGTGCTAATCTGCAGACTTTCAATTCACTGTTTTGCCAACATTGATAAAAGGGTGTAGAGATCACGGACTGTCATTTAACAGCTCCACAGTTGATATCTAACCTCCATAAAAAGGCTATTAATTTTATAGATTACAGCCTGGTGGCTTGCACACATTTAGCTCCTGCAAAGAAGCACGTAAAACCCACTGTGCATCACATTGCTCAGACACCCTTAAAGGGGAGGATAAAGGAAGAGAGACTAGCATTTATATCGTGGCTTTTACGCCCGCAGGCCGTCCCAAAGAGCTTCACAGCCATGGAGAACTTTTGAAGTGTAGTCGCTGTCGTAATGTAGAAATCGTGTCAGTCACAGTATTACAACAACAACAACAACAGCTTGCATTGCGCCTTTAACGTAGTAAAACATCCCACGGCGCTGCACAGGAGTATTATAAGACAAAAAATTTGACACCGAGCCACATAAGGAGAAATTAGGGCAGGTCAAAGAGGTAGGTTGTAAGGAGTGTCTTAAAGGAGGAAAGAGAGGTAGTGAGGCGGAGAGGTTTAGGCCGGAAATTCCAGAGCTTAGGGCCTGGGCAACAGAAGGCATGGCCACCAATGGTTGAACGATTATAATCAGGGATGCTCAAGAGGGCAGAATTAGAGGAATGCAGATATCTTCGGGGGGGGTCGGGGGTGGTTGTGGGGCTGAAGGAAATTACACAGATAGGGAGGGGTGATGTCATGGAGGGATTTGAAAACAAGGATGAGAATTTTGAAATCGAGGCATTGCTTAACTGGGAGCCAATGTAGGTCAGCGAGCACAGGGGTGATGGGTGAACGGGACTTGGTGCGAGTTAGGACATGGGCAGCCGAGTACACAGTATTTACAGCACAGGCACAGGCCATTCGGCCCAACAGATCAGTACCGGTGTTTATGCTCCACATAAGCTTCCTCCCACCCTACCTCATCTAACCCCATCAACATATCCTTCTATTCCTTCCTCCCTCATATATCCCCTTAAATGTATCTATGCTATTTGCCTCAACTATTCCCTGTGGTAGTGAGTTACACATTCTCATCACTCTCTGGGTAAAGAAGATTCTCCTGGATTCCCTATTAGATTTATTAGTGACTATCTTATATTTATGGCCCCTAGTTCTGGTCTCCCTCACAAGGGGAAACATTTTCTTGATGTCTACCCTGTCAAACCCTTTCATAATCTAAAAGGCCCCAATTAGTTCATCCTTCAGTCTTCTCTTTTCCAGGGAAAAGAGCCCCAGTCTGTTCAATCTTTCCTGATAGGTGTATCCTCTCAGTTCTGGTATCATTCCAGTAAATCTTTTTTGTACCTCCAGTGCCTCTATATCCTTTTTATAATAAGGCGACCACAACTGTTCACAGTACTCCAAGTGTGGTCTAGCCAAGGTGCAAGTCAATTTGCGCACAGTGAGATCCCACAAATAGCAATGCAATAACAACCAGATCATCTGTTTTAGTGATGTTGATTGAGAGATAAATATTGGCCAGGACACCGGCGGAACTTCCCTGCTCTTTGAATAGTGCCCTGGGACCTTTTATGTATACCTGAGAGGGCAGACACAGTCTCGGTTTAGTGCCTCATCCAAAGGACGGCACCTCTGACAGTGCAGCATTCACTCAGTATTGCATTGAAGCATCAGACCAGATTTTGAGCTCAAGTCTCTGGAGTGGGACTTGAATTCACAACCTTCTGACTCAGAGGGGAGAGTGCTGCTACTGAGTCACGGTTGGCACCTGGAAAATTGAATATTAATCTGTCTCTGAATTATTACACCATCTTTCAGATGAGGTGTTCAACCAAAGTCCTGCCTGCCTGTTCCGATGGACACTAAATGTGGCGCTACTTTAAGAAGGGTGTTCTCCTGCTTTCCTCCCTTAGCCAAAAACAATAACTAGTCATTCTCCTTATTGCTGTTTGTGGTACATTACAGATGCAGAATCATAAAATAATACAGTGCAGAAGGAGGCCATTCGGCCCATCATGCCTGTGCTGGCTCTTTGAAAGAACTATCCAATTAGTCCCATTACCCTGCTGTTTCCCCATTGCCCTGCAAATTTTTCCCCTTTAAGTTATTATTAAATCTGCTTCCACCACCCTCTCAGGCCGTGCATTCCAGATCATAACAACTCGCTGTAGTAAAAAAAAAGTCTTCTCATGCCCCTCTGGCTCTTTTGCCGCTTACATTAAATCTGTCCTCTGGTTACCGACCCTACCGCCACTGGAAACTTTTTCTCCATATTCACTCTATAAAACCTTTTCAGGAGACAGTGCCCCTTTAATTACCTTGTTATATGCTAAAGAAGGATCCGCTACATCAGGTCCCCTTTAAAAATTAAATTTACTGTAAATTTGTGCAGCCATTTTGTTTCTGCTGTACCATTGAGTGTCGCTCCTGATTTGGAATTGAGAGCCTGCAGATGGGAAGCACACTCACCAAAATGACACATGCTGGGCCAGTGGCTGTAATGTTGGTAAGGTCGCCAACCCACCAGGATTGCCCGAGAGTCTCCAGGAATTAAAGGATAGTCTCCAAGGTACTGCTGCGAGCAACACCCAGGAGAAAAATTATGAATGAGTGCCTCGTTTGCTCGAAGCCCCAGTGACTGCTCTTCAAAATCAAATCAATGAGTCTTCACTTTCAAATCTTTTGATGTGGTAAGATACTATTTCAATGCAAGGTTTATTATTAAAAAGAAAAGAAAGACTTGCATTTAGATACGAACATACGAATTAGGAGCAGGAGTAGGCCACCCGACCCCTCAAGCCTGCTCTGTCATTCAATAAGATCATGGCTGATCTGATTACTCCACATTCCCGCCTACCCCCGATAACTTTTCACCCCCTTGCTTATCAAGAATCTATCTGCCTTAAAAATAGTCAAAGACTCTACTTCCACCGCCCTCTGAAGAAGAGAGTTCCAAAGACTCACGACCCTCTGTAAGAAAAAAATTCTCCTCATCTCTTTCTTAAATGGGCGACCCCTTATTTTTAAACAGCGACCCCTAGTTCTAGAGTCCCACAAGAGGAAACATCCTCTTGTCCCACATCCACCCTGTCAAGACCCCTCAGGAACTTATATGTTTCAATCAAGTCACCTCTTACTCTTCTAAACTCCAACGGATACAAGCCTAGCCTGTCAAACCATTCCTCATAAGACAACCCGTCCATTCCAGGTATTAATCCAGTAAACCTTCTCTGAACTGCTTCCAACGCATTTACATCCTTCCTTAAATATAGTGCCTTTCACAACATCAGGACATCCCAAAGCGCTTTACAGCCAATGAAGTACTTTTGAAGTGTCGTCACTGTTGTAATGTGACAACTATGTGTGCAGGAAATGTATCCAGCTGCAGCTACTGGCAGACCACATTGCAGCGCTGGAGCTGCAGATGGATGCATACTAGACCATTCGCGAGGCTGAGAACGTCATGGATAGCACATTTAACCAGTTGGTCACACCGCAGGTAAAGGTTGCAAAGGCAGAAAGGGAATGGGTGACCACCAGGCAGAGTAATAGGCGCAGGCAGGTAGTGCAGGAGTCCCCTGGGGTCATCCCCCTCTCAAACAGATATACCGCTTTGGATACTATTGGGGGGGATGGCTTATCAGAGGAAGGCAGCAGCAGCCAACTTCCTGGCACCAGGGGTGGTTCTGCTGCACAGAACGGGAGGAAAAAGAGGGGTAGAGCTATAGTAATAGGGGATTCTATTGTAAGGGGAATAGATAGGCATTTCTGCGGCCGCAAACGAGACTCCAGGATGGTGTGTTGCCTCCCTGGCGCAAGGGTCAAGGATGTCTCAGAGCGGCTGCAGAACATTTTGGAAGGGGAGCGTGAACAGCCAGTTGTCGTGGTGCATATAGGTACCAACGATATAGGTAAAAAATGGGATGAGGTCCTAAAAGCTGAATATAGGGAGTTAGGATGTAAATTAAAAAATAGGACCTCAAAGGTAGTAATCTCAGGATTGCTACCAGTGCCACGTGCTAGTCAGAGTAGAAACAGAAGGATATTTCAGATGAATACGTGGCTAGAGGAATGGTGCGAGGGGGAGGGATTCAAATTCCTGGGACATTGGAACCTGTTCTGGGGGAGGTGGGGCCAGTTCAAACCAGATGGTTTGCACCTGGGCAGGGCCGGGACCGATGTCCTGGGGGGAGTGTTTGCTAGTGCTCTGGGGGAGGGTTTAAACTAAAATGAGCAGGGAGACAGAGGAAAGTGAAACAAGGATAAAAGCAAAAGGTAGGAAGGAGAAAAACAAAAGTGGCAGTCAGAGAAATAAGTCTAAGAGTGTTAAATAAACAAGCCTGAAGGCCTTGTGTCTTAATATGAGGAGCATTTGTAATAAGGTGGATGAATTAGATGCACAAATAGAGGTAAATGAATATGATTTGATTGGGATTACGGAAACATGGCTCCAGGGTGGCCAAGGCTGGAAACTCAACATCCAGGCGTATTCAATATTCAGGAAAGATAGTGTGATGAAATAATTGAGGCGCATCAGATAGGCAAAAAGGAAAGGGAGGTGAGGTAGCATTTGCTGGCTAAAGAAGGGATTAACACAATTGTAAGGAAGGATATTAGCTCTGATGATGTGGAATCTGTATGGGTAGAACTGAGAAATACCAAGGGGCAGAAAACGTTAGTGGGAGTGGTATATAGACCTCCAAACAGTAATGTGGAGGTTGGGGATGGCATTAAAAAGGAAATTAGAGAAGCGTGCAATAAGGGTACAGCAGTCATCATGGTGACTTTAATCTACATATAGATTGGGCTAACCAAATTAGTAACAATACTGCGGAGGAGGAATTCCTGGAGTGTTTACGGGATGGATTCCTGGACCAATATGACAAGGAACCAACCAGAGATCAGGTCATCTTAGACTGGGTATTATGTAACGAGAAAGGATTAATTAGCAATCTTGTTGTACGAGGCCCCTTGGGTCGGAGCAATCATAATATGATTGAATTCTTCATTAAGATGGAGAATGAAGTCGTTGACTCAGATACTAGGGTCCTGAATTTAAATAAAGGAAACTATGATGGTCTGAGGCGCGAGTTGGTTAGGATTGATTCGGGAATGTCACTCAAAGGGTTAACGGTAGATAGGCAATGAAAAACATTCAAAGACGCATGGATAAACTACAGAATTTGTTCATCCCAGTTTGGCATAAAAATAAAACAAAACAGGCGACTCAACCGTGGCTAACAATGGAAATTAGGGATAGCATAAGATCCAAGGAGAGGACATATAAATTGGCCAGAAAAAGCAGTAAACCTGAGGATTGGGAGCAGTTTATGATTCAACAAAGGAGGACAAAGGGATTAATTAAGAAGGGGAAAATTGAATATGAGAGTAAGCTTGCAGGGAACATAAAAACTGACTGTAAAAGCTTTTATAGATATGTGAAGAGAAAAAGATTGGTGAAGTCAAGCATGGGTCCCTTGCAGTCAGAATCAGGGGAATTTATAATGGGGAACAATGAAATGGGAGACCAATTAAATACATATTTTGGTTCTGTCTTCACAAAGGAGGAAACAAATAACCTCCCAGAGATGTCGGGGAACATAGGGTCTAATGAGAGGGAGGAACTGAAAGAAATCAGTATTTGTAGGGAAATGTTGTTAGGGAAATTGATAGGATTGAAGGCGGATAAATCCCCAGGGCCTGATAATCTACATCCTAGGGTACTTAAGGAAGTGGCCCTAGAAATAGTAGATGCATTGCTGATCATCTTCCAAAATTCTATAGACTCTGGAACAGTTCCCATGGATTGGAGGGTAGCTAATGTTACCCCACTATTCAAAAAAGGTGGTAGAGAGAAAACGGGGAATTACAGACCGGTAAGCCTGACATCGGTAGTGGGGAAAATGCTAGAGTCCATTATAAAAGATGTAATAGCAGAGCACTTGGAAAACAGTGACAGGATCGGACAAAGTCAACATGGATTTACAAAAGGTAAATCGTGCTTGACTAATCTACTGGAATTTTTGGAGGATGCAACTGGTAAAATAGATAAGGGAGAACCAGTGGATGTGGTGTATTTGGACTTTCAGAAGGCTTTTTATAAGGTCCCGCATAACAGATTAGCATGTAAAGTTAAAGCACATGGGATTGGGGGTAAGGTATTGACTTGGATAGAGAACTGGTTGGCAGACAGAAAGCAAAGAGTTGGAATAAACGGGTCTTTTTCCGAGTGGCAGGCAGTGACTAGTGGGGAACCGTAGGGATGGGTCCTTGCACCCCAGCTATTCACAATATATTTGAATGATCTAGACACGGGAACTAGATGTAATATCTCCAAATTTGCAGATGACACAAAGTTGGGTGGGCGTGTGTGCTGTGAGGAGGATGCTGAGAAACTCCAGGATGATTTGGACAGGTTGGGTGATTGGGCAAAAGCATGGCAGATGCAATATAACGTGGATAAATGTGAGGTTATCCATTTTGGTGGCAAAAACAGGAAGGCAGATTATTATCTGAATGGCAATAGATTGGGAGAAGGAGAAGTGCAACGAGACCTGGGTGTCCTTGTGCACCAGTCGCTGAAGGTAAGCATGCAGGTGCAGCAGGCGGCTAAGAAGGCAAATGGTATGTTGGCCTTCGTAGCGAGAGGGTTTGAGTACAGGAACAAGGATGTCTTGCTGCAGTTGTACAGGGCCTTGGTGAGACCACATCTTGAGTATTGTGTGCAGTTTTGGTCACCTTATCTGAGGAAGGATGTTCTTGCCATGGAAGGAGTTCAGCGAAGATTCACCAGGCTGATACCTGGGATGGCAGGAATGACGTATGAGGAGAGATTGGGACGATTGGGCTTGTACTCGCTGGAATTTTTGAAGAATGGGAGGGGATCTCATTGAAACTTATAAAATTCTGACAGGACTTGACAGACTAGATGCAGGAAGGATGTTCCCGATGGTCGGGGAGTCCAGAACCAGGGGTCACAGTCTAACGATAAGGGGTGGGCCATTTAGGACAGAAATAAGGAGGAATTTCTTCACCCAGAGAGTGGTGAACCTGTGGAATTCTCTACCACAGAAGGCAGTAGAAGCCAATTCATTAAATATATTCAAGAAGGAGTTGGATATATTTCTTAAGGCTAAAGCGATCCAGGGGTATGGGGAGAAAGCAGGGACCGGGTACTGAAATTGGATGATCAGCCATGATCTCATTGAATGGCGGAGCAGGCTCGAAGGGCCGAATGGCCTACTCCTGCTCCTATCTTCTATGTTTCTATGTTTCTATGTGTCATCATACCAGGACGCGGGTACCCGACCCGCACTGGGTCTCGTCTCCTCGAGGCGGGAATGGGATTAATGCCAATTAACTGCCTGTTAACAGGTAGTTAACAGGTAGCTCTTTAGCTAATCCCTATTTTGAGCCCAAAAGTGTGCGCTTCATGACTGCTCCAATCCTCGCCAGGGTCAGCGAGGCGAGCCGTGGGTCTGTGGAGGTCGGAGGGGCTGAAATGTCCGGTGTGCATGTGAGTGATGAGTGCAAGTGTGGAGAGGTAAGTGTGTGAGGTGAGTCTAACGTGTTTTAATAAGATTACTTACCTTTGCTTCTTCCTCCAGGCTTCATCCCTTTAGGCTGCAGAGCTGCCTCATCTCCATGGCAGAGAAAGCAGAATGGCTGCTGCATTCTTAAATGCAGCAGCCTTCTGCTTTCTGCTCAGGAAAGCTTTCTAATTGAGTCTTGAGTAAAGGACTCAACTTAGTAGACAGATTGTCAGTGTTTGACAGCTTCACAGAGCGTCAAACGATGACAATTCAGCTGTCAAAAAATTTTGACAGATGAAATGTCATACGCTGACGTTCTCTGTCACCGGCTTTCCCTTAATTGGCCTGCTAAGCCCGCTGGGCGGGCTTAACAAGGTCAATCAAGGGAAAATAGCGTGGTTTGGCCGGATGTCAATGGAGGCGGGACTAAAACCCGACAAGCAGCAATCCCGCCTCCATCACGTCCACATTGATAAAATCACCCCCTATATTTTTGTTTCTAAAGTGATCACCACAAATTAAATGAAAACAGCAATTTAATAGTAAATTATCAAATCAATAACTCACAATATAGAAATTTAACTCTTCCAACACTGTGAAATACATTTCTTTTAATGTTGATTTATCTCATCTTTCCACCCCCCCATTCTTTCCATCTCTAGTGGTGACTGACAATATGTGTCATATGTTTCTCAATTCTAAAATGTGTTAGGTTTAGTTTAGCCTCGCTCAAATGGCAGCACTTTTGTGTGTCTGAGTCAAAGGGGTTGTGGATCCATGCCTTCAATGCATAATCTAGGCTGAGACATCATTGCCGAACTGAGGGAGTGCAACATTGTAGGATGTGCTGCCTTTCGGATAAGGCCCTGCCTGCCTGTTCCAGTGTTTCAGGTAGACATAACAGATACCAGAGCACTAGTTGAAAAAGAATGGGTAATTTTCATGGTGTCCCGCAATCAACACCACCACCAGCAACAACTACTTGCATCTATATAGCTCCCTTTAAAATGTCCAGGAGTGTAATTAGACAGAAATTGACTCGAAGCCAAAGAAGGAGACATTAGGACAAGTGACCGAAATCTTGTTCTAAGAGGTAGATTTTTAAGTAGCCTTTTAAAGGAGGAGAGGTGGAGAGGTAGAGAGATTTTGGGGGGAAATTTCAGGGCTTAGGGCCTGACAGCTGAAGGCATGTCAACCAATAGTGGGGTGAAGGAAGTGAGGGATGCACAAGTTGGAGATATGTTGAGTTCTCAAATGGGTTGTAGGGCTGGAGGAGGTTACAGAGATAGGGAGGAGAAAGCCCCTGGGGGGATTTGAACACAAGGATAAGAATTTTAAAATTGAGGCATTGGTGGATTGGGAGCAAATGTAGGTCAGTGAGCACAATGGTGATGTGTGAATGGGACTTGGTGCGAGTTAGCATATGGGCAGTAGAGTTTTGGATTAGCTCAAGTTTATGGAGGGTGGAAGATGGGAGGCCAGCATTGGAATAGTCGAGTCTGGAGGTAAAAAAAAAAGCATTCGAATAAGATTAACGAAAAGCAGGCTAACTGTTTCCTGTTTGGGGATCTAGCTGTGCATACATTGGGTATCACATTTGTCACTAAGTAATGAATTGGTTGTGAAGTGCTTTTGGGACATCCCAAGGATATAAGGTATCATATAAAGACAAGTTCATTCCTTCTTTAAGTAGCATTTTTTTGTTCCGGCAGTATCAATGTATTGAAGAGCTGGCCAAAGGCCAGGAACTGTGAGTGGGAGAGGGAAAACCAGAGAAACAGTTGCCACTAGGGCACTCTTGGCCATCTTGCAGCTGTCCCCTGACTGTAGCATTGTCAGCGAACCAGGAGCAAATCATTTATGTGCTGTCTCAACCAAACAGGATACTTGGCCTGGAGATACCAGGGAAGAGCAGAGATAAGGAAATGTTCTCACTTTCACAGAAGTATACCATATGACTGCTGGTAACCAATTTTCACTGATGTTCAAATAATGATGAGCACACTACTGAACAAGGTGATAATTAAGCCAATCATGCTAAAGTTTGGAGAAATGAAAAGGTCAGTTTCAAACCATAGAGAACAGGCTTTCGGAGCACTGCTCCTTCTTCAGGTGAAGTGGAGAAATGCATAAAGACACAGCTTATATAGTCAGAGAATCATGTCAGATGTTTACAGGTAACCTTTCCAACTGCCATTTATCACACCTCGGCAGAGAGATAATCACAGCAGTCAAAGGTGTGAATGGTGTCCAAACAGGTCAGTCAGGGAAACACTACACCGATGCGGCCGGACCTGCTGTGATTTCCAGCCAAAAAAAATGTTTTTTGTCTGTTTTTTTGTTTTTCATACAGACCCCAGCATCTGCAATATTTGACCCCTTGTGACCCCACCTCATTGTTCTTTGATGTAATGTTTCCCTGACTGACCTGTTTGGACACCATTCACACCTTTGACTGCTGTGATTATCTCTCTGCCGAGGTGTGATAAATGGCAGTTGGAAAGGTTACCTGTAAACATCTGACATGATTCTCTGACTATATAAGCTGTGTCTTTATGCATTTCTCCACTTCACCTGAAGAAGGAGCAGCGCTCCGAAAGCTTGTGATTTCAAATAAAGCTGTTGGACTATAACCTGGTGTCGTGTGACTTCTTACATTTGTCCATCCCAGTCCAACTCTGGCATCTCCACACCATGGCTACTATCGACACCACAAACTGCCGGCTCAAAGCGGAGAGGATCTCCAAGAAGATCGCGCATATCGACACAGACATCAAGTTTCTACAGAGATGCAAGAAAGCAGACAAGATCCCGAAAGGACTACAGATCACTAACCCACTCAAGTCGACCTACAACACAGACTAAGCTGAGAGACTTTGCCGTCGTACCTCTCGCACACTCCTCAACCATCTCGTACACCAGCTCTACAGCAGACGCCGCAACCTCGAAACCGAGATGGAGTCCATGTTCTCAGCCTGTGCTCAGGACGCAGCAGACCAGCTACGAGACACCGCCAAACAAACAAGGCAACGGAACTACGCTACCTACATGCACACCAAGAACAGGAAGCTTGAGAAACTTGGCATCACCAGCAGCAGCAACCAAGCCTCCCCCGGTACCATGGTTGAAACCACAGGGAAATCCATCGTCAACCTGTCCGACCACACCCTTCAACCAGACGAAATTGAAGTTCTCAGCCGAGGGCTCAATTTCTGCCCCACCACCAAAATGGACCCCATCGGTCTCGCAGCAGACACAGAGGAATTCATCAGGAGAATGAGGCTCCGGGAATTCTTCCACAAATCCCAAGATGTCAGCAGCGAACCCAATGAGACAATCAATGGTCCGGAACAGCAGACAGAGGGATCCGCAGTGCAGCAACCGAAGAAGAAAGAGTCAAATTGGACCCCTCCGGAGGGTCGCTGCCCTAAGCTTGACATGGATGCTCAAGCTGTCAGGAGATGCATCAACGCCAGATTCATCAGCCGCACTCACAAGACAGTCCAGAATGTCACCCGAGCACAACGCAACGCCATCCACGCTCTCAAGACCAACCGCAACATCGTCATCAAACCAGTAGACAAAGGAGGTGCCATCGTCATACAGAACAGAACGGACTATTGCAAAGAAGTATACCGACAACTGGACAACCAGGAACACTACAGACAGTTACCCGCAGATCCGACCAAAGAACACACCCGCCAACTCAACAGACTGATCAAAACCTTCGATCCAGACCTTCAAAGCATCCTACATGCTCTCATCCCACGTACTCCCCGCGTGGGAGACTTCTACTGCCTCCCAAAGATACACAAAGCCAACACACCTGGACGTCCTATCGCATCAGGCAACGGAACCCTGTGTGAGAACCTCTCTGGATATGTCGAGGGCATCCTGAAACCCATCGTACA
The DNA here is from genome assembly GCF_052327205.1 of Somniosus microcephalus. NCBI lineage: Eukaryota > Metazoa > Chordata > Chondrichthyes > Squaliformes > Somniosidae > Somniosus > Somniosus microcephalus. Next base: position 153,387,096 of record NC_140997.1, read on the forward strand.
GGGAACCCCCAGCTTCTGTCGCGACACTACAGACTTCTCACAGAAGCTCAGCACCCACGGACCAGTTGAACCAGGAACACTCCTCGCCACGATGGACGTCTCGGCACTCTACACCAGTATCCCCCACGATGACGGCATCGCTGCGACAGCCTCAGTACTCAACACCAACAACAGCCAATCTCCAGACGCCATCCTACAACTCATCCGCTTCATCCTTGACCACAATGTCTTCACCTTCGACAATCAGTTCTTTACCCAAACACACGGAACAGCCATGGGGACCAAATTCGCACCCCAATACGCAAACATCTTCATGCACAAGTTCGAGCAAGACTTCTTCGCTGCACAGGATCTCCAACCAACGCTATACACCAGATACATCGACGACATTTTCTTCCTATGGACCCACGGCGAAGAATCACTGAAAAGACTACACGATAACATCAACAAGTTCCATCCCACCATCAAACTCACCATGGACTACTCCTCAGAATCAGTCTCATTCCTGGACACACGAATCTCCATCAAAGACGGACACCTCAGCACTTCACTCTACCGCAAGCCCACGGACAACCTCACGATGCTTCACTTCACCAGCTTCCACCCTAACCACGTTAAAGAAGCCATCCCCTATGGACAAGCCCTGCGAATACACAGGATCTGCTCAGACGAGGAGGAACGCGATGGACACCTACAGACACTGAAAGACGCCCTTGTAAGAACGGGATATGACGCTCGACTCATCGATCGACAGTTCCGACGGGCCACAGCGAAAAATCGCATAGACCTCCTCAGAAGACAAACACGGGACACAACCAACAGAGTACCCTTCGTCATCCAGTATTTCCCCGGAGCGGAGAAACTACGCCATGTTCTTCGCAGCCTTCAACATGTCATCGAGGACGACGAACACCTCGCTAAGGCCATCCCCACGCCTCCACTACTCGCTTTCAAACAGCCGCCTAACCTCAAACAGACCATCGTTCGCAGCAAATTACCCAGCTTTCAGGAGAACAGCGACCACGACACCACACAACCCTACCACAGCAACCTCTGCAAGACATGCCAGATCATCAACACAGATACCATCATCACACGTGAGGACACCACCCACCAGGTACATGGTACATACTCATGTGACTCGGCCAATGTTGTCTACCTCATACGTTGCAGGAAAGGATGCCCCGGAGCATGGTACATCGGCGAGACCATGCAGACACTGCGACAACGGATGAATGGACACCGCGCAAGAATCACCAGGCAGGAGTGTTCCCTCCCAGTCGGGGAACACTTCAGCAGTCAAGGACATTCAGCCTCCGATCTTCGGGTAAGCATTCTCCAAGGTGGCCTTCGAGACACACGACAACGCAAAATCGTCGAGCAGAAACTGATAGCCAAGTTCCGCACCCATGAGGACGGCCTTAACTGAGATCTTGGGTTCATGTCACGCTACATGTAACCCCACCTGATGCAGGGTCATCCAGACTCGAGTCGACATTGGCTTGTTCTCTCTACACAGATGCGGCCGGACCTGCTGTGATTTCCAGCCAAAAAAATGTATTTTGTCTGTTTTTTTGTTTTTCATACAGACCCCAGCATCTGCAATATTTGACCCCTTGTGACCCCACCTCATTGTTCTTTGATGTAATGTTTCCCTGACTGACCTGTTTGGACACCATTCACACCTTTGACTGCTGTGATTATCTCTCTGCCGAGGTGTGATAAATGGCAGTTGGAAAGGTTACCTGTAAACATCTGACATGATTCTCTGACTATATAAGCTGTGTCTTTATGCATTTCTCCACTTCACCTGAAGAAGGAGCAGCGCTCCGAAAGCTTGTGATTTCAAATAAAGCTGTTGGACTATAATCTGGTGTCATGTGACTTCTTACATTTGTCCACCCCAGTCCAACTCCGGCATCTCCACACCATAGAGAACAGGGGCGATTTTCCCTGGATACCAGACACTAAAGAACCTCTGAGGTAGCCAAGATGGGATCTTGAGCTGTGTAATGAAATCTGTTTGTCTTGATCCTGTATTCGTTTTGCACTCATGTATATTACCCTCCCCCACTGTGTATAGTTTCACTTCCTCTTTCCCGACTAACCTGGGAGGTTCCAGGTCTTGGCTCTTGGCTCCGCCCCTGACTTCTCTTACATAAAGATCCCAGGATCTGTATGACTCATTCCTGTGAACCAGTCGGCGTGTTGAGATGTTAGCTCTGATCTTAGTGATTAAAAGCCAACTTGTTTAAGTCTATAACTTCTAGTTTTGTGGTTATTGAAGGCCCATCAATTTTAATCACTAAAGAATACTAGGATGGATCGACTCCTAAAACCAAAGCGTCTGGACTTGGATCCACATTCTGCTGAAGCATCAAATCAATTTGGACACTGGCTCAAATGCTTCGAACTCTTCGCGAGGGCCTCATCCGCCAGCGAGGTAGATAAACTGAGTCTACTGACTACTCGCGTAAGTCATCGGATTTATTCGTTCATCCGGGATGCCACCTCTTACACGGAGGCCATCACTATCCTGAAGGCCCAATACCAGAGGCCGGTAAACGAAGTGTACGCCAGACATCTGCTGGCTACATGCAGGCAGCGACCAGAGGAATCAATGGACAATTTCTTACAGGGCCTAAAGGACCTGGTCCGGGACTGTAACTGCAAGGCCGTGACGGCCAACGCGTACTCTGACGAATTGGTCCGCGATTCCTTCATCACGGGCCTCAAATCGAATTATATCCGGCAGAGACTGCTGGAGAAGGAGGTCCTGGACTTAAAAAAGGCAGTGGCCACTGCGCGATCGCTGGACGTGGCCCAGAAAAACTCTGACTCTTATTCTTCTGGCCATGCGGCCCTCACCGCCTCGTGCGTGCCAAGGGGGCCGCCATCTTGGAATCAGCCATCTTCCCCATCCAGGTCTCAGACCAGCTCTACGCCGCCGGACTCTCCACACAGAAGTTCACCCAGGAGTCCTACTACAGCGGCAATGTCTCGAGGCCTGAAATGCTACTTCTGCGGCCAGGCCAAGCACCCCAGACAACGATGCCCAGCGAAGGACGCTACATGCTTCAAATGTAAGAAAAAGGGGCATTTTAGCAAAGTCTGCAGGGGGAATCCGATTTCCAACTCCGTCACTGCCTCGTGCGTGCTGTGCGGGCCGCCATCTTGGGATCCACCATCTTTTCCCGACTCAACGGCCGCCCAGGGCCCAACAGTGGCTTCGATCACGGTGGATCAATCCAGGCCACACCCGTTGACAAAATCCATGATGGACATACAGGTAAACGGGAATTTAACTAAATGTTTAATTGACTGTGGGAGTACCGAGAGTTTTATCCACCCTAGCCTGGTATGGCGGCACTCATTAACCGTAACCCCTACACGGAGCAGAATTGCTATGGCTGCTAAGCCCCACACTTCGGACATTTTGGGCTACTGTGTGGTAACACTGACTGTAAAAGGCACGGACTACAAGGATTTTAAACTCCTCATGATGCCAGAACTCTGTGTTAATGTAATCTTGGGCCTGGACTTCCAGTGCCACCACGAAAGTGTCACGCTAGCATATGGCGGGTCCCAGCCGCCACTCACAGTCTGTGGCCTATCAACCTTAAAAATCAGCCCGCCCTCTTTATTCGCTAATCTCGCTCCGAACTGTAGGCCCATAGCGACCAAAGGTAGACGGTACAGTCTGGAAGACAGACACTTTATCAAGGCGGAAGTGGACAGACTCCTGCGGGAAGGCATTATTGAATGCAGTACCAGCCCGTGGCGTGCCCAAGTAGTCATAGTTAAAAATAGCGAAAAGAAACGGATGGTAATTGACTACAGCCAGACTGTTAATATTTATACCCAGCTGGACGCCTACCCTTTACCCCGCATATCAGAAATGGTCAACCATATTGCGCAATACCGAGTCTTCTTGACTATCGACCTCAAATCCGCGTATCACCAGCTCCCCATTAGAACGGAGGACCGCCCATACACCGCCTTCGAGGCGAACGGGCGCCTCTACCATTTTCTCAGAGTGCCCTTCGGAGTAACAAATGGGGTCTCGGTCTTCCAACGTGAGATGGACCGCATGGTTGACGAGAATAAACTACAAGCTACCTACCCCTATCTGGACAATGTCACTATCTGCGGGCACAACCAGCAAGACCACGATCTAAATCTTGCGAGATTTTTAAAAACTGCCCTAAAGCTGAACCTAACCTACAACAAAGACAAATGTGCCTTCAACACAACCCGTCTCTGTATCCTCGGCTGTGTGGTGGAAGATGGGGTAATTGGACCGGACCCTGACCGATTATGCCCCCTAAAGGAACTGCCCCTGCCACACAATCCCAAAGCTTTAAAAAGGTGCCTGGGATTTTTTTCGTATTATGCCCAATGGGTGCCCAATTACTCTGATAAGGCCCGACCCCTCATTAAATCGACGTCCTTCCCACTATCAGCTGAAGCTCGGGAGGCTTTCACCAGTATTAAACAGGACATTGAAAGGGCTGCAGTGTGTGCAGTGGACGAATGCATTCCCTTTCAAGTCGAAAGCGATGCGTCAGACTTTGCCTTAGCTGCGACCCTCAATCAGGCTGGGAGACCTGTGGCCTTCTTCTCCCGAACCCTTCAGGGACCTGAAATCAGGCACTCTTCTGTCGAGAAGGAGGCACAGGCTATAGTGGAGGCAGTGCGGCACTGGAGACACTACCTAGCCGGCAAACGTTTCACCCTGCTCACCGACCAGCGGTCGGTGGCTTTCATGTTTAATAACAAACAAAGGGGGAAAATCAAGAATGACAAAATACTCAGGTGGAGGATCAAACTATCCATGTTCGACTATGATATTATGTACAGGCCGGGAGCCCTTAATGAACCCCCAGACGCCCTATCGCGGGGAATGTGTGCCAGCATTCATACGGACAAATTACAGGGTCTCCACAATGACCTCTGTCACCCAGGGGTCACCCGACTATACCATTTTATAAAGTCCCGCAATCTGCCCCACTCCATCGAGGAGGTCAGGGCAATGACCAGAGCCTGCCGCATCTGTGCGGAATGCAAGCCTCGTTTCTACAGGCCTGACCGTGCACACCTTATCAAAGCCACACGGCCATTCGAGTGCCTAAGTCTGGACTTCAAGGGACCCCTTCCCTCTGCCGACCGTAACGTATACTTCCTCAATATCATTGATGAATATTCCCGCTTCCCCTTCACCATTCCCTGCCCAGACATGACCAGTGCCACGGTCATCAAGTGTCTCTGTAATCTATTCTGCATGTTTCGCATGCCGAACTACATATACAACGATAGGGGGACGTCATTCATGAGTGACGAGCTGCGCCAGTTCTTGCTCTCGAAGGGGATAGCCACTAGCAGAACCACTAGCTACAACCCCCGGGGTAATGGGCAAGTGGAAAGGGAGAATGCTACTGTTTGGAAGGCTGTCACGTTAGCCTTAAAGTCAAAAGGCCTTCCGACCTCCCGCTGGCAGGAAGTCCTCCCAGACGTGCTCCACTCCATAAGGTCTCTGTTATGTACTGCCACTAACGCTACCCCTCACGAAAAGATGTTCGTTTTCCCCCAGAAATCCACCTCGGGCATATCTCTACCCGCGTGGCTGACGTCTCCGGGGACAGTACTATTGCGGAAGCACGTGAGAGGCCATAAAACGGACCCCCTTGTGGAAAAGGTACAGCTCCTCCATGCAAACCCTCAGTACGCCTATATCGAATACTCTGACGGGCGAGAGGACACTGTTTCCATAAAAGACCTCGCTCCCTTGGGGAGCGGAGAGAACGATGGGAGACTACCCGATGAAGACCTACACTACAAAGAGACAGGACGCCCAGAGGTATCAATACCCAACTTTAACCTGGAGGACACTGCAGATAACCTGGAAGACACTGCGGAGGCCCGGACAGCGGAGGAACCAGAATCCACTCCCCTAGAGGCACCCCAACTGGCTTTGCGCCGATCACTGAGAACTGCAAAACCTCCTGACAGACTCACTTATACCAACTTTTAAGAAACATCACCCCGATGGACTAAATCTATAGAAGGGGTGAATTTAATGAAATCTGTTTGTCTTGATCCTGTATTCGTTTTGCACTCATGTATATTACCCTCCCCCACTGTGTATAGTTTCACTTCCTTTTTCCCGACTAACCTGGGAGGTTCCAGGTCTTGGCTCTTGGCTCCGCCCCTGACTTCTCTTACATAAAGATCCCAGGATCTGTATGACTCATTCCTGTGAACCAGTCGGCGTGTTGAGATGTTAGCTCTGATCTTAGTGATTAAAAGCCAACTTGTTTAAGTCTATAACTTCTAGTTTTGTGGTTATTGAAGGCCCATTAAGCTGCAACACCGGTTTAGCCCGCCTTTAACGCAAGGCGCCATCTTTGTAAAGGAATTGAAGCGTGCGCTAGCAACTTCTCTCTGGAGGATCGCTAAGGCTCTAATTGACAATTAAATTGTCTCCTAACGCTCATTAAAGAGGCTGCATGCCATTTCACTGGCTAGTGCTGCAATTACCAACCTCTCGTAACAGTGACCAGCTGAACAGGTGTAAACAAGTCTTTGCTTGTGGGTTTCTAGCACTGCTTAAAGCCAGGCTCAGCTTTCACTGTTCACTTGCTGCTGGAGGTGGACTGATTGCACTGCATTTGAAGAGGACCTTTGGGACAGATCGGGAGACTTTCTGGGGTCACTTTGTCAAGACTTCATCAACGCTATCACCATTTTTCTTGGAAATTCTCTGAGGACGTCACCTAAAGAGAGTGAGTGCTGTGCTACTCCACCTTATTGGAGATCTTATATGAGTCACCAGGAGAAAGGGAGTGCTTTGGTGATGGGGAACTTGCTAGGGGTCCCCCTTGGTCTGGAGAAAGAATGGCAGGAGGAGATGAGGCCAGGCAGAGCAGCATCAACTGCTGCAGGAGAGAGGGACAGGAGGGCGAGGTGGACTCGGTACAGGACGTCCCTCCTCCTCTGGACTTCCTCCACCAGGACCTCCAGTGCCACATCCAAAAACCTGTGCGCCCTCTCCCTCAGTCCTTGAGCCATCCTAAATGTCCCTTTGTATGTCAGCCAGCGCACTGCACGCTTTCAGTTGAAGTGGGTGAGTGGAGGCTGCACGAAAATTGCTCCTAATCAGCGCTTGAGTGTGAAACCTGTAGGTGTCTGTTTTAGCACTTGCAGGCATGTTTAAATCATGTTAATCAGCAATTCACCCCAAAATTGCTGGCTAAAACCAGACTTTTAAACGGGTGTGGCGCATTAGCACAGCACCCACTTAATGCCTATTTTCGCCCTTTCCCCAAAATAACTCCAACACTATTGCATAGCAATATTTTGATCCATACTGAAATCAAAACCCATGGCATAAATCTCCTACTCTAACTTATTTATTCCCAGACCTCAAAACTGACATTCCTTGCCTCTCTCAGTTCCCTTTCTCCTACAATCTTTACCTTGGTATCACCTAGCCACTACGAACATACAAAAATGATGGGCAGAGAAAGACCAGCTAGTCTTATCAAGCCTGCCCCACACTCATGGTTGCTGGAGCATCATCACTACACACTTCCTACCCCCACCTGCATTACCATCCTCCCACCCCCCCAACACAATACACGCAACCCACAACCATTATATCATCTCCTAGGAGAGGAAAAAAAAAGAGAAAAACCCAGGGCCAATAAGGGGGAATAAAAACTCTGGAAAATTCCTCTCTGACCCTTTCAGGCAATCAAAACCAGTCCAGGAGATCACATAGGCCATGTGTTCATTATCTGATATCACTACCCTACTGATTAACCTCTATTGCCTCACCTATCTCCACTATCTTGTCTTCTCTTTCAACCTTATCGACCTTGGTGGTGTCCTGCAATACCACCCTTCACCTAGCTGCCTGAAGTTAAAGTTATATATTAACTAAACCAATAGCATTTTTATGGATGTAATGTTGCCCTGATCATTTTCTATGTTAGGGGCAGTGGCGTAAATTTGCTGAGCCTTTCACTTGTAGTTCTGCTACTACTGAAGCAGAGAACTTGGTGAAGATTGGAGGGGGCCCAGGGGCCGTGTAGCCTGATCCTGCTCCTATTTCGTGTGTCTAATTCTGTTAGATTCAGGAGATGGTTCTGTGATAGTAGATTGGCGGTTCGGATCAGATGAGCCATGATCTTATTGAATGGCGGAGCAGGCTCGAGGGGCCGATTGGCCTACTCCTGCTCCTATTTCTTATGTTCTTATGTTAATATCCCTGTCCCCCAAGAAGAATTCAGCAATACCACTGCCCTGGTACACTGGAACTTTGATTAAACAACATAATAGAGGGAACTCACCAGCAGATAATAGAAACTGGCAGGTAATATCAAGAGGAGGTGATATCAAGCGGAGGTGATATCAAGAGGAGATGATATCAAGAGGCTCTGTGGACTTGGTCTGACAGTGACATTTTCACTACTACTACTATTACTAATACTACTAATACTACAACTTCATTGGCTGTGAAGCATTTTGGGACCATGAGGTCGTGAAAGGTGCTATATAAATGCAATTCCTTGCTTTTGTTCTTACAACTACAAATGCATGCATGGCTACAATATATATAGTGTCTATAAAGTAGAAAAATGTCCAAAACTGCTGGCTTCTAGTTGGTCTGTCAGATTACCTAATCAAGATCTTAGCATATGAAGATCTCTTTTCTATTTTGAAAATGATATTTATGGGGCAGCTAGATAAGTATATGAGAGAGAAAGGAATAGAAGAATATGTTGATAGGGTGAGCGGAAGTAAGTGGAGCGTGAGGGAGCTCATGTGGAGCATAAACGCCAGCATAGAACATTTCGACTGAATGGCCTGTTCCTGTGCTGTAAATTCTATGTAATTCTATAATCTATTTTTGGAAATATGTTGGCAGTCCGATTCCTTCTGGTCTCCCAGGCCTAAAGCCCTCATTCCCACTGACCTCCCGACCTGAAGCTAATATCGGAGCTACATGGATATTAAATTCTACCAATTACTGGGCATCCCAGATAACAAATAGTTATCCTGCTGGATCAAGAAAGCAGGTCATGCAATTATGCTCCACACTATTTGAACACGATTGCTGTAATGCAGTTGTTTAAAATTCCTATCCCTCCTATTTTGCTGGAGCTGTTAACCTGCATTGAAGATTCTCTGTTAAATCACCTCAGCAAAGTTTGTGAAGATTTAGTGTAAAATGCTCACTTGTTTTTCGGCTGGCTTACGCATATCTAAGTCCCAACTCCCACGAAAACCCTGGTCGATAATGGGAAAGGGCATAACGGAGGTTCCACTGACTGATGTGAGTGAGTTCCGTGTCTTATTTATTACATCATTTTCTCTCCGGAGCCAGTTTTTATATTATTTGTCATATTGCATTTGGGGTCCAATATTTCTCTTCATGTATTTCTGAGTACTGAAGGCCAGACGAAAATAATAAGGAATTCAATTGTGCATACGGTTTCAAAGCTTTTTTAGTTTGCAGTTTTGAGGAAATAATTGCACGTTTATAAGTACGTAGAGTGCAATTAAATCCAATTTTAGCTCAATATCATTAAATCCACAAACTAGCACAAGCAAGAACCCTGCACACTTCTGTGAAGTACATCAACGATTTAACACAGCTTCTGTACAGTTACCCAGGTTAATCATTTAAGAGGAGTGCACGGGACATGTGCTGTAATACAAAAACTGGCTCAGAAAATTATCCTACATTTTTCCAATTTTCCCAATTTGAAATGTTAGTCTGACATTTTAAAGAGGTGATTGGCTATATTTTAAGTTTGAGTAGATAAACAACAAAATTTGCATTTAATATAGCACCTTTCACATAGTATAATGTCCCAAGGTGCCTCACAGGGGGATAATCAGACAAAATTTGACATTGAGCCACATGAGGAGATATTAGGACAGGAGGCCAAAGGCCTGGTCAAAGAGGTAGGTTTAGGAAAGGAATTCCATAGCTTAGGACCTAGGCAGTTGAAGGGTGGAGCGAAGGAAATTGGGGATGCGCTAGAGGCCAAAATTGGAGGAGTGCAGCATTCTCGAAGGGTTGTAGGGCTGGAGGAGGTTACAGAGATAGGGAGGGGTGAGGCCATGAAGAGAACGACCTTAAGTTTGAACATCAACTAAATATTATGAAGTAAATTAATTCACCAGGAGCGATTCATGCAGCAGCAACCAAGGTGTGTCAGAACGGAGAAAGAGGAAAGAAAGAAAGAACTTGCATTTATATAGCACTTTTTGCAACCTCAGGACATCCCAAAGCACTTTACAGCCAATGAAATGCTTTAAAAGGTTCCATTAAGGAACTTGTCATTTTCTTTTGTTTATCTGAGGAGGTTGGAACATCTCGGGAGAATTTCCTTCCCACATTCATTGAAATGCTTTACACTCATGAGATGGACACCCACCACAATATCGAATTTCTACCCCATTGAGTCTAATACGCCAATGTAAGTACCAGGATATACTGTTCTGTAGTTGAAATGGAACAACTGACATTTGCACTAGTTAGATGCCAGCATTTAGTGATTAATAGTCCCATTTAAATCAATAGCTCCAACAATTGCCATTTACAAAGGTAGGGACAGATTTTATTAAATATGCATTGTGTGTATGGATTACAAAATTGTGCACTGAAATGTAAATCATTCTTATTGGAAATGATACAAAATAAGCTGACGTAAGAAAACTACTAGGCACTTGGCCTAAGCATTAAACAAAGCTTTAATCAACTGTTTTACAACATGGAGATCTAGTTGTGTCCTTCACTAGTTCCGGTTAAAGAATGTCCTGAGCAAGCTGGGCCCATGCCCGAGTATTTATACTCTCCCTGGACAGCACCACCAGCAGGCCGCCCAGTATTATTTCATAAGTCATTTCCACATGAATGACAAGATTCATGTCATAAGCTACCACGGAAATGAATGGAAGAAACCTCTAACATCTGCTGTGCAGTTCCTTGAGATACTGCTGGTATATTACCCCAAATGTATTTGTACCTTTGATGGTTCAGTAACTGCCACTGTAATATTCTGTGCTACCTTCGAGGGACCTAAAATGCTTTGATGGACTTCGGGGGCCACTTGCACAGACGCATGTGCTGCCATGTTACTGGAGCTGACATGAAAGGCCTGCCCTTGTGGTGCTGTGAGTCCCCACAGTGACGCGTGCTCTGTGGTGAGCAGAGTCATCCACTGCCATGAGGGATCTATATCCTGCCCTAACAGCTGACTACAACCTGACTCCTAGTGCACCCATGAGGTAGGTCCCTCCTGAAGTATTAATGGGCTCATTTGCCAGCTCCATTACAAAGCTGGCAATAGCAAGCCAGATATATGATAGCGACTATAAGGTTGTTCATGGCAGTAGTGAGTTTGACACATGATTCATCCAGATCAAATTCCAGTGTGCCACACATGGAGTCAGGTCTATGTCATTACTCTATTGCTGCAGAAACAGCATTGCTTTCATAATAAGCCATATGCAGTTTGAATCCCTGAGTGTTACAGGTGGTGGCCATGAAAGACCTCGGGCCTATGATGGTTGGCCCTTCTTCCTTACCAGTGCTCTGTGCCTCATCCTATGTTCTCTTCAGAAAATCACTGAGCTCCAAGGTCTGATGTGGGTTGGGGATCTATCATCTGCAGCTCCCTTTTATGAAATGCTAGCTTATGCTGTAAGGAAAATAAATATGAATACCAGAAAAGCGTACACCATGCAGTAAAAGGCATGGTTATCCCTCTCCATTATGCACTCCACGAAAACATAGACAGTACCATCAATAAGCCTTGTCTTTCACTGCTGCCTGTCAACCTGCATTGCCAGGAGAAATTGTACATTTCACTGCAACAGGATCTCAAATTTGAGACCATTTAAGCTTAAGAACTTTGCCAGCAAATGGAAAATGCTCGTCAAGGAATTATTGAAAAAGCTTCTCCAGTGGTTCCTCCAAGTTTTGTTGATCCTTATGAAGGCAAGCACTGGGCATAAATTAAATTAGGTCATTTGAGTATATGGCTTGAGCACATAATCTAGGCTGATACTTCAGTGCAGTACTGAGGGAGTGCTGCACTGTTGGAGATGCCGTCGTTCGGATGAGCAGATAAACCGAGGCCCAGTCTGCCCGCTCAGGTGGACGTAAAAGATCAATATTGATATGGGGTCCTCCCTTGGGAGTGTGTCAATGTTTGCAAAGGCTGCCTGGGAATGCATCAGTATTGACAGGGGGTCCTTGGTAGTGTGTCAATGTTTACAAGATTGCCCCACACAGAAAAGTTTGAACATCGTAACATAATCCATTTTCATTTCAGAACCTAAAGCTACACTCCCAATTGATCATAAAGACACTCCTTAAAGCAAATAATGTACAGAGACATAAGATTATTAGGCTCATGTACCATTGAGAATAGCTAAGTAATGTAGTCTCCTCAATTTTCATCTTCTATTATTGATTCTAAATCACTATTTTCTGTTTATATATGCTACAAACCTCTGCTACTCTTGAGATTACTGACTCACAGCATAGCAGTTATTTGTTTCGCTGACTAAATCGTTTTTTTTCATAAGTACAGGCCAATCAATCAGAAATTAATTTTAAGGTTACTTGTTCAGAACTTATTGTGGAAGAGATTTAGTAACCAGATAGAATAAATGAATGCAAGCTCTCACACAACACTAACCTATACACATCCAAGAATTGGATCGGGATCTATCGTTTTATATTCAGGATTTCATATACAATGCCTAAATCCGTTCACTGCCCTGCATATCCACCTGTTTATAAAGAGCACATTTACCATTTCTTTCCCAATCCCAGACAAAGACTATGTTTCCCATTGTGTTATGTTTACACGGATAGCCCACGTTGCAACAGAAAACGTCATGGGGCAGTAATTCCTCCCCAAACGCGTGAGTACGGAAGGGGTACTCACGCGTCTGGCCGAAGGAAATGCCGGTTCTCAGCATGCACAGCGCATGCGCTGAAAACCGGCATTTCCTCTCCTCTAACCCAAGAGGTGAAGCGGCTAGTGCGTGCGCTGTAGGGGGCAGCGCGTGCGTCTTGGATTTCCTCTGTTTTGGGGGATTTGCGCATGTGTAAAGGCCTCCGGTCTTTACGCTTGTAAAAAGCACACGTAAGTATTTATTTTTACAGGTAAGTGGTGTTTTTGTGCAATTTAGAATTTTTTTTTCCACAGATTTATTATTTTAAAGAATCTACAGTAAGGTAAGTTTCGTTTTAGACCCTTTTTATTAAAATTTTATTTTTTTCAAAAAAAAAAATTATTGTTTAAATTATTTTTTTTAACTTATTTATACTTAATTTAAGGATTGGGATGTTTTTAAAAATTTTATTTAAAGTTTAAGTAGTGTTTTGGGGTGCAGTACTTTTCATGAGTTTGACAGTTCTTACTCTCAAACTTATGAATGAAGTTTCCCCTCCCCTGATTGGCTGAACAGTGCTCACCTGATCCCAGCCGGCACATCGCACTAACTACGCCGCTGGGTCAGGTTAGCACAGCGCGCCGACATCAGAACCGGGCCACTGACAGGAAATCGACTATGGGCCAGGTTTCAGATGTCGGCGCGCAGGGTAAGTGCACATCGGGGGCTTGCACGCGCGGCAAGCCCCCGACACCAAGTTCTGGGCCAATGGTTTTAAAGTATATGCTTCTATATGTGGAGAAAAAAAATCAGGCTGAATATAGAAAGTTCAGAGAGAAAGTGAAAAAGAAAATAAGAGGGGCAAAGAGAGAGTATGAAAATAGATTAGCAGCTAACATAAAAGGGAATTCAAATGTCTTCTGTAGTCATATAAATAGTAAACAGATAGTAAGAGGAGGAGTGGGGCTGATTAGGGACCAAAAAGGAGACCTACGCATGGAGCCACAGGGCACGGCTGAGGTGCTAGATGAATACTTTGCATCTGTCATCACCAAGGAAGAAGATGCTGCCATAGACATAGTGAAAGAGGAGGTAGTTGAGATAGTGGATGAGATAAAAATTGATAAAGAGGAGGTACTAGAAAGACTGGCTGTACTTAAAGTAGATAAGTCACCAGGACCAGATGGGATACATCCTAGGACGCTGAGGGTAAAGGTAGAAATTGCAGAGGTACTGGCCATAATCTTCCAATCCTCCTTAGATACAGGAGTGGTGCCAGAGGACTGGAGAATTGCAAATGTTACAATCTTGTTCAAAAAAGGGTGTAAGGATAAACCCAGCAACTACAGGCCAGTCAGTTTAACCTCAGTAGTGGAGAGGCTTTTAGAAATAATAGTCAGGGACAAAATTAACAGTCATTTGGACAAGTGTGGATTAATTAAGGAAAACCAGCATAGATTTGTTAAAGGCGAATCATGTTTAACTAACTTGATTGAGTTTTTTGATGAGGTAACAGAGAGGGTTGTTGAGGGCAATGTGGTTGACGTGGTGTATATGGACTTCCAAAAGGCATTTGATAAAGTGCCACATAATAGGCTTGCCAGCAAAGTTGAAGCCCATGGACTAAAAGAGACAATGGCAGCATGGATATGAAATTGGCCAAGTGACAGGAAACAGAGAGTAGTGATGAATGGTTGTTTTTCGGACTGGCGGAAGGTACACAGTGGTGTTCCCCAGGGGTCGGTACTAGGACCACTGCTTTTCTTGATATGTAATTATGCAATTAGGGATGGGCACTAAATGCAGGCCTAGCCAGCCAGCGACGCCCACATCCCATCAATGAATAAAAAAAATAAAAAAAATTAATGACTTGGACTTGGGTGTACAGGGCACAATTTCAAAATTTGCAGTTGACACAAAACTTGGAAGTATAGTGAACAGTGAGGAGGAGAGTGATAGACTTCAAGAAGACAGAGACAGGCTAGTGAAATGGGCAGACACGTGGTAGATGAAATTTAACACAGAAAAGTGCAAAGTGATACATTTGGGTAGGAAGAACGAGGAGAGGCAATATAAACTAAAGTGTACAATCCTAAAGGGGGTGCATGAACAGAGAGACCTTGGGGTATATGTGCACAAATCGTTGAAGGTGGCAGGGCAGGTTGAGAAAGCAGTTAAAAAATTTTACTGGATGCTGGGCTTCATAAATAGAGGCATAGGGCTGGATTTTGTGAATGGAGGCAAGTTGGAGGCGGGACAGCTGCTTGTCATGTCAATATCCCGCCTCCATCCTCGCCTGACCAACCAGAAGGATTTTCCCCTGATTGACCTTGCTAAGCCTGCCCTGCGGGCTCAGCAGGCCAATTAGGGAGGAAGTCACTGACAGAGCACGTCAAAGTCAGTCGTGCTATCTGTCAAGACTTCTTGAAAGAAGAAATGTCAGCGTTTGACAGTTCTGTGAAGCTGTCAAACACTGACATTTTCTTTAGCTTGATGAGATCGTGTGTTCAGGACTCATCAAACCTTTCAAATTTGTAAATTTCACATGGCTGTTGGAATGGAGGTTGTCGGCTCTCCCGATCCACCGCGGCTAAAGGCTATATGAAGAAAGCAAGGTAAGTGAACACATAATTTTAAACTTATCACTCACCTTGCATACTTATCACTCCACACTTGCACCCATCACTCACCTCTACACCTTACTTCCAGGTGCCTCCGACCACCGCAGACCTCCTCCACGTCTCCTCCAATCCGGTGGGGTTCTCCGAGGTCGGGAAGCCTTCACCTGTGAAGGTAAAATGACACTAATCTTTTTTTCTGCCTGTTAACAGGCAGTTAAAAGGATTAAATGTCTTTCCCGCCTCCAGGAGATGGGACCCGAAGCAACACATCTTCCCGCCTCCTGGCAAAAAGGCACGGAGGCAGGATGGGGGCGGCTTTGCCATCCGCCCCCACTTTATCCGAATTTACCGGCTGTCCTGCCTCCATGCCCGCCTCCTCAGGGCTTGGAAAATCCAGCCCATAGAGTACAAAAGTAAGGAAGTTATGACGAACCTTTATAAAACACTGGTGCGGCCTCAACTGGAGTATTGTGTCCAATTCTGGGCATTGCACTTTAGGAAGGATGTGAAGGCCTTAGAGAGCTTGCAGAAAAGATTTACGAGAATGGTTCCAGGCACTTCAGTTACGTGGATAGACTAGAGAACCTGGGCTTGTTCTCCTTGGAGCAGAGAAGGTTGAGAGGAGATTTGATAGAGGTGCTCAAAATCATGAGGGGTCTAGACAGGGTAAATAGAGAGAATTATTCCCATTGGCGGAAGGGTCAAGAACCAGAGGACAAAGATTTAAGGTGATTGGCAATGAACCAAAGATGACTTGGGGGAAATGTTTTTATGCAGCGAGTGGTTAGGATCTGAAATGCACTGCCTGAAAGGGTGGTGGAGGCAGACTCAATTATGGCTTTCAAAAGAGAATTGGATAAGTAACTGAAGGAAAAAAAATTGCAGGACTATGGGGAAAGGGCGGGGCTGAAGTGCTCTTGCAGAGAGCCGGCACAGGCTCGACAGGCCGAATGGCCCCTTTCTGTGCTGTAACCATTCCATGATTCTATGAGTCTATGATTTTAAAAAAGGAGAAAGATCTTCTTTCCTTTGCCTCTATTACTGGCAAATGATTGACTGCCAGGTAGTAAGGAAAATATAGCTGGCTATTTGACAATTTGAAAATTTAAAAACTGTGGTGAAAAAGGGTGGGGAAATGATTCTCTGCCTTGCTCCTGCCATCACAGCTGCGGGCAATCTTCCCCTCGGAACAACCACTGAGAACTCACCAGCCCCACCCCGGGTCAGGCGATAGGCCCAGTTGGCGTACATAGGATACCAATGGCCATTTTAGGAGAGAACTGGTGGGAGTGCGCATTGTGCACCATACATCATGACTCATGTGTCATGCACCATGTGCCATGCAATGTGTGCCAAGTGCCATGCACAATGTGGCGTGCACCATGCACCGAGCACTGTGCACCATACGCCGTGCACCATGCCGTCATGCGCCGTGCACCATGCAAATTCCAACCAGTCTCGTCGGCTTTGGAGCTGAAGAAGCCTCAGAAAGATAAGTTTTGCATTGGCCCAACGCATAGCTCTGGAGTACGCCGCAGACCTGCAAAAAGAATACTAACCTACATGATGAGGGCCTCCTTTGTCAACTTGCTGCCTGATGCTGCGAGAAGGAGGGCAGTGTAATGGTCCATGGATCCCAGGGATGCAGCCTGTGCAGAAGCGTTCTTGGGATCACATTGGCCTGGTCCTCCAATCAGCAAAAAGATTGGCCGGAATTTTCTGCGCCTGGGTGGGTCGGGTGCGGGTGGTCGCCGTGGCGGGCCGCGACCCTGTTCTTCATACCATGCCACTCGTGAAAGCGACTTTTCGTTAATGGGGCCTATTAAGGCTGCCCTGTGCGGCTCCCAGCCCTATTAAATGGTGCGGGTCTGATGACATCACTGATGACACATTTTCAGCCGCGATATTTAAAGGAGCTGTAGCCACATTGCATTTGAAGGTTCAAACAGGAGTGTTCAGGCAGCACATTGCACAATTGGACTGCTGAAAAGTGTGCCAAGCATGACTGCACTGAGACAGAGGGCTGCACGCAGGTTCTCCGATGACGCCCTCCATATGCTTGTGGAGGGAGTGAGAGCACAGGGGTAGCACCTCATAGAAGCATGCGTAAGAGGAAGATGACACACAAGTAGATTCACAAGTGTAGCCACTTGAGTGTTTTATTAAATGTTTCTGCAAAGTTTCCATTACTGTGATGCCACAGATAAAAATCTTTATTTTCGCCACTTTCCGGTCATGGACACATTTGTGTGCACCTTTGGAAGTGGCTTAGTGAGTTGGAGTGAATGGTGAGACATAACATTACCTCCAGCAATGGTGGTCAGTCTGAAAGGAATGCCTTGGTCATTGTAGGGATGCTTGATGTTGTTGCTCTGGGGTGGTGCCAACCTGGCGCAGCATGTGGAAGCCATATGGGTGTAATGTATAAAGTTAAGTGAGTCTGGCCATGATGAGCCCATCGCATGTCTCCCAGGCAGCAAAGTGCAGGTTCCTTCTGCTCCTCCTCCTCCTCATCTTCCAACTGATGTTCCTCTTGCTCCTCCTCCTCCTCCTCCTCTGAAGAGGCTGTGCGCTCAGTGCCTTGCTCCTCATGTAGCGCTAATCCTCGCTGTTGCGCTATGTTGTGCAGGGCGTAGCAGACCATGACGATTCTGGAGACCTTGGCTGGTGCGTATTGAAGGGCTCTTCCAGATCTGTCAAGGCATCTGAAGTGCATTTTCAGCATGCCTATTGTCTGCTCTATGACACATCTGGTGGAAATGTGGCTTTCATTATATCTCATCTCAGCCTCAGTACTTCGCCTCCTCAAGGGTGTCATGAGTCATGTCTTCAGTGGGTAGGCCTTGTCTCCAAGCAGCCAGCTGGAAAGTCTGTTTGGAGGAGTGAAGAGCTGAGGGAGGCTGGACTGGCGCAGCATGACAGAGTCATGGCAGCTTGCTTGGAATTTTGCACACACATGCATGATGATCTTCCTATGGTTGCAGACGAGCTGCACTTTGAGGGAGTGGAAGCCCTTGCGGTTGACAAAGTTTCCTGGGTGATGATGGGGTGCCTTGATGACCACATGTGTGCAGTCGATGACGCCCTGCACTCGTGGGAAGCCAGCCAGAGTGGCAAAGCCGAGCGCCCGCTCAGTAACACTGGCTTACAACATTGGCAAAGTTGATATAATTGGCTGACTTGTCAGACAGGACAGCGGTGACCTGTGTGATGCAGCTGTAGACGGCTGAATGCGAGATGCCACAAATGTCTGCTGCAGATCCCTGGAAGGAGCCTGAGGCGAAGAAGCTGAGGATGCTGGTGACTTCTGTAGTGTATGTGCTTTAAGTCAGAACTACTTTTTACAGCTCCTGTATACTGTAGTACCGGCAGTAACCACACCGGTATATAAGCTGTGCACATGCCTCTGCACTCCAGTCTAGAGATGACCCTCCTCCAGTAAAGACCTGTTGTTTGTTTATGTACAGCATCTGTGTAATTCTTTATCCACTGAACCACGGATCTAACAGTGGCGACGAGTGTTGATGCGAATCTACCTGCAACATTAAACAAAAAAATAAATAAAAATAAAAATAGTCGAGTCCAGGAACACAGGCGTCGACCGCGAGCAACCGCCCAGCAGTCAGGCAGAGATCCAACTTCGCTGGGGAGGCTGTGGAGAGCCGGGCTTGGTTCCCCAGCCACAACGAGCAGTAAGAGACCGACGATAGGTCCAGAGCAGACCCTTCCCGAGCAGCGGCGGCTGGAGCCGACCGACGGCAGAGAGAGAGAGCCGGGCAGCGTCGACGGGGTAAGAAAAAGGGTGAAGAGAGCAGGGCGCAGCCGGGGGTTGATCACCGAGCGGCGTCGTGGAAAAATACTGCAAAACCGGAGAGAGGGTAAGAAACAGTCGGGTTCTAGACCGAGCGGCGTCGACAAATATCAAGAGAAGAACACGCAGTGCACAGCCAGGGATCACGGGCTGATCAGGGTCCACGGGGCGAAGCAGGGGGAGACGCCATTGAGCCGCGGAGAAGCAGGGAGAGCGCGGGAGAAGCTATTGAGCCGTGCAGAAGCAGGGAGAGTGCGGGAGGCGCCATTGAGCCGCGGAGAAGAAGGAAGAGCGCGGGAGACGCCATTTTGCGAAGCCGCAGCGGAGAAGACGGCGAGCGCGGGAAGGAAGGAAAGCGCGGGAGTCACCATTTTGTGCCAGTGGAGAAGAAGGGGAAGCGCAGGAGGCACCATTGGGGATAGTTAACGCACAACCAAGAATGCCGAAGAGTGGCAGTATCTCTACGTTCGACAATGAAGTCGAAGATTGGGCGACATATGTGGAACGTATTGAGGTGTACTGCAGGGCGAATGAAGTGCCAGATGCTAATAAAGCACTGGTTCTGTTAAATTCCATGGGTGCAAAAACTTATGGGTTACTGCGGAATTTAATAACCCCAGAGAAGCCGGTAAACAAGGATTTTGGAAGCATAGTAGAAATCCTACAGGACCACTTAAGCCCCACACCGCTGCTGATAGCAGAACGATTTAAGTTCCATGAAAGGAACCAACACAAAGACGAAAGCAATGCTGAGTACCTAACGGAACTGCGCAAGCTATCGAAATACTGCCAGTTTGGAGCGGGACTAGCAGACACGTTAAGGGACAAGTTTGTGTGTGGGCTACAAAGTGAAGGAACCCAGAAATGGCTTCTATCAGAAAAGGACCTTACGCTGGACAGAGCTTTCAATATGGCAGTATCACACGAAGCAGCTGCAAGGGGTGCTGCAGAGATACAATGGAGACCGCAAGAATAAGGCACCAACGAAATGACCTATGGAACAGGGAAGTGCTATCGCTGCGGCAGAACAACACATGACCAAAAAGATTGTTGGTTCAAGGACCAAGTGTGCAGACAGTGTGGGAAAGCAGGACACATAGCAAGAGTCTGCAGGTCTGGGAAGAAAACCAACAGTAAGAAATCTCCACAGGAGAAGTACAAAAAGGTACACCAGGTGATGGACAGTGGTTCAGAAGAACAGAAAAGTGACACAGACTCCGGAAGCAAGGAGCTGGGTTGTCTGAAACTACATAATGTAACCGAAATAGAGGATCACCAGACTATCTGGGTTACAATCAAGATAGACGGAATCCAAGTGGAAATGGAATTGGACACAGGGTCAGCTCTAACAGTCATAAATCAAAGAGATTACAAGCGGCTATTTTCACACATACCCTTGAAAGCTACAGAGATTGTCTTGAAGACGTATACGGGGCAATAAGTCTACCCCAAAGGAAAAATAAGGGTGAAAGTGACATATAAAGGTCAGGAAATACCTAAAATGGATATATATGTATTGCGAAATGGAGGACCACCACTGCTAGGACGTGAGTGGATCCGGAAGATACATTTAGATTGGCATTCCATACAGACACTGAAGGTGGAGGCCAAAAAGGATGACGACGTCACACCTGGACGGCTGTCAAAAATGCTAACTGACGCAAAAGAAGTGTTCCAGGAGGGACTCGGAACACTAAAAGGAATAACAGCAACAATTAAAATAGAGGATAATGCAAGCCCAAAGTTTCTGAAGGCCAGACCAGTGCCTTATGCGATCAGACCAGCGGTTGAAGCAGAGCTGGAAGGGTTGGAACATTCAGGAGTACTGTCCAAAGTGGACTGGAGCAAATGGGCTACACCCATCGTCCCTGTAATGAAGAGGTCGTTGAGTAATATGCCTGGGGACCAAAGAAGATCCGCATCTGTGGGGATTTTAAGGTGACAATGAACTCAGTCCTTCACACGGTGCAATATCCGCTTCCACGAATTGAGGATATTTTCGCCTCGCTATCTGGTGGTAAACGCTTCACCAAAATTGATCTAGCCCAGGCGTACTTGCAAATGGAGGTAGAAGAAGCTTCAAAACATTACTTTACGATCAACACCCATAAAGGTCTCTATCAATACAACCGGCTGGTGTTTGGAGTAGCCTCGACTCCGGCTATCTGGCAAAGGGTGATGGATCAGGTCCTGCAAGGGATTCCAGGGACCCAGTGTTATTTGGACGACATCTTGGTCACGGGCGAAAATGACGGTGATCACCTCGCTAACTTGGAGAAGGTGCTCGCCAGATTAAAGGAATATGGGCTACGAGCTAATTGCCACAAGTGCGAGTTTTTCCAGAAACAAATCTCATATTGCGGCCACGTCATCGATGAAGAGGGGTTCCATAAGTCCCCTGACAAGATTGAGGCAGTAGTCAAGGCTCCAGCACCGGAAAATGTGTCACAACTGAGGTCGTTCCTCGGGCTGGTAAACTATTACCAAAAGTTCTTACCAAATTTGTCTATGGTACTACACCCGCTGAACACTCTACTGCAAAGAGGGGTACCATGGAAGTGGGATGACGAACGTAGACGAGCTTTCCAGAAGTGTAAAGAATTGATCACATCAAAAGAGGTGATGGCCCATTTCAACCCAGCATTACCAATTCTTTTGGCATGTGATGCATCACCCTATGGCATTGGAGCGGTGCTGTCGCACAAATTCCCAGACGGGTTGGAGAGGCCAGTAGCCTTTGCATCTTGGTCACTAACCTCAGCCGAGCGCAACTACGCCCAGATTGACAGGGAGGCCCTCAGCCTAGTATGGGGAGTAAAAAAATTCAACCACTATCTGCATGGGCAGAAGTTCACCTTGCTGACTGACCACCAGCCACTTGTCTCCATCTTTAATCCTAAGAAGGGCGTGCCAGTAATGACTGCACAGCGGTTACAAAGATGGTCCCTGTTTCTAGGGGCGAATCAATATGAAATAGAATATAAAGGCACGAAACAGCATGGGAACGCTGATGGGCTATCGCGCCTGCCACTGCCTACGGTGGAGGAAGCACCAGCAGTGGACCCTATCGAGATATTTTATTCGTCGATAATTGAACGATTGCCAGTAACAAACGCAGATATAGAGAAGGAGACCCGCAATGATCCGACGCTGTCACGGGTATATGAATTGACGGTGAGGGGATGGCCAACACATGGCGACTCACTGTTGCCAGCATTCTCATCCAGAAGAGAACAGCTGTCAGTATGCCAGGGGACAGTGATGTGTGGATCCAGACTGGTGATTCCACCCAAGTTAAGGGAGAGAGTGCTAAAGGAGCTACATGAAGGTCATCTGGGGGGAGTGAAAATGAAAAGCCTTGCTAGGGCGTATGTGTGGTGGCCGGGAATCGATCAACAAATCGAAGACCTAACTAAGAGCTGCTTAGGATGCCAGAAGCTCCAACATGCACCACCACATGCCCCTCTACACCCATGGGAGTGGCCCTCCTCTCCATGGCAACGGGTGCACATTGATTTCGCTGGTCCATTCATGGACTCAATGTTCTTAATAGCAGTGGATGCTCATTCAAAGTGGCCTGAGGTGATAAAGATGTCTTCAACCACTACAGAGAAAATGATTGCAGTCCTACGGACCATATTTGCCAGAAAGGGTTTGCCAAAGTATATTGCTCTGATAATGGACCACAGTTTGTGTCCGACGAGTTCCAAAAATTCATGAAAAGGAATGGGGTAAGGCATTGCACATCCGCCCCGTATCATCCAGCCACCAATGGATTGGCTGAGCGGTTCGTATAAACCTTTAAGAAGGCGATAAAGGCCATGTGCGATGATGAAATTCCACTACAGCATAAGATGGACAATTTCTTATTACCCTACCGAAACGCGACACATGCAGTTACCAACCAGACCCGGCCATGATGTTCTTTAACAGGAGGTTGAGATCTCGTGTGGATTTGCTCAGACCAAATGTGCGAAGAAATTTTGAGGACAAACAATTCCAGCACATCAACGAGAAGCCGACTAGGTGCTTCAATGTAGGGCAACCAGTCTTGGCCCGTGACTATCGAACAGAGAAGTGGCAACCCAGAACGATATGTACAAGGCAGGGGCCATTAATGTACACAGCGGATGTCGGGGAGAACATTGTGAGACGCCACGTCGATCAGATCTTAGCGTCACAGGAAGGCGTCAACCCCATGTCTCGAGTACCTGGGGATGAACCCGACATACCGGTAGCATCTACTTCAGGCCCAGTAGCAGTGGAACCCGATGAACTACCCGATGAAAAGGGGTCAAAATTGCCTCTGCACCAAGAACAAGAACCTCCGGAAAGGCGCTATCCCGAAAGGGTCAGGAAACCGCCCCAAAGACTGAATCTATAAATGGACTTTTTGTTATTGAATGTACATGTAAAAATGTAATTGTTATTTGAATATTAAGGGGGTATTATTAATCTAAAAAGGGAGGAATTGTAGTGTATGTGCTTTAAGTCAGAACTACTTTTTACAGCTCCTGTATACAGTATAGTACCGGCAGTAACCACACCGGTATATAAGCTCTGCACATGCCTCTGTACTCCAGTCTAGAGATGACCCTCCTCCAGTAAAGACCTGTTGTTTGTTTATGTACAGCATCCGTGTAATTCTTTATCCACTGAACCACGGATCTAACAACTTCAACAGTCATTGGTAAGGTGTGTCCACCCACTCCTCTGGGCTGCAAGTCTTGTTCCAGTAATGTGCAAATGTCTGTGACCTGGTGCGATAACCTGAGCCCCCTTTGGCACTGCTGCTCTGTCATGTTGAGGAAGCTCGTCATCTGCCTGTATACCCTATGTTGGGGATATTGCCTCCGGCGCAGTGCTGCCCTGCTTTGATGCCCTGTGTCCTGTGCAGCATCAGGAGGTTGAGGAGAATGTTGGTGGTGTTGTTGGTGCTGCTGGTGTGCCTGGTGCTGCTGGTGTTGGGGCTCATCGTGCTCCGATTCTGAGGACCAAGGTGAGACAATATAAACGGCACCCATGCTGATGGATTAGATGGTAGGTCAAGTAGAAATGACAGAAGCAATCTGTCAATGGTGTGATAGGTTGTACCACTGAGGTGACAGTGGATGTCGACTTTGCTAATAACACTTGCAACCTCTAAAAAGCTAAATCTCATAGAGTCATAGAGTTATACAGCACGGATAGAGGCCCTTCGGCCCATCGTGTCCGCGCCGACCATCACGCCCTGTCTAATCTAATCCCATATTCCAGCATTTGGTCCGTAGCCTTGTATGCTATGGCATTTCAAGTGCTCATCCAAATGCGTCTTGAATGTTGTGAGGGTTCCAGCCTCCACAACCCTTCCGGGCAGTGAGTTCCAGACTTCAACCACCCTCTGGGTGAAAAAGTTCTTTCTCAAATCCCCTCTAAACCTCCCGCCCTTTACCTTGAATCTGTGCCCCCTAGTTATTGACCCTTCTACTAAGGGAAAAAGCTCCTTTGTATCCATCCTATCTATGCCCCTCATAATTTTGTACACCTCAATCATGTCCCCCCTCAGCCTCCTCTGCTCCAAGGAAAACAAACCCAATCTGCCCAGTCTCTCTTCATAGCTGAAGCGTTCCAGCCCTGGTAGCATCCTGGTGAATCTCCTCTGCACCCTCTCCAAAGCTATCACATCCTTCCTGTAGTGTGGCGACCAGAACTGCACACAGTATTCCAGCTGTGGCCTAACCAGTGTTTTATACAGCTCCATCATAACCTCCTTGCTCTTATATTCTATGCCTCGGCTAATGAAGGCAAGTATCCCATATGCCTTTTATACCACCTTATCCACCTGTTCCGCCGCCTTCAGGGATCTGTGTACTTGCACACCCAGATCCCTCTGACCCTCCGTCTTGCCTAGGGTCTTACCATTCATTGTGTATTCCCTTGCCTCGTTAGTCCCCCCAAAGTGCATCACCTCGCACTTTTCCGGGTTAAATTCCATTTGCCACTGTTCCGCCCATCTGACCAACCCATCGATATCGTCCTGCAGACTGAGACTACCCTCCTCGCTATTCACCACCCTACCAATTTTTGTATCATCCGCGAACTTACTGATCATACCTTTTACATTCATATCCAAGTCATTAATATAGACCACAAACAGCAAGGGACCAAGCACCGATCCCTGTGGTACCCCACTGGCCACAGGCTTCCAGTCACAAAAACAACCTTCGACCATCACCCTCTGCCTTCTGCCACTAAGCCAGTTTTGTAACCAACGTGCCAAGGCACCCTGGATTCCATGGGCTCTTACCTTCTTGACCAGTCTCCTGTGCGGGACTTTATCGAAGGCCTTACTGGAATCCATGTATACCACATCCACTGCGTTACCCTCATCCACACACCTAGTCACCCCCTCAAAAAATTCAATCAAACTAGTCAGACATGATCTTCCCTTGACAAAGCCATGTTGACTATCCCTGATTAATCCTTGCCTCTCCAAGTGGAGACTGATTTTGTCCCTCAGAATTTTTTCCAATAATTTTCCCACCACTGCTGTTAGGCTCACTGGCCTGTAGTTCCCCGATTTTTCCCTACTCCCCTTCTTGAATAATGGAACTACATTAGCGGTTCTCCAGTCCTCTGGCACATCCCCTGTGGCCAGAGAAGTTCTGAATATGTGTGTTAGAGCCCCCACAATCTCTTCCTTTGCCTCACACAGCAGCCTGGGATACATTTCGTCCGGGCCTGGGGATTTATCCATTTTTAGGCCTGCTAAAACCGCCAATACCTCCTCCCTCTCGATGTTAATGTGTTCGAGCATATCACAGTCCCCCCGCCCTATTTCTATGTCTACATCGTCCCTCTCCATAGTGAAAACAGATGCAAAAAATTCATTTAGAACCCCTCCTACATCTTTCGGCTCCACACACAGATTGCCACTTTTGTCCCTAATGGGCCCTATTTTTTCCCTAGTTATCCTCTTACCCTTAATATACTTATAAAACATCTTAGGATTTTCCTTTATTTTGCTCGCCAGTGTTATTTCATGGCCCCTCCTTGATCTCCTAATTTCTTTTTTAAGTATCCCCCTGCACTTTTTGTACTCCTCTAAGGCTTCCTCTGTCTTTAGCCTTTTGTATCTGCCAAAAGCCCTCCTTTTTTTTCTAATCCACTCTCGTATATCCCCTGACATCCACGGTTCCCTGTGGTTTTTGGAACCACCCTTGACCTTTACGGGAACATGTTGCCATTGTATGATCTCAATCTCCCTTCTGAAAGCCTCCCATTGCTCCGATGCGGATTTTCCTACAAGTAGCTGATCCCAGTCCATTTTGGCCAGATCCTGCCTTATCCTATTAAAATCGGCCTTCCCCCAATTTAGAACCTTTATTTCCGGCCCATCCCTGTCCTTTTCCATGACCACCTTAAATCTCACCATATTATGGTCACTGTCACCAAAGTGCTCACCTACTAGCACTTCTTCCACTTGGCCGGCCACATTCCCTAGAATTAGGTCCAGTACCGCCCCCTCTCTTGTAGGACCTTCTACATGCTGGCTCAAAAAGCTCTCCTGGATGCACTTTAAGAATTCTACACCCTCTGTGCCTTTCACACTCTGACTATCCCAGTTAATATTGGGGAAGTTGAAATCCCCCATTATTATTACCCTATTATTTGCACATTTCTCTGAGATTTGCCTACATATCTGTTCCTCTATCTCCCCCTGACTGTTTGGAGGCCTATAGTACACTCCCAGCAAAGTGCTTGCCCCCTTCTTGTTTTTAAGCTCCACCCATATGGCCTCATTAGAGGAACCTGCTAATATGTCATCCCTCCTTATTGCAGTAATTGACTCCTTAATTAATATTGCTACACCCCCTCCTCTTATACCCCCCTCTCTGTCTCGCCTGAAGATTCTGTACCCCGGAATATTGAGCTGCCAGTCTTGCAGTTCCCTCAACCATGTCTCTGTGATAGCAACAATATCATACTCCCATGTGTTTATCAACACCTTCAGTTCATCCACCTTATTTGCAAGACTCCTTGCATTAAAATAGATGCCATCCAGCCTTGCCCTTGTATATTTGCCCTGTCTACCAAGCTGACTTGCTTTTTTCTCTATAATTGGCAGCACATCACCCCCTCTTTCAGCTCCCCTCTGTATCCCATCCCCCTGCCAAGTTAGTTTAAACCCCCCCCAGCAGTGCTAGCAAACCTCCCCGCAAGGATATTTGTCCCACTCTGGTTCAGGTGCAACCCGTCCGACTTGTACAAGTCCCACCTTCCCCAGAAGCAGGCCAGGTGATCCAGGAAAGTAAAACCCTCCCCCCTACACCAACTCATTAGCCACGCATTCATCTGCTCTATCCTCCTATTCCTATACTCACTAGCACGTGGCACTGGGAGTAATCCAGAGATTACAACCTTTGAGGTCCTGCTCTTTAATATGTTACCTAGCTCCCTAAATTCTTGATGCAGGACCTCATCCCCCTTCCTACCTATGTCGTTGGTCCCAATGTGGACCACGACCTCTGCCTGATCACCCTCCCCCTTAAGAATGCCCTGTAGCCGCTCAGTGACATCCATGACCCTGGCCCCAGGGAGGCAACAAATCATCCTGGAGTCACGTTTGCGGCCACAGAAACGCCTATCTGTTCCCCTTATGATAGAATCCCCTACCACTATTGCTCTTCCACTCTTTTTCCTCCCTTTCTGAGCAGCAGAAGCGTCCCTGGTGCCAGGAAGCTGGCTGCTGCTGCCTTTCCCCTGGTGAGTCATCCCCCTCAACAGTATCCAACTTGGTATACTTGTTTGAAAGGGGGATGTCCGCAGGGGGCCCCTGCACTTCCTGCCTGCCTCTGTTGCTCCGCCTGATGGTCACCCCCTGTGCAGCCCTACTCTGAGGCGTGAACAACTCGCTAAACGTGCTATCCACGAGCCTCTCAGCATCGCGCATGCTCCAAAACTCATCCAGCCGCAGCTCGAGCGCCACAATGCGGTCTACAAGTAGCTACAGCTGGATGCATTTCCCGCACACATGGTCGCCAGGGACACTGGCAGCGTCCCTGACTTCCCACATAGAGCAGGAAGAGCAGAACACGGGTCTGAGCTCTCCTGCCATGACTTACTCCTTTAATTAATCTAAAAATTTATTCAATACCCCAGTTACAGGTATACTCTAGGGCGCTTTATTTACCAACTGTCCTCACTACAACACAGAGCCCCTAGAAATTTAACACCACAGAATTCAAGCTTGTAATGAAAAGAGAGAAATACTCACCAACCAATCACTTACCTGCTCCCTGGTGACGTCACACCCCGATTACTTTTTACCTCTCTGCAACTTCCGAGCTCGCAGACTGGAGTTTGGTATGCCTCTCCTGGCCCCGCTGCCGCCTTTTGTACCTCGCCGCCGAGTCTCCCACAGGTCCCGCCTCTCGCTGCCTGCCGCCGCTGCTCTGAGGCCTCTCCTGGCCCCGCTGCCGCCTTTTGTACCTCGCCGCCGAGTCTCCCACAGGTCCCGCCTCTCGCTGCCTGCCGCCGCTGCTCTGAGGCCTCTCCTGGCCCCGCTGCCGCCTTTTGTACCTCGCCGCCGAATCTCCCACAGGTCCCGCCTCTCGCTGCCTGCCGCCGCTGCTCTGAGGCCTCTCCTGGCCCCGCTGCCGCCTTTTGTACCTCGCCGCCGAATCTCCCACAGGTCCCGCCTCTCGCTGCCTGCCGCCGCTGCTCTGAGGCCTCTCCTGGCCCCGCTGCCACCTTTTGTACCTCGCCGCCGAGTCTCCCACAGGTCCCGCCTCTCGCTGCCTGCCGCCGCTGCTCTGAGGCCTCTCCTGGCCCCGCTGCCGCCTTTTGTACCTCGCCGCCGAGTCTCCCACAGGTCCCGCCTCTCGCTGCCTGCCGCCGCTGCTCTGAGGCCTCTCCTGGCCCCGCTGCCGCCTTTTGTACCTCGCCGCCGAGTCTCCCACAGGTCCCGCCTCTCGCTGCCTGCCGCCGCTGCTCTGAGGCCTCTCCTGGCCCCGCTGCCGCCTTTTGTACCTCGCCGCCGAGTCTCCCACAGGTCCCGCCTCTCGCTGCCTGCCGCCGCTGCTCTGAGGCCTCTCCTGGCCCCGCTGCCGCCTTTTGTACATCGCCGCCGAGTCTCCCACAGGTCCCGCCTCTCACTGCCTGCCGCCGCTGCTCTGAGGCCTCTCCTGGCCCCGCTGCCGCCTTTTGTACCTCGCCGCCGAGTCTCCCACAGGTCCCGCCTCTCGCTGCCTGCCGCCGCTGCTCTGAGGCCTCTCCTGGCCCCGCTGCCGCCTTTTATACCTCGCCGCCGAGCCTCCCACAGGTCCCGCCTCTCGTTGCCTGCCGCCGCTGCTGTGCTGACAATGCAGTCAGCAACAGCACCTGCTTATCGGAAAGTGATGAGCTGTGAGGTGAGGGTTTTTATTGTCCTTTTCATGCTGTCTGCTAATGAGCTGTATCAATGGCCACTCAACTTCAGCCTCAGGTTCCCGAGCTGCGTGATTCCTGTGCTCATTCAGGGAAATTTGAATGGTAGGGTGAAAAAGGCACTTAAGTGTTTGACCAGTACCTAATAATGATTTAAATTAGCTCGCCCGCCTCTGCCGTTTGGGTCGCTGCCGCGCCGGCAAACCCGCCCAAGAAAAAGGCAAAGGGGGGGTGGGGGTGGGGGTGGGATGACGGCGGGTTCCCGACCCGCTGCAAGATGTTTTAAATTTCCCACCTGACCCACCTCCAATCACACCCGCATGGACCCCAGAATATCCCGGCCATTGTCTTTCATTCATTTAAATTACTACATTACTTCAGTACTACGGCCTTTAAAATACATGACAGATTTAGCTTTTATCGTGGGAATCCAATTCATTACTCATAATCACAACTTCTAAACCAATACTGTGCCCTGTGCAGAAAGTTAAGAAATTTTAATATTATTTGGAAAAAAAACCTACAGCTTTAACATACACTAGGATTGCTTGTCATCAAAGCTTTTAATGTTTCTGGATGCCATTTAATTAAAAGAAAAGCATTTTTCTCCTTTCGGGTATCCCCTTACGCTGTTTCCACCAGCCGTAAAATGTTTGTATATAATTGCTGGCCAGTTGCTGGGCAAATAGTCCAACTCTGCACCAGTAATTAAGTTTTTGGTGGCAATGTGGATGGTCCCGCAAGTTCAGGATTTAACGTGTGTGCTTAACTTGCGGTGGATTTCAAAGGCAGTATGACGGCGTACTCTGAGAGCACGCCATCATACCCACCACAAAATCCAGGCCATTCTTGTCGAGCAGGCCAAGGAGGAGTAGGAGTGCTCCTCCGGGACCCACAGATATACTGCTTGCTGTTTCGGCCCAGATTCAGCCCACCCCAGTCCTTGGCCTCGCTCAACCTCCACCTCTTCACCCCTGCCGCAGGACCGACCTGACAGCTACTGCCAACATCCCAGTCAGACGACGGTCCTCTGGCCCAAAACCGTTGATCTGCCTTGGGATGCCAGCTTGGTGCCCGCAGCCCACTGGTCGGATTCAAATGCAACCCCGGGCCTCAAAATCGTGAGGGCCAAGTTGGCGTGGGAGTGAATGGTTGGCCGGCCAAATGTCAAAATCCACCCCAGAGATTTTTGATGTGACGATTTTGTGATTAGAACCCTTAGTTTAGAACACCAGCATACAACTGTTGGGTTACATTCCTATCTCTGTAATCTCCTCGAGCGCTACAACCCTCTGAGATATCTGCACTCCTTCAATTCTGGCCTCTTGCACATCCCTGATTTTAATCGCGCCACCATTGGTGGCCGTGCCTTCAGCTGCTTCAGCCCTAAGCTCTGTTATTCCCTGCCTAAGCCACTCTGCCTCTCTACCTCTCTTTCCTCCTTTAAGACGCTCCTTAAAACCTATCTCTTTGACCAAGTTTTTGGTCATCTGCCCTAATATCTCCTTAGGGGGCTCAGTGTCACATTTTTTTGATAATGCTCCTGTGAAGTGCCTTGGGGTGTTTTACTATGTTAAAGTCGCTATATAAATACAAGTTTATGTTGTTGTTGTTGTTACAAACATCACCCCGTATCACAGCTGCAATTTTTCAGCACATTGTGATTGATGTCTTATTACCATCACAGGTAGAACACAAACCCCAGCTTATTCCTGGTACAAATGCAGAAATAATGTCAATAAAGCCAATCATGGATCCCACCCGGCTTTCTTCCCTCCCTCCCTCCCGCCCCTCCCATAGCCTAGACTTCAGTACAATTCGGAGCTTCCATGTTTACCTTTCATTGACATTCTTGCCGCACTGTAATTCCCAGAATATCGTTCAATGTTCCCCCATATATATCCGATGCCTCCCTGTACTACATGCCAAGCTTACATTCCCCCAACATTGCCACTCTTGTCAAGTTATTGCTGTTTAACTGAGTTGAATCAAATTATTCTGTTAATATTCCTGTCAGGTTGCTGGGGCACACTGGTTGCCATTGAGTTGTTAAATGCACACAGTTGGGGAATGCTTCAGAAGGATCACTGTAATACAGAACATTCCTGTAGGAATGTTGCTAATAGTGAGTGATGGACAGAAAATTACTTTTTATGGTTACAATAAAATAGAAAATGCATATAATTCACAGCCACGTCCAGTTTCCTTATATTCTTTATTTTTACCAAAATCCCAGACATTGTGGAGTATTTCACTGCACAGTTCTAATTGCCTCTCTTTTTATGTTCTCTTAGTACACCTTTCCCTAATGTGGCAGGTAGATATGGTCTGAGATCTTGTCCAATGCTAAGCCATCTACGAGAAGATGTATGCCATCTGATAATTCATTTTCTACCAGAGAAGAACTTACGATTCCCTTCCAATCCTGCAGTCTGATTTTATAATCAGTTTACACCTTGCACCAATTGACTCCTCCTATTTCTTTCTTAAAGGGGTAGCCATTTTACTAACCCCTGATATAACACCTACAAACAAAGGTAAAGATCATCCGGTCTATTAAACCTGCCCCATCCAGATATGGTGGAACCATGTACACAGAGACTGATCCCCTAACTACAAAAGCAAAAACAGCAGAGAAAAAAAAATTAGCCAATTCAGGAAACACCCTGGAAAATTCCTCTCCAGCTCCCTAAGACAATCAAGCAAAGATCCAGGCGCCTATGATGGTCCTTAGTTCCAAATACTCCCAGCTAACTAGAAACTTAGGGCCAAGAATTCAAGGGCTTAACGCTACCCGTTACTGGCAAAAAGTTGCGTTAAGAGGATGGCCGCTGCTCTTTCGCCAGCTGGTGGTGGGTCCCACGGCGTCCTCCATTTTACCAGGCCTGACAGCGCTGCCAGTAACATCCGTTGCCCTGCAAATTGAAACGAGGGAGCGGCGACATCTTCACGCTGACCTAACATCACCACGGTGAACTTGAACATTAGCGGTGAGTTTAACGCTGGGTCCTAAGCGTGCCATGTAAACCTAGCATGCAGCAGACTGACAGAGCTGCTGTCAGCACCCTGACAGAGCCGCTGTCAGCACCTGTTAAACGGACACACATATCTTTCAGCATGTTTGCATTTAAGCTTTTGGACTGTTTTTTGATTTAATTGTAGTGGTTTGCTTCAACACATGTTAAAAGTTTTAAAATGCGTAGGGAGTACTGCTGGATGCTTGCAAGGCCTCAGATGGTAAAGGAAGGCCTCAGGGAAGAGAGACAATGCTGTAAATACTAAGCAAGTCAGGCAACATCCGTGGAGAAAGAAACAGAGTTCACGTCTCTGGTCAAGATGCTGCCTGACCTGCTGAGTATTTCCAGCATTTTATGCTGTCATTTAAGATTTCCAACATCCACTTGCAGAGGGAAGAGGAAGATGCAGAAGGGGAAGAAACAGAAGAGGAGGAAGCTGAAGAGGGGGAAACAGAAGAGGAGGAAGCAGAAGGAAGGATGCAACTCAAACAGCCCCTTTCTGGCTGGGATATCTGGGATGGAATCATCTGCCTGTGGTCCCAGTGACCATGACCTCAATTTTCCTTTCAACATTAGTTTCATGCCTTACCTTCCCTCTGTTACTGACCATCACAGTGTCCTCTTGGCCATTATGCTGAAATAAAAGCTACCACAAAGCAAACTTTCCAATCCAACTTTATACATCTATCCATCTAATATGACATCAAGAAATCAACTCATCACCCTTGCGCATTGTCTTAGTGATTGTCTTGGTGTGCCTTTGCCTATCCTACTGATGTCATGCAGTGCTACTCCATTGGCTGCAGCATGGCTGGTGGAAGGCTTCAGTGAGGGAGACTGCAAATGGCCTTGCTGGTCAACCTTGAGGAGCTGGTGGCTGGAAGTGTCAAATTGAGTGACGGTGTTTATTCTTCTTCACCACTCTCCTCTCCCTCTTCTTGGCCAACCATTGGCCGGGCAAGCTGCATTTCTTGGGTGTGTGAAATGAGGAAGACACAAGGGTGGAGTTGTGGTGCTGGGAGGGTGGGAAAGCAAGAGGTGCATGCCAGAAAGAGGATAACGTAAGAGGATACCAGCATCTTGTATCCTTTCTGCCCTGCCACTGGCCAAGGGCTTAGCCATGCCCCTGCCAAGAATGACCTGCACCATCTCCTCCAAGGGGGTGAGGTGAAGTGAGAAATGGAAGTTGTGCCGAATGAATGGTAGAGATTGTTGGTAGGTGAGTGATGGGGGTTCTTGCATTGAGCAGTGTGTGAGGCTAGTGGTGCAGTTGGTAGGTGATGGCTTTTGAAAATGCATTCACTGACCTTGACCAGTGGGCTGAGGTCATGAAGCTTCTTTGGGCACTGGAGCCAGGTGCTGGGGATGACACTGCTGGCAGTGATGACCTCGTGATGTGGTCCCACATCGTTCTTTCTGGAGGGCCTCCTGGCCCCTGTGGGCAGAGGACCTCTCTTGCACTTTTAACCCCCTGCACAAAACTGGAGTGCTGCATGCAAGACCCTAGGTGCCCCTTCCCTGGCTTGCTGAGCCACATGTGTTAGTGCTGAAGCACTTTTCCCATTTTTTGAGGTATGAAGGGAATTCAGCTTTAAGAGCTGAAGACTCCCATTTGGAACTTCTTTTTAATGTTATTTTTTTTTAATGCAGTAAGCGCTGAAAACTGCATTTTTTCACTTCATTTTGTTTTTATTAGTTCAGGAGTCATTGCCCTTTTAATGCATTGCCATTTTAATGCATTGCCATTTTAATTTCCCACAATGACTGGCGAACTCTATTGCCTCGCTTCCAGAGGCTGTTGGAAGCTGGAACACCGCGTCTGGGTGGCAACTTCGACTCTGATGCCTGCACTAACCCCACCAGGAGGGCGTTACAGTGTAGGAATTAACGAATTCCTACGAATAACTGAGATCGACACCAGAGAACAATTAATCAGGTCTTTACTCAACGGAGATGCCACGAGGACAGCCTGGGCAGTCCCGTGGTTTGCGACGTGACGTCATCGCGTTTGCCCGCGTTTTCCCGCACTCTTAAAGGGGCCACGCCCCGTACATGCAAACTCTATATACATAGAAACATAGAAACATAGAAGATAGGAGCAGGAGTAGGCCATTCGGCCCTTCGAGCCTGCTCCGCCATTCAACGAGATCATGGCTGATCATCCAAACCCTAGCACCCGGTCCCTACACCGACAGCCATCCCACCCAAGCCCTATCCCCGTAACCCCGTAACCCCACGTATTTAATCCCCCCTAACACTAAGGGTCAATTTTTATCATGGCCAATCAACCTAATCCGCACATCTTTGGACTGTGGGAGGAAACCGGAGCACCCGGAGGAAACCCACGCAAACACGGGGAGAATGTGCAAACTCCACACAGACAGTCACCCGAGGCCGGATTTGAACCCGGGTGCCTGGTGCTGTGAGGCAACAGTGCTAACCACTATGCCACCGTGATGCCACCGTACAAAACACAGTAATGCCTAACACAATGGTACAGGTTTAGGCTGGTGTCAGAACATTGTTAAAGAGAATTATATACAGTTAACAAGAGTCATTCAGTGGTTCTGCCACATGCGCTCCCCCCAGAATTCGCTTTAATGGACAAAGTCAAACGGTGAGGGGGTCTGACGAGCCTGTCAGAATGACTCCTGTATTCTCGAGGCGGAGGCTGCAGGGCGGCTGGCGGTCTGGCGGGCGGTTGCACTTGGTCTGCCATAACGACGATGGGTGGCCGACCCCGTCTTGGCGGTTGTGCTGTCTCGACGGGGCGGTCGAGGTCCAAATGTGCTGGCTTTAAGCCGTCGACCGAAATGTGGTCCGGTTTACCACCGACATCTACCGTGAAGGTTTTGTCCCCTGCTTCCAACACGCGGAAGTGACCGGTATATGGGGCCTTGAGCGGATCTCTATGTGCGTCATGGTGAATAAAAATGTATTCCGCCTTGTGAAGCTCCGTGGGAACGTGTGACCTCTGCAGCCCGTGGTGCGAAGTGGGCACCGGTGCAAAACATCTGGCCGCCTCTTGGTGACTAGCAAGCTGGGCAGACGCGGACCAGGGCTCCATCGATGTTGGTAGGAAATCCCCTGGGACTCGCAGCGGCTGACCATACACAAGCTCCGCTGATAAAGAGTGAAGGTCTTCTTTGGGGGCTGTGCGAAGGCCCAACAGGACCCACGGTATCTTGTCTGCCCATCCAGCGTCCTGGAGGCTGGCCCTCAGGGCGGCTTTCATTGAGCGGTGGAAGCGTTCGCAGAGGCCATTCGCCTGTGGGTGGTAGGCTGTGATGTGGTGTAATTTGATACCAAGTCCTTGGGCCACTGCATTCCAGAGTTCGGAGGAAAACTGTGGTCCCTGTCCGACGAAATATCTGCGGGCACTCTGAAACGGGCGATCCAGGAGGAAATGAATGCCCTGGCCATGTCCGCCGAAGTAATGGATGACAGGGGAACCGCCTCTGGCCATCTGGTGGTGCGGTCAACCATGGTCAGGATGTGTGAAAAACCATGGGAGGGTGGGAGTGGTCCTACCAGGTCTACATTGACATGGTCAAAACGTCGCTCCGGAACTGTGAAGGTGGCCAACAGAGCTTTGATGTGGCGCTGTACCTTGGCCTTTTGGCAGACCACGCAGGTGTTGGCCCAGTCGCGGACGTCTTTATGCATGCCATGCCATACAAATTTCGCTGACATCAGTTTCTGAGAGGCCTTCATTCCAGGGTGTGTCAACCCATGTATGGCATCGAACACTTTGCGGCGCCAGACGACCGGCACGACAGGGCGAGGATCCTGTACGGAGACGTCACACAACAGCATGGTACCTGCTGAATGGAACTTGAAGTTGACCAACTGGAGGCCAGTGATGGCCGTTCTGTAAGCTTGGACTTCCGGGTCTGAGGCTTGGTCCGCTGCCATGAGGGCGTAGTCAATGCCCAAATGAACCGTATTGACGAACGCGCGGGAGAGGCAGTCTGCCACCAGATTGCCCTTACCGGCTACGTGCTGTATATCCGTGGTGAATTCTGATGTGTAGGTCATTTGACGCTGCTGTCGGGCTGACCACGGTTCGGCGGTCTTGGACATTGCAAAGGCCAGCGGCTTATGGTCTACAAAGGCAGTGAAAGGACGTCCTTCCAGAAGGAACCGAAAATGGCGGATGGCCAGAAAAAGGGCGAGCAACTCCCGGTCAAACGTGCTGTATGCTCTCTCGTTCTGCCGTAGTTGACGGCTGAAGATTGCCAAATGGCTGCCATGTCCTGTTCACCCACTGCTGTTGCACGGCACCAACTGCGTAGTCCGACGCATCGGTGGTGAGGGCGATGGTGGCTCCTGGCAGCGGGTGCGCCAGCATAGTCACGTTGGCTAAGGCGCTTTTGGTGTCGGCGATGAACAGCAATTTTCCCACGTTGCCGACCGCCACCGCGGTCGCGGGGTGCCCGTTAGACCCGTTCCTCGGTGGTCGCAGTGTCAGTTGTTGTTTTTTGGGGGGAAAACTGCAGGGAGGGCGAAAACGCTTCACCTTTGCGCCGAACTGCGCGTGGTAGAAACACAGTCCAGCAGGCTGACGAGCTGGGTCAGCGTCTGCGGGGGATGGGTGCCTCATGGCGGTGCAGTTCTGCCGAGTTACAGCGAAAATGTTGTCAGCCTCCGCAGCGAGTGTTGCGCAGTCTTCAACTTCAGATCTGGCCAGGGCAGCTTATACCTGTTCAGGCAGTTGGCTGAGGAAAATCTTGTGGAATAGGAAACATTCCCGTTCTGAGCCCAGGAGTGTGAGCATTTCGCTCATCAACTCTGAAGGCTTGTAGTCCCCGAGCCCGGGCATAGCGAGTAATCGACGGGCGCGCTCCGATTTCGTGAGCCCGAAAACCTGCAGTAACCGCGCTTTGAGGGTTTCATACTTGCGCTCCGTTGGGGGGTTTTCGAGGAGGCTGGCGATCCAAGAGGCGGTAGAGCTGTCGAGTGCGGAGACCACATAAAGATACTTGGCCTGATCCGCATCGATGTTCCTCAGGGCGAACTGGGCCTCGACCTGAATAAACCACGAGGGCGCTTGCTGCTCCCAGAACTGCGGTAGCTTCAGCGAAATGGCTTTTGCTTCCATGCTGTGCTCTTCTTTTGTGAAAACGTTCACAAAAACGGGGTCACCAATGTAGGACTTAACAAATTCCTACGAATAACTGAGATCGACACCAGAGAACAATTAAACAGGTCTTTACTCAATGGAGATGCCACGAGGACAGCCTGGGCGGTCCCGTGGTTTGTGACGTGACGTCATCGTGTTTGCCCGCGTTTTCCCGCGCTCTTAAAGGGGCCACGCCCCGTACATGCAATCTCTGTATACAAAACACAGTAATGCCTAACACAATGGTACAGGTTTAGGCTGGTGTTAGAACATCGTTAAAGAGAATTATATACAGTTAGCCAGAGTCATTCAGTGGTTCTGCCACAACAGCACAAATTTTTCTCTCATAGCGCTTCAGCCATTTTCAGCAGCCGTTAATCCGAGGCTGCAGTGACACCGGCAACTCTCGTGGCGGCCATGAATTTTTAGCCCTTAACTTTTATAACTGGAAATGCCCTCTCCACTTGTCAAGTTCCCTTTTAAAGGACTGCAGTGAATCTATACTTCCTGGCATCTAACCTTACTTATTGACTCAAGGTTTTATGTGTGTGTCCTCCAGTTGTACTGTCTCCATCCATCTTAAATAATGGGTCAAACTGAACGAAATCATTTTAAAAACCTCAAACTAAAAAGAAAGAAAGCGAGAAAGAGCGAAAGAGGAAAAAAAGAAAGGTAGAAAGAACTTGTATTTATATAGTACCTTTCATGACTGTTATAATGTGGGAAATGTGACAGACAATTTCTGCACAGCTAGTTCCCACAAACAGAAATGAAATAAATGACCCGATAATTTTGTTTTCGTGGTGTTGGTTGAGGGCTAAATATTGGACAGAACACCGGGGCGAAATACCTTGTTCTTTGAACAGTGTTATGGGATATTTTATGTCCACCTAAGAGGGCCTTAGTTTAACACCACATACTTAGAAAAGTATGCACTGATCAAGGACAGGAAACATGGATTTGTAAAGGACAAGCTGGACCAATTTAATGGAGCTCTTCAAGAAAATTATCGAACATAGACTAAATGAATGTTACTGGATGTGGTATAATTGGAGTTTAAAAATGCGTTTGATAAAATGCCATGTAAGAGATATCCTGCAAGATTAAAGTTCATTGTAGTGAAGGTACAGAGATAATAGAGTAAGAGTAAAGAGAAGTATTGAAAAGCCTTATTTTAATGATGGGCAAGATGTGAATATGGGGCTGAAATTGTATCAATCTTGCACTGCCTTGCCAATGTGAAGCCTAAGTCATTTTAACTCCCGGGCCACAACTGCTGCCCGTACCTGGCGTCAATGACATCATGCTGGCAAGCGGGAGTCGGGCAAGTGTCGCAGGAGGCCACAGCTGGGGACCCACTGGATGTGGTCCCCAGCAGTCAGGTAAATGTTGGGGGAATAGTAGACAATCAAGGGAGGGAAGCCCAGGGCATGGTTGTCCTTGTGTGGCCTGGAGGAGCAGTCCTGCTCCTCCAGGCCCCCAAGGGAAAGTTTAAAAAATAAACTCCATTTATTTTTTCAACCCTCTTTTCGGCCTTCTGCTCCTTCATGCCCAGTGATCCTGGTGACGCAAGCACTGGGCACCAAACGCGACTAAAGCATAGTCGCGGTCTGACTGATGTCATTGGACCCCATCTTTTTACATTTTAACGAGGCCCTCCCCTGCCTGGTGCGAGGGCCTTACTGGCTGGCCAGAATGCGCCTGTTAAAATGACGTGTGATGCGAGGCCAGCAGGGATCAGGGGAGTTCCACACTGAAAGGATTTTAACCTCCTGTAGCCCTGTTTGTGTCAGGTCTGGGGGGAAGGGGTTAATATTGGGGCTAAAGTGTTGAAAGGGTTTGAGAGAGTAAACAGTAAATGATTATTTCCACTGGTCAGTCAATTGGCGACAAGGAAACACAAATTTAGGATTAGTTCAAAAGAATGGGGGTGGGGAGCGTGGCAGGGGGAAGGTTAGGAGAGTATTTTCATGCAAAGGTTCATTGGAATGTAGAATACATTACCACAAGTGATGAATGGAGCTGAGTCAATCGTGGTATTTCAGGAGGAATTAAACATTTGAGGAGAAAGAATATTAAATTGTACAGGGAAAGAGCAGGACATTGGGATTAGATTAGATAGCTCTGATGTGCAACAAGCACTAGCATAGGTACGATGGGCTGAGTGGCCTCATTTTCTGATGATGTTTCCTTGAACTCATGAGAGTAGGACAGCTGGGCTCCTTTATTGAGTCAGGTGACATAGGTTGACTTGCCCTTCAATTTTTTTACATCCGCGTGGACAAGCAGTTTGCCTGTTTTTTATTAGGGAGCTTACTATTGTAGGAAATGGAGACAGATATCTGCATCCTACTGCTCCAACACTGAGCTATGCAATCACCACTTTGGAGTGCCTACTTCAAGATGAGAAATTCCACTTGGAACTGAATAAACTTGAATATACTTGGATGTTTTTTTTTAAGTTGTCACTTTGTAAATTTACGGGATGTTAAATAATTCTAGCAACAGCAAACAACAACTTTCATTTATATAGCGCCTTTAATGTAGTAAAACGTCCATTTTCAATGCATCTAAATATATGAGCAAATAGAAGCAAGCCTCATGACAGAATTTCCATACAATATGCTGTTTGTTTGATAAATTACTTTAAGTTTCCTGTTATAAATACTTGGGTAAATTGCATTCTTAATTCTCAGGGGTGCATTTAATCAAAGCACATATATTTTAAGTGAAGGAACTCATTCAAATCAATACAATACTTGTTCGGGTGTCAGTTGTGATACATTGTGGAATTGTTCAGTTATGTTTCTGTTGAAAGTGAAGGTATAGGGCTGAGAATGGAATGCTTATCCACTTTTGGTATCCATTGTGAAAAACTAAACGCTCTGAGGGAGCCTGAAATTGTACTGCTAGTGCATTCCCGGCACAGCGCGCTTTATACCATCGACATACTAAGGGGGCTGCTTTAGATTTTGCCTATGGGCGCTGAGCTGCCAGGTCACTTGTTGTGGCTCATTGAGACTGCAGATGTTGGGGGGAGGCCGGAGAGCACAATTTCCAGTGTCTGAAAAGTGTATATTAAGACTTCCCGTAGAACTGAACAGCTTGGGTTTGGAGAGCATCTTTGGTGAAAGTACAGGTGTATTGGAAAATGAGGACAACATCTGGCAATTTCCAGGTTGCAAGCAGGACTGTGTCAAAGGATGCACAGGCAAAGAGGCATGGCATCGCTGGGTGTGAGGGGCACCTTCTTCACCAAAGCACAGTGATGGCTGCATTGCAAGAGGTGCAGAGCAGGTGGATGTAATCTCCAAGGTCTTTCCAGATAAGGAAGAAAAACGGCCTAGGTGCTGTTTTGATTTCTTTTTGGGTTCAATAAAGACTCATTTCTGAAAGAGAATGTTGTTTAATCTAAAGTCTTGTTCAAGACTTTCGACAGCTTTTTACAGAACACACTATGCTGTGATGCATCTAGAATGAAACTGAAAGTAAAACTCCTCTGGGCTGCTTGTCTCTCACATGACCTCTGCTGGTCAGGCACAAGTAATCAAAAACACAGACAAATATGCTGTAAGGCATAAGTAATCAAACACAGACAAATATCATCACTATTTGCTGATATCATTACATCTCCCTTTCTTAAAACAAAAGTATTTTACTTTTAACTAACAACATTTAATGAACTTACATTATCATTATCATGATCAAGGTTTTTTACCCTTGCTTTGTGTGTTCACATGAAATATGTCAATACACTAGAACTTGAAGAAAGAATAAGATAACATTACTTCCTTCTTTAACAATAGTCCTTAAATTTGCTCAATGAGTCTCTCAGGAGGCTTCACGTGTCTTGAGGATTTTCTGATTGATTGTCCTTGAATCTGAGTTGTTGCCTCAGATGATTGGTTCTCAGCTGTGTGATCAGGTTGTTCACCAGTATCAGTCTCTTGACCTGCTGTGGCTGGTCCCATGAGAAGATCTCGACGATTTCTTCTCAGAACAGCACCCTCATCTGTCTGAATGGCGTATGATCTTGGTTGAACTTCACTCAGGACAGTTCCCTTCTGAGTCCATGTGTTTGTTTTGTCTTTCAACCTTACTTGGTCACCAGTGTGGAGTTCAGGTAGGTTTTGTGTTCCTCTGTCATAGTAGTACTTTTGCTTTTCTTTCTGTTGTTCTTTGAACTTCCTCACTTTCTCCCCCTCTTTTGTTTTCAGGAGGTTCTCCGGGGTGGGTAGGTTTGACCTTAGCCGACGTCCCATCAGGAGTTGGGCTGGCGACATACCACACTCGAGCGGCGTTGTGCGGTATACAAGCATGCTTTGGTAGAAGTCAGTTCCACTGTCTTTTGCCTTGTACATCAGTCTTTTCACTGTCTGGACCGATTTTTCCACTAGTCCATTGGACTGTGGATAGTGAGGACTTGACGTTGTGTGGACAAAGTCCCACTCTTTGGCAAAGTGTCGGAAATTTGCATTGTTAAACTGGGGTCCGTTGTCTGTGAAGACCTCGCTTGCCACGCCATGTCTGGAGAATATGGCTTTCATACTTCTTATCACAGCTTCTGCAGTGGTGGTGTACAGTCTACAAACCTCTGGATACAGGGAGTAATAGACTGTGACGACAAGATAGTCCTTCCCTTGACATACGAATAGGTCAGCGCCTACCTTCTGGTAAGGTCAATCTGGTGCTGGGTGTGGCTTTAGTGGTTCTACCGGATTGCTTGCTCGATATTTCAGGCAAATTGTGCAGTTTGACACCTCATTTGTCACATCTTGGTTGATTCGTGGCCAGTACATCACCTCTCGTGCTCTTTTCTTACACTTTTCGATTCCCAGATGTCCTCCATGGATCTTTTTTAGCATCTCTCTTCTCAGACTCTTTGGGATAACTATTTTACTTCCTTTGTAGATGATGTCTTCGACCACTGATAGTTCCGCCCTGCAGTTCCAGTACTCTGCTATATCAGGTGAGCAGTCTTGCTTCATGTTGGGCCATCCATCCAAGATGCTTTTTCTCAGTCGTCTCATTGTTTCATCTTTGTTTGTCTCAGTCTTTATGAGCTCCATTTTTGCATCTGCTATGGGCAGTGCACTTGTGATCATGTCCACGTAGGCGTTCACTTTTTCATCCATTGTGGTGTTTGCGGGCTCACTTGGGTCAACAGCTCTGGACAACGTGTCTGCTGTATACATCAGCTTACCCGGTGTGTACGCAACATTCAGTGTATAGCGTTGCAGCCTGATCATCATTCTTTGTATTCTAAGCGGACAGCTATTCAGTGGCTTTTGGAACAATGCAATCAAGGGCTTATGGTCAGTCTCTACACTGATTGCTTGTCCTGCCACAAACTGGTGAAATCTTTCACAGGCGTATGTGATGCTGAGCAGCTCCTTTTCTATTTGAGCATATCGCATCTCCGCATCTGTCATTGAGCGCGATGCATATGCAATAGGTTGCCAGTAGTCATATTGTTGCAGAAGAACGGCACCGAGCCCACTCTGTGATGCATCTGATGATATCTTGATGGGTCTCGCTGGGTCATAAAACCTCAGAACTGGTTCCTCTGTGAGCAGTTTCTTTAGATCGCTCCATGACTTCTCATGCTCATGATTCCATTCCCATTCTATGTTCTTTTCAGTTAGTCTTCTCAGTGGCGCTATTTTTCTGAGAGGTTGGATATGAATTTACCCATGTAGTTGATCATTCCATTAAACCTCTGCACGTCCTTTTTGCATTGTGGCCTTGGCATATTCTCAATGGCGGACACCTTTCTGGGATCTGGTCTGATGCCCTCACTGCTAAGGATATCTCCCACGAATGTCAGTTCTGTCACCCCGAGCTGGCATTTCTCTCTATTCAGCTTCAGGTTTGTTTTCCTTGTTGCTTCCAGCACTTTTTTCAGTCTCTCGTCATGCTCAGTTCTCGTGGTTCCCCATACTATCATGTCATCCATTGATGTATCAACTCCCTCCACGTGCTCATAGATCATATGGATAGTCTTGTGATACACTTCAGGAGCTGAGGCAATGCCAAATGGTAACCTTAGGAATCTGTATCTGCCAAATGGAGTGTTGAACGTGCACAGTCTTGAACTTGCTTCGTCCAGCTTCATCTGCCAAAATCCTGAGGACGCATCTAACTTGCTGAAATATTTTGCATTTGCAAACTGTGCCATGATTTCCTCACGTGTAGGAAGCTTGAAGTGCTCTCTCTTTATTGCTCTGTTTAGATCTCTTGGATCCAGGCAAATTCTGAGCTTTCCATTCTTTTTGTCCACTACGATGAGGGAACTCACCCACTCAGTTGGCTCATCTATCTTCTGAATCAC
This sequence comes from Somniosus microcephalus, assembly GCF_052327205.1. Lineage (NCBI taxonomy): Eukaryota > Metazoa > Chordata > Chondrichthyes > Squaliformes > Somniosidae > Somniosus > Somniosus microcephalus. Next base: position 153,431,326 of record NC_140997.1, read on the forward strand.
GTTCAGGCTTTCCATCCTGTCCAACTCTGCCTTCAGTTGCTTTTGAAGAGCAAACGGAACTTTTCTGCATGGATGTATGACCGGTGTCATACTTTTATCTACTCTGATCGTGTGTTCTCCTGGAATGCAGCCTAGACCCCTAAATAGGTCTTTGTACTCTTTCATGAGTTCATCATAGACTGTCTCTCCTTCGCTTTCCACAACGAGGACTCTCTTTACCAGGTTCAGTCTCTCACAGGCTTTTAACCCTAGTATGGCTTGCACATCCTTTGGCACCACGATTAATGCTAGCGTGTGCTCTCTGTCCTTGTGTGTTACTTTGACAATGCATTTTCCTTTCACTGGTATATCAGTACCTGAGTATCCGGTCACTTTCACTTGTATTCCATGTAACTTTGGTCTGGGTCTAATTCTCTTAAAATCAGTCTCTGATATCACATTAACTTGTGCTCCAGTATCCAATTTAAATGGAATGTGTATGTCATTCACTTTTAGTGTCAACATCCAGTCTCTTTCTTTTTTGTTTTCAGACACAACATCTACATTGAATTCCTCTATCTCACTTTCATCTACTGTATGGACCTTGCTTTGTTGCGCTTGGTTCTTACAGCAACGGGCATAATGGTTGTTTTTGTTGCATCTATTGCATGTTTTACCATATGCTGGACACTTTCTTGGTGGATGCTGTGTACCACATCGACTACATGACTTCCGATTGTCTCTTTCATTTTCGTTTGCTGGCCACGTCTCTTTTTTCACATTGGCGCTCTCTTTGTTAAACGGTTTGTATCCGTTCTTTCTCACTGCATCCACGTTGCAGCTACTGTCACTGAACAGCTCCTTTGCCTGCAACTTCACAGTTGCTGTAGCCCTACACAATGCTATGGCTTTTCCCAGGTCTAGATCTTGCTCTCTTAGCAGCCTTTCCCTTAGACCATTATCTGGAATACCACCCACCAGTCTGTCTTTTATCAGCGAGTCTGTGAGTCCCCCAAATTCACATGATTTGCTCCGGTTTCTCAGTTCAGTCACATACTGATCAATAGTCTCGCCGATTTTCTGTACACATGTGAAAAATTTGTGCCTCTCAAAGGTCACGTTGCGTTTAGGTATGCAGTAGGCCTCAAAATGTTCCATTATTTTATCTAGCTTCATTTTGTCTCCATCAACAGCAAATATGAAATTATTATATACCTCCAACGCTGCATCACCCACGACATGTAAGAACACGGACGATTTTTGTTTATCACTTTTCTCGTCAGCTCCGATTGCCGCTAAATACAACTCTAAACGTTGTTTGAACCTTTTCCAATTTTCAGCCACATTACCTGTCAATTGAAGCGTCGCCGGTGGGAGTAAACCTTCCATTTTTTCACTTCGTCAGCTATTCTCTAATGGTAAGCAACGATGTTCCCTTCTGGCTTGCTAATATGTGGAGAGCTGATTTCGCTTACTTGCCACAACTGCTTTCACTGTCCCATCAAGTTGCTAACTTCAGATTTTTTCTCTTTCAGCCACTTCTGACATCATGTTTTGATTTCTTTTTGGGTTCAATAAAGACTCATTTCTGAAAGAGAATGTTGTTTAATCTAAAGTCTTGTTCAAGACTTTCTACAGCTTTTTACAGAACACACTATGCTGTGATGCATCTAGAATGAAACTGAAAGTAAAACTCCTCTGGGCTGCTTGTCTCTCACATGACCTCTGCTGGTCAGGCACAAGTAATCAAAAACACAGACAAATATGCTGTAAGGCATAAGTAATCAAACACAGACAAATATCATCACTATTTGCTGATATCATTACAGGTGCTTCCAGAAGAATGGGGAGTTTTCTACTAATCTTTGGTCTGCCATGCCATGTCTGTAAAACAAACATACATTTTCACCATCAACAGTTGCATATGCATGTGGAATGCTTTCTTTCCTTGATGGACTCCTTGCCTGGAACTGTTTTCCTGTTGGTGGGTGTTGCAATTAAAGACTCGATCACTACCTTTTTGCATGCTTTCCGTTCAGGCATTCTTATTTAAGGAAGCACAAGGCCCAATTGCCTAACTCTGATTGACTATTTGCTGAGGCCTATCATTTACTGCTGTCTTCTCATTGCAGGCCACAGAAGCACACAGCAGAATAAAGTGACTGAAAACTGGAGGTCCTCACCTCAAATCCCTAGATAGCGATATGCCTAGATCCTGCTGTTGACCGAGCTAAGAAGCTACCCAGGAGCCTCTCAGGGATATCCAGCAGCCAGCCCCCTCACTTTCTTCTCTCATTGGTGTAGCACTTAGAAGGACAACATTCAAGAAGCTCTCCACTATCCAGGACAAAGCAGCCCGCTTGATTGGCACGCCATCCACCACTTTAAACATTCACTCACTCCACCACCGGCGTACCGTGGCTGCAGTGTGTACCAACTACAAGATGCACTGCAGCAACTCGCCAAGGCTTCTTCGGCAGCACCTCCCAAACCCGCAATCTCTTCCACCTAGAAGGACAAGGGCAGCAGGCGCATGGGAACACCACCACCTCCAAGTTCCCCTCCAAGTCACACACCACCTTGACTTGGAAGTATATCGCCGATCCTTCGTCGCTGGGTCAAAATCCTAGAACTCCCTCCCTAATAGCACTGTGGGAGTACCTTCACCACATGGACTGCAGCGGTTCAAGAAGGTGGCTCACCACCACCTTCTCAAGGGCAATTAGGGATGGGCAATAAATGCTGACCTTGCCAGCGACGCCCACATCCCATAAACGAATTTTTTTTAAATGGAGCACTAGAAACAGAACAAGGTTGTAAGGGATGTTGATGGTTGTGTTTCCTTGGAAGAGCATTGCCCATTATGTTTGACTGTTGATCCATTCTAGCTGAGGGAGAGTAGTGCATCTGGCTAGAGGGAACCTGCTCCACCAGAGATGTTTCTGCAGGGGGCAATGACCTTTGAAGTGAAGCGGGTTTGGATTAATCTTAGTCTCCAGTTACCAACATGTTGCTGCACAAGGTGTGCTGAAAGTTTGCATGCTATGTCTGATATTTGGACTCATCTCTGGTCCCTTCCTCTGCTGCTGGTGGTCTATCTCTTGCTCCTGCATCTTGGGAAGAGAGAGAGGAATCCCTAAATGAAAGCACATGGTGTGGGCCAAGTTGCCATGGCCAGGTTAGGTGGCTGGATATTTTAGAGTGGTCACGTCATAAATGGCTGCTCCAACCCATATTAAAAAAAGACACAGAAATTCCAAGACACACGGGTCTAAAAAAGCAAAAAACACACTTGTGCAATAAAAAAAAAGCACTTACTTCACCTAAGTCAGATGCAAAGATAATGGCCCAGAAATTTGGTGGGCTGCGCCACCAGTTAGCGCCTAGAGAGGGCACTCAGTGGCTTTAGCGCCACTGGCCATGCCTCCTGCAAAATTTAGCGGGGCGCTAATGGCGGCGTTAGCCTGTAGCGCTGCGCCGCCACCGATGACGTCATCAATGTGCGCATTGCCCCGCTACCGCCCCAAATGCGATATTGGGTCACGTCCCCCCCCCCCCATAGCGCCAGTCGCAAATCGCGACCGGTTCACGGGGCCTAACTGTGGCGGTAGTGGCACAACTTAAAGGGGAGGTGCGGGGTGGCCATTTTTTTTGGTGGCCGCCTGCCAGCACCTCCTCGCGCCGCCCTCCCCGGCCTCCTGATCCCCCACTCCCGGGCAGTGCCGGCTGTGTCCCGAGAGCCCGACACTTCTCCTTGGTGCCGAGCTCTTTTGCCGGCAGTCGCGATCGGTGATTGCGCTGGTGCAGGCCCCTCCCCTTTAAGAAGGGGAGGAAGGCCTGCAGTACCGCAGCACGCCATGCTGCAGCGTGTGGCGCTGCGGCACGTTGCGCTGTGATATTCAGTTTCAGCGCCCCAAGTGGGACGCGGAGCGCCTCGAGCAGCGCCCCGCGTCCCTCTTGGGGCGCTCAAACTGAATATCGCGCTGGCGCTCCCGACTCCATCCGGGGCGGGACTTCCGGTGCCCAGGCGAGCTTGGCGCCCCAAATGCAGCGCCACCAAATTTTTTGCCCAATTTGCTCACCTTTAATAGATTCTAGGGCCTGCTGCACCTGTAGCACTGCCCTTTGCTCCAACTTTATTTGGCACACCAGAATGGCATTTTGCCAATGGTGCAAAATAACACATTATATCCAGAGAAGCCGAGACAGACCACCTCTACAACAACAACAACCTTTACTGTATGTTTTAATGAGGCTTGTACTGTGGAATGGCATAAGTCTCTTGCACCCCCAGCATACATCCCGTGGAAAACCCAATGCTGGCCCACAACCAGAACAGGAGTGAAATTCCTGAATTTCCATTCTCTCTCCACCATTCACCCTCCTGTGGCAAAAAGGAGCACAACCTCAGATCCAGGGAGAGAGAAGACTTTCATCCTACTGGTCAACGTTACATTTGAAAGGACAGTGTACGAAACTACTCTTCTTGAATAAGTTGAAATACATGTTGGTTAGAACATAATAGGAACAGGAGTAGGGCATTCAGCCCCTCAATTAGGTCACGGCTAGAACACAATTTGCTTTTGTACGTCTACACAGCGTCAAGAACAACTGCACTGCAATACCGATTGGTACAGTAGATGCTTCGTTATCCAGGCACCAATGACTCACCTTCCTGATTATCTAGCAGAATTTTAGTTGGATAAAGCTTTGCAAGAAATCAAGACTACATAATAGAGGGAGATGTCCTTTGTGCACTACGTATGACAAAATTATTAACCTGTTCGTTAAAGGGAAAACATGCTTAGGATTTTGTAACACAGCAGAGACTTGAACACAAAAATCTAGGCTGACACCCTGAGGGAGTGCTGCACTGTCGGAGGTGCTGTCTTTCAGATGAAACGTTAAACCGAAGCCCCTTCTGCGCTCTCAGGTGGACATAAAAGATCCATTGTGGCGGTACCACCGGTTGTCCCTTACATTGAGATACATAATTCCCTTTAACTTACCTTTCTGTATGTATAACTTACGTGTTGGGGCCGTTGCCCCTTTAACCTACCTGTTTGGGCCATTGCCCCTTTAAGACGCACCCTAGCATGCTGACATCACGACACGTACCACGTGACATACGTGCGGTGGCTGCCGGCCCGACTCGGCCTTCCAGGACGGCCGCCAGCACAGCCCGGCCTCGCGACTTCGGCCGCATCGGACAGCCGACGGGAGCGACGTGATCTTCCGCTCCCGCGGCAAGCACCGGCTCAGCCTGGCCTCCAGCTCCCGCTCCCGCGCTCGCGACTTCGGCCTCAATGGCCAGCGATGCAACGACGCGCATCACGTGACGGCCTAAGCGCAGGAAACGCGAACAACGTGATGACGTCACAACACAAACACGATGACATCATCACGCTCGCCACAGGACTGTGAACTCAGTCCTCGTGGCGTCCCCACTGGGGAAAGACCTACACCACGGTGCTCCTACAGTCAGCCATCTTACCTGCTACCTTACCTGTTGTATTTAACCTGTTCCTGTAAATAAACAACTTATTTATAGTTCGTCGAAGTCGAACTCGATTATTTAGTGGCGATGCACACGAATCGCTACATTGGTGACCCAACGACGTGAGTACGGGAGCTCATCAATTCCAACACTACAATTGGTGAACCCGTATCCGTGAACGATTTTCACGGTAGCAACGCGTGCCTGAACCTCGTCTTCCCACAAGACGACCGACGCACAACTGACGAACAACCACGGAACAGCAACCGCCTAACACCGATTCCTCCAAAGGCGACCCCGTCTTTGCGAACGTATTCGCAAGGTAAGCGCAGTCTGGAGCAGATCCCGTTTGACACAGACAAAACTCAACCGGACCCCGTTTTTTGTGAGCAATTTTCACAAAAGAAGCTCGCCATGGAAGCACCAGCCGTTTCGCTGTCACTACCGCAATCCAGGGAGCCACAGTCTCCCTCGTGCTTTATAAAGGTAGAAGTCCCGTTCGATGAGAACATCAATGTAGCGCCGACCACGCACTTGCTTACGGTCCCTGTACTCATCTTCCTACCGCCACATGGATCGTCCGCCTCTACGTCCAAAGCAACAGCAAGTATACATCTCTCCAAGCGCGGGGTACAGCATGTTCGGGCCCACAAAATCGGAGCGCGCCCTGTGGGGATACCACGAGGGCTCACCCCCACGAAACACAAGGACGCACTCCTCGCGCATGAGGACCCATCCCTCGCGAACAACGAGGACCCATCCCTCGTGAAAAACGACGACTCCTTCTCTGCCGACGACGCACCAGCCCTTCAGCCTGCTGGTTGTGTTACCTACTACACGATTCGGGGTGAACAAAAAGCGTACCGCCCTCCCGGCTGTGTTCTCCTAAATCTACAACAGTTACAAGTGTTGCCGCCCTCCAGGCAGAGTTGACCCCTCCTGAAAGCAACAACAACCCGGACAGTTGCCGCCCTTTCTCCAGTTTTCCCTTTAACAAACGCAAACCTCTACTGACGCTGCACACATTGAGGATGGGTCCAACGGGCATCCTGCGGCCGTGATCAGCCACGTGAAAGTTGCTGGCCTCACCGATCACTGATCAACGCAGCAACTCTTCACCCTCTGTTGTGTTAATGTCGTAGCACTATGGCACACACCATTCCGCGTGTTCCAGCCTCCTGAAGGTTTCGCTCACCTGTCGGCGAGTTCACCGACCTCGCCAATCAAGTCCTTCTGGATCGCCCGTCGGCGTTCCAACAGATTTCGTCAGAACAAGGACTTGTTCCAACATCAACAGAGTCATCGCCCGTGTCCGCCCAACTTGCCCGTCACTCTGACAAGGCTTGCTGTTTCGCATGTCTCCACGGTCCTTCGCCTGACGGATACACTTTATTCGCCACGACGCGCATAAGAATCCGCTCACGAGCAGCATCTTCAGTCCTCGCCTACCTAGTCGAGACAGCACGACCGCCGTGACCACCAGCTCATCAGACCATCTCATCCTTGGACTTTCGTTAAAGCGAATTCTGGTGGGGCCTATGTGGCGGTACCACCGGTTGTCCCTTACATTGAGATACATAATTCCCTTTAACTTACCTTACTGTATGTATAACTTACCTGTTGGGGCTGTTGCCCCTTTAACCTACCTGTTTGGGCCATTGCCCCTTTAAGGCGCGCCCTAGCATGTTGATGTCATACATACGTGCGGCGGCCGCTGGCCCGACTCGGCCTTCCAGGACGGCCGCCGGCACAGCCTGGCCTCGCGACTTCGGCCACATCGGCCAGCCGATGGGAGCGACGTGATCTTCCACTCCCGCGGCAAGCACCGGCTCAGCCTGGCCTCCAGCTCCCGCTCCCACACTCGTGACTTTGGCCTCAACGGCCAGCGACGCAACGACGTGCATCACGTGACGCCCTAAGTGCGGGAAACGTGAACAACGTGATGACGTCACAACACAAACGCGATGACATCATCACGCTCTCCACAGGACTGCAAACTCAGTCCTCGTGGCATCCCCGCTGGGGAAAGACCTACACCGCGGTGCTCCTACAGTCAGCCATCTTACCTGCTACCTTACCTGTTGTATTTTACCTGTTCCTGTAAATAAACAACTTATTTATAGTCCGTCGAAGTCGAACTCGATTATTTAGTGGCGATGCACACTAATCGCTACACTATGGCACTATTTCAAAGAAGATCATGGCAGTTATCCCCGGGGTCTGGCCAATATTTATCCCTCATCACTAAAAGCAGATTATCTGGTCATTATCACATTGCTGTTTGTGGGACCTTGCTGTGCGCAAATTGGCTGCCGCATTTTCTACATTACAACAGTGACTACACTTCAAAAAGTACTTCATTAGCTGTAAAGAGCTTTGGGACGTCCGGTGGTCATGAAAGGTGCTAGATAAATCCAAGTCTTTCTTTCTTTTCACAGAGGAAATCTTCTGCTCAATGCATCTTTTGTTAATATATTTAGCTTTATTCCTGTACCTACGGTATTGCTGTACCTTACATGCAAGTTTGGGGGCTGTTATCAGCTGCCAATATCTATTATCCACCAGGGGGGCTCCCCTCCTAAGAAACAACTTCCAGTTATATAGAGCCTTTCATGTTCTCAGGATGTCCCAAAGTACCTCCCAGCCAATGCAGTATTTTTGAAGTGTAGTCACAGTTGTAATGTCAGTGGAGAATGAGGTTTCAGTTGGTTTTTAAATATATTCATGAAAGGATATCAATTAATTTTATTGACTATAACTGTAACTGAGGAATCAGGAATTTGCTTATACTACATGATGAAGTCTGGTGGATGTGGAAAGAGAAGGGTTATAAATATTTATAACTCATAAGAGTAGTTCATTATCATTCCAACGCTGGGTCACTGTTAACAGTTCATAGATTAATGTAATTAAACAGCCAGAAACTTGTATATATTTGAATGCTGCCTTTGCACTATTAGCCTTCATGAATGTCAATACAGTTGTTAATGCTAATGATATTCCTGAACATAAACTATCTCCTGTATAAACTCTAATAACTGTTCACTGAGATAATACTACAAATAATATATTACAGATGTTTAACAGTGATTCACAATCATTTAAAAATGTGACCTACATGGAAATGTTTCCTCTCCCTGATGCCTGTCAAAGATCTGAAGTGAAATCAGTTTTTGGCCAGTCTAAATTCAGTTAGCTGGGGATGTGAGTGCACAGTGGAAAACTGTCCATAATTCAACAGAAATTGGCATTAATTCAGCAATCACATTTAATGCCACACAGTTTGCTAGCGTGCCCAGTGGGCAATAATGGCTAACTGCAATGGAAGGCTTCAGTGCCGCCTCTTTTGCCTGACTTTCTCACGGCAAGTCCCAATTCCCTTACTTTGTTATTGAATTTCGATAGATTCCTAAAGGCATAAAGCAAAAGCAGTTTTGCTTGACACTATCCAGGACAAAGCAGCTCGCTTGATTGGCACGCCATCCACCACCTTAAACATTCACTCCCTCCACCACCAGTGCACCGTGGCTGCAGTGTGTACCATCTACAAGCTGCACTGCAGCAAATCGCCAAGGCTTCTTCGGCAGCACCTCCCAAATCCGCGACCTCTACCACTTAGAAGGACAAGGTCATCAGGCGTATGGGAACACCATCACCTCCAAGTTTCCCTCCAGTCACACACCATCCTGACTTAGAAGTATATCATCATTCCTTCACCATCACTGGGTCAAAATCCTGGAACTCCCTACCTAACAGCACTGTGGGAGTACCTTCACCACACGGACTGCAGTGGTTCAAGAAGAAGGCTCACCACCACCTTCTCAAGGGCAATTAGGGATGGGCAATAAATGCTGGCCTTGCCAGCGATGGCCACATCCTGTGAACGCATAAAAAAGGTTTATTGATCAACCGATAAACAAGTCATTAGTTGATACAATACATGCTGTGCTTGAAACAATCTCAACAGTGAAGCTCATTAGGAATATTTTGGCAGGCTCCATTCTGCGCAGAACTGAACAAAGTAATGTGAGTCAAATAAATATTTCCCTTTCATCCACGGTAATATAGAAACATAGAAGATAGGAGCAGGAGTAGGCCATTCGGCCCCTCGAGCCTGCTCCGCCATTTATGTAACATAACTTAACTTAGGCAGTCCCTCGGAGCCGAGGATGACTTGCTTCCACATTAAAAATGAGTTTGCAGGTGACTGATGAGTCCAATGCGGGACCTACAGTCTCTGTCACAGGTGGGGCAGACGGTGGTTGAAGGGGCCAATTAATGAGATCATGGCTGATCATCCAAATTCAGTATCCTGTCCCTGCTTTCTCCCCATATCCCTTGATCCCTTTAGCCTTAAGAAATATATCTAACTCCTTGAATATATTTAATGAATTGGCCTCAACTGCCTTGTGTGGTAGATAATTCCACAGCTTCACCACTCTCTGGGTGAAGAAATTCCTCCTCATCTCTGTCCTAAATGGCTTACCCCTTATCCTTAGACTGTGACCCCTGGTTCTGGACTCCCCCGCCATCGGGAACATCCTTCCTGCATCTAGTCTGTCTAGTCCTGTTAAAATTTTATAAGTTTCAATGAGATCCCCTCTCATTCTTCTAAACTCCAGCGAATATAAGCCCAATCGACCCAATCTCATCTCATACGTCATTCCTGCCACCCCAGGTATCAGTCTGGTGAATCTTCGCTGCACTCCCTCCATGACAAGAACATCCTTCCTCAGATAAGGTGACCAAAATAGCACACAATACTCAAGGTGTGGTCTCACCAAGGCCCTGTACAACTGCAGCAAGACATCGTTGCTCCTGTACTCGCATCCTCTCGCTATGAAGGCCAACATACCATTTGCCTTCTTAACCGCCTGCTGCACCTGCATGTTTACCTTCCATGACTGGTGCACAATGACACCCAGGTCTCGTTGCACTTATCCTTTTCCCAAACTATTGCTGTTCAGATAATAATCTGCCTTCCTGTTTTTGCCACCAAAGTGGATAACCTCGCATTTATCCACATTATACTGCATCTGCCATGCAGCTGCCCAATCACCCAACCTGTCTAAATCATACTGGAGTTGTTCTGCATCCTCCTCACAGCACATACGCCCACCCAGCTTTGTGTCATCTGCAAACTTGGAGATCTTACATCTAGTTCCCTCATCTAGTTCATTAATATATATTGTGAATAGCTGGGGTCCGAACACCGATCCCCACGGTACCCCACTAGTCACTGCCTGCCACTCGGAAAAAGACCCATTTATTCCAACTCTTTGCTTTCTATCTGCCAACCAATTCTTTATCCAAATTAGTACCTTACACCCAATCCCATGTGCTTTAACTTTGCACGCTAATCTCTGATGTGGGACCTTATCGAAAGCCTTCTGAAAGTCCAAATACCCACATCCACTGGTTCTCCCTTATCTATTCTACCAGTTACATCCTTAAAAAATTCCAGTAGATTAGTCAAGCATGATTTACCTTTTGTAAATCCATGTTGACTTTGTCCGATCCTGTCACTGTTTTCCAAGTGCTCTGCTATTACATCTTTTATAATGGACTCTAGCGTTTTCCCCACTACCGGTGTCAGGCTTACCAGTCTATAATTCCCCTTTTTTTCTTTACCATCTTTTTAGCTACCCTCCAATCCATGGGACCTGTTCCTGAATCTATAGAAATTTGGAAGATGACCAGCAATGCCTCTACTATTTCTAGGGCCACTGCCTTAAGTACCCTTGGATGTAGATTATCAGGCTCTGGGGATTTATCGGCCTTCAATCCCATCAATTTCCCTAACACCATTTCCCTACGAATACTGATTTCATTCAGTTCCTGCCTCACATTAGAACCTATGTTCCCCGACATCTCTGGGAGTTTATTTGTGTCCTCCTTTGCGAAGACAGAACCAATGTATGTATTTAATTGGTCTGCCATGTCTTTGTTCCCCATTAAAAATTCCCCTGATTCTGACTGCAAGGGACCTATGCTTGACTTTACCAACCATTTTCTCTTCACATATCTATAGAAGCTTTTACAGTCAGTTTTTATGTTCCCTGCAAGCTTACTCTCATACTCTATTTTCCCCCACTTAATTAATCCCTTTGTCCTCCTTTGCTGAATCCTAAATGGCTCCCAATCCTCAGGTTTGCTGCTTTTTCTGGACAATTTATATGTCCTCTCCTTGGTACTTATGCTATCCCTAATTTCCCCTGTTAGCCACTGTTGAGTCACCTTTTCTGTTTTATTTTTATGCCAAACAGGGATAAACAAATTCTGTAGTTCATCCATGTGTTCTTTAAATGTTTGCCATTGCCTATCCACAACCGTTTAAGTAACGTTCCCCAATCCATCCTAGCCAACTCGCGCCTCATACCATCGTAGTTTCCTTTATTTAAATTCAGGGCCCTAGTGTCTGAGCCAACTACTTCACTCTCCATCTTAATGAAGAATTCTATCATATTATGATCGCTCATCCCCAAGGGGCCTCGCACAACAAGATTGCTAATCAATCCTTTCTCATTACATAATACCCAGTCTAAGATGGCCTGATCTCTAGTTGGTTCCTCGACATATTGGTCCAGGAAACCATCCCGTATACACTCCAGGAACTCCTCCACAGTATTGTTACTAATTTGGTTAGCCCAATTGTAAGAGCCATAAAAGCTTAAGAAAATACTTTAAAATATTGGTTAAATAGCATAATACAGTTAATTTACCTGATTGACTTATTGTATTAAGAAACCCCCTATTTTCTTGCTCCAGTAGTATAGTCCGAGACACCCCCTTCATTCTTGCCACAATGGTACAGTCCCTAAGCCACACATGGTATGCAGCCATTTTACAGTTTAAACTCCACGTGGCTGAAGGAGGCAGAAGTTGTGAGGTTTGGAGCAATACAGTTTTTGACCGTGTTCGTTTATACGTGTTTGCTTTGTAATTCTGTTCGTAAAGTGTTATAGTAAACAGTTTAAAAGACAAAGCTACATTTGGGAACGTTTTATTGCGACACGCATCTACTCGTTGTTAAAAGCCCCACAGCTCAGTGGCTGCCTGTTTGGAAACTAAGAAGCGCCACTACATTAGTCAAAAACTTGCTCCCTAAGAAGGAAAGGACGGAATCGTCGGCGAACGTATACATGAATGGTCACGGAGCCAGACGACAATATAAGAAAGCAAAGGTACAGTGACTGTTACTTGCTTTGTTCATTCTATTGAGAAGCTAAATAAGAGCTGCGGGTAAAATGGCCGAGGCCTTACGGAGCCAGGAGCTTCCCCCAGCCAGAAGGATTGCTGGCCAAAAGAGGGAAATAAAGCTCCCCCAAAGGCAATGGAAGAGAAGTTACATAGAAGCATAGGTGCAAGGAAGGCTAAATTAGCTCAGATAACTGGAAAAATGAAGATAGTTGATCGTCTCATGGAAGATAATGCTAATATTAAGAAAGCTGAAGACATAATGTATTACGATTTCTCCAAGCTGCATGAAGAATTTAATGTACTCAATGAAGATGTATTAGCACTTCTGTCTGAAGAAGAGGGAAACGCTGATCAGCACAACTGGTTTGATCTTAAATCAACCAGCATTAAGGACTATATCAAGGCCACAGAACAGTGGATGTTAAAGATTCGTCAAGATGCTGATACAGCAGAGAAAGATAAAGTTGACGATGAAGTCGGACCAGACGATAGCATTTCAGAGACTTCTGCCAGACCGAGCAAAAATCGAAAAGAAGGTAGCTCTGTTTCTGGACGCAGGTCAGTCGCTTCTACCACAAGCTCGTCGCGACGCATGAGAGAGGAGGTTGAACGGGCGACGTTGATGGCGCGCGCAGCATCTTTAGCGGAGAAGCAAGCTCTTGAACGGGAAGAGGCCCAACTGCAGGTCCAAGAGGCCCAACTGCAGGCCCAACAGGCCCAACAGGCCCAACTGCAGGCCCAAGTGCAGGCCCAACAGGCCCAACTGCAGGCCCAACAGGCCCAGGTGCAGGCAAAGAAAGAACAGCTGGAGATAAAAACAGCTATCGCGGTCTCAGACGCCAGGTTGAGTGCGTATGAAGATTATGAAGGCTCACGGGACGGCGGGAGCGAATACTGCCAGTCAATGTTGTCACATAGAGTTGGATCCAGGGCACCTTCAAGAGTTACAAGAGAGTCCGAAGGCAATCCCCTGGCATTACAGCGTGGAAGAGTGGCCTCTCCACTAACAGGAGCACGTGATGCTACCCCAGACGTCAGGCGGTCTAGACTAGACCCTGCTGATGACCACCAGAGGCCTGAAGACGCAGGGAGAAGCCTATACCGAGTGATGCAACGTCAGAACGAAATTACAGAGATGCTTGTAAAACAACAGAATCTGTTTCAACTCCCTCAAAGAGACATACCAGTGTTCCAAGGTGACCCACTCAAGTATAAACCCTTCATCAGATCCTTTGAACAAGCCATTGACTCCAAAACAGAGAGCAGCAGTGATAAGTTGTACTACCTGGGACAGTACACCAGTGGTAAACCACAAGACCTGGTCAGAAGCTGTGAACACATGAGACCGGACCGGGGATACATAGAAGCCAGGAAGTTGCTGCAGGAGCACCATGGTAACGAGCTGAAGATAGCCACTGCATATATTGAAAAGGCTACCAAGTGGCCACAGATCAGATCGGAGGGTGGAGAGGCATTGAACGCATATGTTCTTTTCCTCATAGGATGTCGCAACACCATGGAGGATGTTGAATTCATGGAAGAGATGGACAATCCTACGACTATGAGAATCATCATCTCTAAGCTTCCTTACAGGATGAGAGAACAATGGAGAAGAACAGCCTTTGAGATAATGGAGAGACGGAAAAGTAGAGCCAGGTTTGCAGACTTAGTGAATTTCATAGACAAACAGGCTAAAATTGCTAGGGACCCATTGTTTGGAAACATCCAGGACACCAGCCCCACCACCGATGGAAGAGTGAAAGCCAAGCCTGTTGAATCAAAGACTCTCAGGAAAGGTGGTGCCAGGGGAAGCAGCTTTGCAACTATCGTCACTCAGGCCGAGGAAGAAAGGCCCCAGAACTCATCTCCCAAAAAGAGCAGCGCAGTGACGCCTGCTAATGCCTTTCAGAAGCCATGCTTATTCTGCCAGAAGAATCATACATTGGATTTCTGCAGCGACATCAAAGCACAGCCACATAAGGACAGAATCGAATTCCTGAAGTACAACGGCCTATGTTTTGGATGTCTCTCTCAGGGGCACCTGAGTAGAAACTGTAAGCAAAGAACAACATGCAGAGAGTGCACTCGGAAACATCCCAGTCTGCTGCATATCCATAAAGAAGAACAAGTCTCTAAGAAGAGTGAAGAAAACAATACCGACGAGAAGGTTGTTTCAAGTGCTCTGGTGTCGCTAGAACCAGAGACTTGTGGACTCACTGGGGCCAGCGACAGTGATTGTATTCTTGCCATCGTACCAGTAAAGATCAAGTTTAAGAGGAGCGAGAAGCTTGTGGAGACTTACGCCTTCATGGATCCAGGTAGTTCAGCAACGTTCTGCACAGAATCACTCATGCGACAGCTGAACGTTAGAGGCAGAAGAACAGAAATCCTATTACGCACCATGGGTCATGAGAAGTCAATGCAAAGTTATATCCTGTCAGACTTAGAAGTGTGTGGACTTGAAGAGAAGGACTTCATAGACCTGCCTAATGTTTTCACACAGAGGGAGATTCCTGTTAGAATAGGGAACTTAGCCCTGCAGAAGGATGTGGATAGATGGCCTTACCTAGAAAAGGTGCGTCTCCCATACATTGAAGCAGAAATTGGCCTATTAATTGGAACCAATGCCTACAAAACTATGGAGCCATGGCAGGTGATAAACAGCAAGGATGACGGACCCTACGCCGTCAGGACAGTCCTTGGATGGGTAGTCAATGGACCGGTAAGGAGAGATGATGGCAACAAGTCGAACAAGGAGGAACGACAAAATGTCACAGTTAATCGCATCTCTATCGCAAGCATTGAAGAGCTGTTGATACAGCAGTTCAACGCAGACTTTTCAGAACGCAGCTGTGAGGAAAAGACAGAGATGTCACAAGAAGACCATCAGTTCATGGATTTGATGACAAGGTCTACACAGTTCATTGATGGCCACTATCACATTGGTTTGCCACTGAGAAGACAGACCGCGAAGATGCCGAACAATCGCTGCATAGCAGAGCAATGCGCCATCAGTCTAAAGAGAAAGCTGAACAAGAACCCCGACTTTCACGAAGACTACAAAGGCTTCATGAGAAACATCATAGCGAAAGGCTGTGCTGTAAAAGTGCCCGAGGAACAGTTGAACAGAGACAATGGAAGGGTCTGGTACATTCCTCATCACGGCGTGTATCACCCAAAGAAGAAAAAGATCCGTGTAGTGTTTGACTGCGCCGCCTCATTCAGAGGAACTTCACTGAATGACCAGCTGCTTCAAGGTCCTGATCTTACTAATACCCTCATTGGCGTCTTGACCAGGTTTAGACAAGAGCTCATTGCCATGATGGCAGACATAGAATCAATGTTCTACCAAGTCAGAATCCCTGATGAAGATGCTGATCTTCTGCGTTTCCTCTGGTGGCCAGATGGCGACGTTAGTCAAGCGATGGTGGAATGTAGAATGGCCGTACACTTGTTCGGAGCCACATCATCTCCCAGCTGTGCAAGCTACGCTCTCAGAAAAACTGCAGAAGATGGCAAAGGCAAAGCACCATCAGAGGCTGTGGAGACAATCTTCAGAAACTTTTATGTCGATGACTGTCTGAAGTCCGTGTCAACAGAAGACGATGCCATCGCACTGTCAAGAGACCTTAGAACTCTGTGTTCGAATGGAGGATTCCATCTGACTAAGTGGATAAGCAACAGCAGAGCAGTTCTAGCTTCTATCCCAGAAAAGGAAAGAGCCACTGAAGTCAAAGATCTGGACCTGAGCCACGATGTCCTTCCTATCGAGAGAGCTCTTGGTGTACAATGGTGCATTGAGTCAGACACGTTCAATTTCAGGATAATGGTGAACGAAAGACCATCCGAAAGACCATCCACAAGATGAGGGATTCTCTCCGTGGTCAGTTCCATCTACGACCCTCTTGGATTCCTGGCACCACTCATTCTGCCGGTGAAGCTGATGCTACGAGAGCTGTGTAGAGACAAGAGAGGATGGGATGAAGATATCCCAGAAGGTCAAGCTCAGAGATGGCACAGATGGTTGACAGATTTGCAACAACTTTTTAGCTTCAACATCAGTAGATGCATCAAGCCTGTGAGTTTTGGAGTTACAAAGACGGCTCAACTACATCATTTCTCGGACGCCAGTGAGGACGGCTATGGCACGGCTACTTACCTCTTGCTGACAAATCAACAGGGCCAGAAACATTGTGCCTTCCTCATGGGGAAATCCGGGGTGGCTCCGCTGAAGCAGGTCACCATCCCGAGACTGGAGTTGACGGCAGCGGTTGTTGCAGTTAAAGTTGACCAGGCGATGCGGAAAGAGTTACAGCTCCCACTAGAAGAATCTGTCTTCTGGACGGGTAGCACGACGGTGCTGAAGTATATAGAGAATGAGAAGATACGCTTCAAGACCTTCGTAGCAAACAGAATCTCATCCATTAGAGAAGCTACACAACCATCTCAATGGAGGTATGTAAACACCTCATTAAACCCAGCAGATCAAGCCTCACGGGGATTGAAGGCTGAAAACTTCATGAGGAGTGAAACTTGGATACAAGGCCCAAGTTATCTGCTGGAAACAGAGAGATCATGGCCAGAAAGACCAGATATGCCAAGTCAGATTGCTGAAGACGACGTCGAAGTCAAGAGATCAGTCACAGTAAATCTCATAACTACGAAAGAGAACTTTGACACAGTGAACAAGCTTGTTAACCATTTCTCAGGATGGCACCAGTTGAGGAAAGCAGTTGCATGGTTTCTAAGGTTGAAAGAGTTGCTGCTACACCTGAGCGGTAAGAGAAAAGAGTACCGAGCCACTATCAGTCAGTCTGAAAGTAACCCCGATAAGCAGAGAATGCTTCTACAGCAGTATATGCATCAGCACAAGACCACATTGGGTAAGAATTCATTGACCGTGGAGGATTTGGCCAAGGCTGAGATGGAGATAGTTTGCTTCAGTCAAAGGCAAAGATACCCAGAAGAAATCGAAGCTTTGCAGCGAAATACTCCAATCAAGAAAGGTAGTCATATCTACAAGCTGGACCCTACACTGCAAGATGGAGTACTGAGGGTGGGAGGGAGACTAAACAAATCTGCTATGCCAGAGGAGGCCAAGCATCCTGCTATCCTTTCTAAGGAGCTCCGGGTTGCTACTCTCATTCTTCAGCATATACACCAGAGTATTGGACACAGTGGGAGGAATCACGTGCTTGCGAAGCTAAGACAAAGATACTGGATTCCAGGAGCTAATTCTGTAATAAGAAAAATACTCTCTGAATGCATTGTTTGCAGACGGTTACACGCTAGAGCTGGGGAGCAGAAAATGGCAGACCTGTCTGAAAACCGTTTGTTACCAGACAAGCCCCCATTTACAAACGTAGGGGTGGACTATTTCGGGCCTTTCGAGGTAAAGCGAGGACAGAGCCTTGTCAAGAGATATGGTGTGCTTTTCACTTGTTTGACCATCAGAGCAGTTCATATTGAGGTGGCACACACGCTTGACACTGATTCCTGTGTTAACGCCTTGCGGCGCTTTGTCTGTAGAAGAGGTCAGGTGCCCATTATGCGTTCTGATAATGGCACTAATTTCGTCGGAGTGGAGAGAGAACTACGGGAAGCTATTGAAGGTTGGAATCGGCTTAAAATACAGGAAGCCATGATGCAAACAGGAATTAAGTGGATCGTCAATCCTCCGGCTGCATCCCACCATGGAGGTGTCTGGGAAAGACAGATACGCACCGTAAGAAAACTACTCAGTTCTGTACTGAAGCAGCAAGCGCTCGACGACGAGGGACTCCAAACCGTTCTGTGCGAGGTCGAAGCCATCATTAATGACCGACTGATAACTAAGACATCAGATGATCCCAATGACCTCGAAGCCCTGACTCCGAACCACCTGTTGTTGTTGAAAACACAGCCAGCCATGCCCCCGGGAGTCTTCAAAAAGGAAGATCTGTATGCCCGTCAGAAGTGAAGGCAAGTTCAGTATATGTCAGACCTTTTCTGGACCAGATGGACAAGAGAATACTTACCTCTGCTACAGGAGCGTCAAAAATGGTCCAAAATAAAGAGGAACTTCATTGTCGGAGACATTGTCTTAATCGTGGATGATTCAGCCCCTAGAAATTCTTGGTTGATGGGAAAAATAATTAAGACCATGCCAGACTCCAGAGGCGTCGTTCGTCGCGTTTGTTTGCAAACCAAGACCAGTACCCTGGAAAGACCGATCACAAAGCTCTGCCTGCTACAAGAAGCAGCGTGAAAAGTTCCTGAACGAAAAAAGTGGACACTTATATTGTAAATATGTTGAACTCATTAGTTTATGACTCTTAATGTTTGAGTAATTGATACGCTTCATGTGCCTAGTCAATTAGGGGCCGGAATGTAAGAGCCATAAAAGCTTAAGAAAATACTTTAAAATATTGGTTAAATAGCATAATACAGTTAATTTACCTGATTGACTTATTGTATTAAGAAACCCCCTATTTTCTTGCTCCAGTAGTATAGTCCGAGACACCCCCTTCATTCTTGCCGCAATGGTACAGTCCCTAAGCCACACATGGTATGCAGCCATTTTACAGTTTAAACTCCACGTGGCTGAAGGAGGCAGAAGTTGTGAGGTTTGGAGCAATACAGTTTTTGACCGTGTTCGTTTATACGTGTTTGCTTTGTAATTCTGTTCGTAAAGTGTTATAGTAAACAGTTTAAAAGACAAAGCTACGTTTGGGAACGTTTTATTTCGACACGCGTCTACTCGTTGTTAAAAGCCCCACAGCTCAGTGGCTGCCTGTTTGGAAACTAAGAAGCGCCACTACACCAATCTTTAAGTAGATTAAAGTCACCCATGGTTACTACTGTGCCCTTATTGCACGTGTCTCTAATTTCCCGTTTAATGCCATCCCCAACCTCAGCATTACTGTCTTAAATTTCTGTCAGGCATATTATTTGTTACAGAGCTACACATCACTGGCAATCAATTCCCTATCTTCTACCCTGAAACTACATTTCAGGCTTCAAAGAATCACATTCTCTTTGTATCTGGTAATAGATGGAGCGAGAGAGATGAGAAAGAAGCTGACCATGAAACTCAGAACTGGGAAGAAGAAAAATATAACAGTAATCAAATTCCAATCGAATTACACAAGGGATAAACCTCTAAGTTTCCAGTCGAATTCAGGATAGCCTCATTGAAAATGATCACCTTATTAAAGCTATGGTCTTGATTTTAAAAAGAGGCGCGTGGGGAGCTCCAACGCGCAACCCGGAGGGTCCAGGGTCATGGAGGTCCCGCCAATCTTACTGGAAGGGCCTGATTAACATAAACATGGTGGGGGGAGGCAGGATCAGCAGACAGGGAGGGGGATGATCAAGAGGGGCCGAGCAGTCACCAGCAATGGTCTGCAGGACCGCTATTTAAAAACAAAATTACCTTTTCAGTGGAGGCCTCCAGCGGCCTCCTTAGTGTCCCATGTAGAGATGGTTATTCTGAACGCAGCCAGCCCGGCGCCAGCAGTGTTCAGGGACGCCCAATTTCAGGACAGGGGCCTCAAACAGGCATTAGGCCCTCTATTTGCATGTGCAGAGGTCGAATGCCTGTTTCAGTCTATACCCTATAGACTTCCAATATGGTGGGCGGCGGCGGAATGTGCAGACGCATACCGCCCGCCAAATTTTAAAACAGGCACCGCATCAACGTATTTCAAGGCCACCATGTTTAAGCATCTCTGAACCAATTCCCAAGGTAGAGTTTCTGTTTTTCCAGCATGGAGAGCACACTCCCTCCCGATAGGGACACACCATACTTGCCTAAGAGCTCAGTCCACAGGTTAGCAGAGTGCAAGATGTAGGAACCTCCAAGTATGCACAAGGGTATCACTGGAGTTTAACCAGCTAAAACCGCACATCTACCAGCACAGAACATGGTATGCTTCCCAATGTGTGTCTAGCTAGGACCACCCTACTCTATCAGGGTTATTTGCAGGGAACTTAAAGGGAATAATCTTAACTCTTAGCAATGGGACTGCCCTTCCAGGTATAGACAGAGTTTTGCAAGATAAGGGAGTGAAGGGTTATGGGGAGCGGGCAGGGAAGTGGCTTTGAGCCCAAGATCAGCCATGATCTTATTGAATGGTGGAGCAGGCTCGAGGGGCCAAGTGTCCTATTCCTGCTCCTATTTCTTATCTTCTTATGTTCTTAATTAATGAGTTAGGCTTGTTGATCCATCATCAGCAGTGCACTGGAGTATTACAGACCTTCCTAGCTCAGGTATCACATTAAGCTTCCTTCACCAGGTGTGTCAGCTTTCAGTCACCTTGACCCCAAAGAGGTACCCCCTCCCACCAGTTTTACCGTCCCTCCCAAAGAGGACAGTAGCTTGAACTACAGTATTGCGTTAATCAAAAGTCAAATTCATTTCATCTGGAGATCACCATTACCAAGCAGTGAAAGTCAGCTGAAAATGAAGCATTACACATGCTGCCAACAGAAGTTTCCATGCGACGGCAACTCACGTTTACTGTATCTGATCAGGATACAGCTTAAAGAAAGAGAAAAACTTCTATTCATGTCTCATGTCAAAACTTCAATCACCTTGCTAATCTGCACCAAGTCCCTTTCACCCATCGGCCCTGTTGCCAAGCAGCCAACCTCTCACTTGCTATGCAGGGGGAAAGAGTGGAGGGGATATGGAGGATTGACACAAGATAAAAGCGTCATAGCAGCTGCCAGGACAGAGGGCACAGACTTGTATGGCACACTGCTGGTGATCTGACACCAGTTGCTTATGAATAGAGCAGAAACCCCTGTGATTCATGAAGTCAGTGTGGGTGATCTGAAAGCTGCTGCAGTCCACAAGGCCCTGGGTTTGGGGGAATCCTGCAATCCGTGCGAATTCCAGAGCCCTATCCTGCTGTTTCTGGATATCCATGTAGAAAGTGAAGAAAGTGCTTGGTCCAGCAAACAGGACATCAGTCATCTGTGTAACGAAAGCAGCCTGAGTGATGTTACTGATATCACAGAGGCAAAGAAGTAGAGGGCTGCAGTGATCTTGACTGCAACAGGTAATGCTGTGGTAGCTGGTTGCAGGTCTTGTAGGAGGCGACACAATACTGTGATGGCCTCCCGAGAGAAGGTTAGCTTCCTTATGTACTGCTCCTCAGAGAACTGTGGGCATACTGTCCTAGATTAATAATCACTGATGGGAAGGCAGGGATTCCTGCGAGCACACCTCCTTCTATTTGCTCTCCCTGCAGTTTTTCCTTCTTCCACCTCCTGCTGCTAGATTGTAATTGCCCAAGGGACACCCATGAAGAAAAAAGAGTGTGGCCAGAATCCCCTTGAGGGTTCAGAATATTCTGCAGCCACTACAGACATAGCCTAAAGAGCAAATACAACACAATGGGGTTTTGATAGATTAAATAGGGAGAAACTGTTTCCACTGGCAGGAGGGTTGGTGACCAGAGGACACAGATTTAAGGTAATTGGCAAAAGTGCCAGGGGGAGATGAGGAGAAATGTTTTTACGCGGTGTGGTGTTATGATCTAGAATTAACTGCCTGAAAGGGTGGTGGAAGCAGATTCAATAGTAACTTTTAAAAGAGAATTGGATAAATAATTAAAAAGGAATATTTTGCAGGGCTATGGGCAAACAGCATGGGAGTGGATCTAATTGGAGAGCTCTTTCAGAGTGCCGGCACAGGCACGATGGATCAAATGTCCTCTTTCTGTGCCGAAAGATTCTATGTATTAGAAGCAAAGTGTGTTGCAAAATTTTCCAGTGCTTCATCCGAGGCCAGGTAAGGATCCTTCTAATCATGGCTAGGAGTGGCTGCCTCCTAACTATACTGCCCATGCTTTGTGGGCGGGGTGAACTGGGCAGAGACAAGGGTTGCGTCAATGGGTCGTAACTATGTCGTTCGCAAATATTCATTAGAGCGTCGTCTAATTTGAGGTCCGTCCAAAATTCGAATGGGCAGACAACTGGCAGCAAAGTCTACGGGAGTGATTTGCATCTTGCTGCCATCCCATTTTTAGGTGTAAACAGGGCATCAGCGAGATGAAACTCACCCCCCTCGACTTTCACATCAGGAGCTCACATCATACACTGTGAAACATACAGGCCTAGAAATTCGGTAGGCTTAGCGCCGCTGTTGAGGCGCTAGAGGGCCTAGCGCCGGAGTTATGGCCAGTTTGGAAATTGAGTGGGTCCCTAAATCGGCGTTAGGCCGTTAGCGCTGCGCCGGCACCGATGACGTCATCGGTGTGCGCAGCGTCCCGGTTGCCATGGTAACCCGCCCGAACTCCAAAATTGACTTGCGGCCGCCTCGCCCGTGGCAGCCGCAAGCAACGTTCTGGCAGAGGTGCCTTACTGGACTTTGCGCCGGCGCATTAAAGGCCCCGCGGCGGCCGGCCGCTTTCCCGCCGGCCGCCTGGCCGCAGCTCCCTCCCCGGACGTCTCCCCCCCCCCCCCGGGACAGATGCAAGCCCGGCACGTGTCCGAGGTGCCGGGCTCATTTTTACAATGATTTTCGCGGGCCGCGGCCGGGTGCAGGCAGCTCCTCCTTAAGGGAAGGAGGAGGCCTGCACTTCCCGAACCTGCCGCACCGCAGCGGGCGCCGCAGCGCCGGAAAAGCGCCGCAATTCAGCGCGTAGCGCCAGTTTTCAGGCGCAAACAGCTTTCAGCAGCGCCGGCAGCTGTTTGGGCGCAGAACTAGTGAATTTTTGGCCTGCCCAGCGCGACTTAGCTCCGGCACTAACTTCCGGCGCTAAAGCCGTCACTGCGCCAAAACCCAATTTCTAGGCCACACAGTTTAAAACTGGTTTATCCTCTCCGTTGCCTGACACAAGCTTAATATGGAACCAAGGCGGGTAAATGGGGTTAAGGTACAAATCAGCCACGATCTAATTGAATGGTGGACAGACTCGAGGTGATGAATGACATATTCCTGTTGCTATGTTGAAGCAGAGAACTTAACAACTGCCTGGAAAGGTGAAAACTGGTCGTATTTTGGGTTCAATCCAGCCCACATAATATTATTCAGCATCTTTGAAAGATATAGTAAAACAAAAGGCAATAGACAACTGTATCTCTCATAGAACAACACCCATTCACAGGTTAATAATTACTTTGGATGTTTGTCTACTCAAATACAAATGTCGCTTCCAGGTGAACTTAGAGACTTCTCATCATCTCACTGTAACCAAGAGAGTAAATTGAATAAAATGACACCTGTGCAGCAAGATGGCAAAAAAGTGCTTCTTCGGAGCAACGCGTCTGAAGTGACTCCCAGGCTGTAATGTAAATTGTCTCCGTCTTGCAGAAGAGGTTCGCCGTGACTGATCTTAACCCCCGGTCACCTGTTTTTAACACCATACGTTGTTGCTTCTAGTAATAAGGTAAATAAGCAAAAACATTGAACATAGTCAGAAATCCATTTATTATCAAGCCCCGCCCTCCCAAGCCTCCAAATCTCCCTAAAGCTTTGATCTTGGTCTGAGCGTGAAATCTGCGCTCCACTTCCTTCCTGGAGCGCAACAGACAGCAGGCGGGGCTGTAGATGAGCAGCGCTGCACAATAGGCTGTGCAGCGTTGCCACGTTGGAAGGCTCCTTTCCTCCATTAAAGGGAAGGGCCACCGCTGCAGGCTCTGCAAGGGAAAGCAACTTACCTGGTCTCCAACAGCAGCTGCAATCCGGCCCTATCAGCTCGATACACTGCAGCAGAGTGCCGGGCTGATCGAACGCAGGGGAAAAAAGCAAAAAAATCAGAGAACAAGCTTTTCAATGTTTTTTTTTCCTACCTCGGCCACCTCACCTTTAAGTATCGCCACCGTAGCGCCCGTCCTCCCGATGAATGCCTCCTGCAGCTGCCGGTGTTTTCGCCCAGCAATGCTGCAGGGGAGCGGAACCAAAGTCCTGGTCCAGGGCGCTACCGGGGCGATGCGCACGGCGATGACATCATGATCTCCGGGCAAAGGAGATCAGGGCGCAATGCCATAGTGCCGCCGCAAACCTCCCGCTAAATTTAGCCCGGGCTGTAAGTGGTTAGTGTCCCATTATCGCTCCCTGGAGGCACTAACAGGAGGCACTAACCAGCTGAATTTCTAGCCAAATATCTTTAGAAATCAAGGGAGGCAGAGCTTCTGAGATGGAAAAGCGATGGGGGTCTTGGTTGATTATCTCTGTTTTTGGAGGTCAGATAACATTTGAGAATGCTGAGATAATTAATGAGTTGTCGATCCCAATCCACTGACTCCTGCATCCCATAGGAGTGATACCTTTTGAGATGATGCTGTGTTGGTAACCTACATCTTCAACGCATAATTCATTGTATGTTGTAGTTAAGAGGTACATTGGAGAGCTGCTGATGGAAATGCATGGCCACAGTAATCATTCATAATGCATGCAATAAAAGTCTTCAGCCATAGTCCACTGTTTTGATTGATGTATTCTGACTCTTCATCAAGTATGTTAAAATGCTTTTTAACCAGGATGGAGGGGAAAAAGGAAGATTTTGATCATGGCTATGATACCACTGCCAATGATACTGGCCCCTGAATGGACCTGGTCCATGCTGATATGCCAGGTCAGAGGGGAAGCAGCTGTCATGTCCATTGCCATTAGTGAGGGAGTAAGAGGTAGATGTCTTTGTCTTGTCTCTGCTCACCAATCCTCTGTTTATTTGATGAGATCTACCCCCTTATATTGCACCTGCCTCAGCTGTGTACTGGGTAATGCTTGGTTAGAATCCCTTGGTTAGTTACCTTTATGTGTAGGCTGCTGAGTGCTCTCCTCCTCCTTCACACTCCTTCCAATTTCTCCTTCCTCTTATTTGCAAGTGTTCAGGATTGTTCTGGTCTGAGTGGTGATTGTTCCTTTATCCCTCAATGTACTGTATCACTGGTGGGTACAAAGGGTCTTGGTTGATTACTCAGTGTCTGGAGATCGGGCATCATTTATATTTGTGTAGATTCATCTGCAAGCTGGCACTGTCTTTGGTTGACATGAGGTGGGATTTCCTGCAGCTGCTGAAGGTCGGAAGTCTATTTTGGAACAAGTAGCAGTGGGGGAAGGGATGCCAAGTCCCTTTTTACCTTTTAGGATGGGGGATCTCAACTTTTTTCAAAACTTGGCTGGCGAGGAAGGCAATGGAACTGACTCTATGAGGGGGGGGTTTATTATATTGTTATTAATTTTATTCCAATCTTGAAAAAAGTACTATCTGAGTTGATATGGTTAACAAACTGTAGACATAAAGCTTAAGCTGAGTGGGTGGGGTAAGTATGATTCATATAATTTAAATGATCAAGGGACATATCCAGAAATAAGATCTGTAATTATTGGTGAGTCAAACACATTCTGAAATTACTGTCTTACTGAATAGTGTTTCTCATTTATATGTCCTGTGTTTGATAGTCTCCTTATATATTTCTCTGCCCTATTGGGCAAATATAAACATTGAGCTTTATAATAAACAAAGAGCTGAAGTGGGGAAGTTGCAGGAAGATGTGAGTCTCCGACCAATTAGATATTGGTCCGGAATTTGCGGTCAGTGGCGAAGCAAAGGCATTCACCATTGGCCCCGAAGTAAGCTTTCCACAAAGATCTTGCGATCTCTGCGGCGAGAGGTTCGGCTTTTCCGATGTGCTGTTGAAATCGGCGTAGTTTAGTGGGAAATCCCTAACGTGAAGCAAACAATCACAATGCAGAATTCTCACAGACAGGGAACCAGGAAATAGAAAGTGCTAATAATCAATCACTTTTTAAATAAATTTACAGAGAGCGAAATAAAGATTGGGACATACACACTGGGTTAAAGTAGAAGCTGAAATATCATGAATAAACTTAAAAAATATATATTTTAATTCATTTTAAAATCCAGTAATTTTTAACTGAATGGAGAAATTTGACATTCCACCAACATTATTTTTTCAGGGCCAGAATGGTTGTTTATCAGTAGTTCTCACTCATATCGCCATTAAAAACCCAGTTACACCTCACTTCAATGGGTCTAAGCTTTTCTGGGGTTTCCAACAACGATATTTGTTTGGAAAAGGGGACGTTTTCGTCAGATCAGTGAGTTCACTGATTGCTGGCTCTTTGGGTGGGGGAGGGGGTCCACAATGCAGCCTGTGGAGGAGCAGTGAATGACAGACCGTAACTTCAGGGTATCCACGTTAGGCTGTGCGTGTGCGCCAAATCCGAAAGTTGCGGACAGTTTCAAAGGCGGAATGATGGCGAACCCTGCCAGTTCGCCGTCATCAGGGTGGCGAGTTCCATCCGGGCCATCATCTTACAACGTAAGTAGAACTGGAAATAATGGCCCAGGTTTTGTTGTGTTTAATAGCGCTTGCCATTGTTAACGTGTAAATTGTCCAGCAACTTGTAGCGAGGAAGAGATACCTGAAGATATGTAGCCAGGTATACTTTGACTCACCACGAGTAACACCACGGGATATTCACTGGCAGTTGTAAAAAGGTTGCGTTTTTTTTCTGAATTAACTACCTCTCAACAATATTACCCACTTCATTTAGTAGGACATTTGGGGTTGAAGTTGGTCTTCGGTAGTTGTCCGAAATGGGAGGTAACAAATCTGCAAATCGTTTTACACTGCACTTGAGTTTCTTTTTCATCGGCTTCAAAGCTGCAATTCACTATCACCCATTTTTGCACTATTGCTGAAGACCAATTTCACCCCCTTGATATTTCATCCCCTTGATATTTCATCCCCTTGATATTTCACCCCCTTGGTATTTCATCCCCTTGGTATTTCACCCCCTTGGTATTTCACCCCCTTGGTATCCTTTTACTGAATGTTTTTTTCAGAAGACCTCAAATTGACTTGTGATTTGTTCAATTCAATTTGGTCATTCAGTGATGACAACTCATCTGTTAATGAACAGAGGCTACACATTGGAGCAGCAGGGATGATTTGTAGAGGCATGATGTTCACTTTTGATTTAACCAAACAGGATACATGGCCATTTTGAAGCCGCCTCCCTGAGTTTATTGGTGTAGAAAGGGTTGATGGCCTTTATATATAATTCATTTTATTGTGTATTTTCTGGCACACACAAGAGAGCATCATCAGTACAGAAAGTTCCTGAGTGATCTGCGGAGGTGGGCATAGCCAAAGTAAGGACTGCTGCCTGACAACGAAAAGTTATACAAAGAGACAGCATTCCAAGCCAGAAATAATTCATCGCATTTTAAATAGCTACATGTGTCCGAAAACTGTTACGATGACTTAATCTTTGGATTATCAAGCTGGCAGGAAATGCCTAGACTCCTGTTCCACAAATTTGGCTCCAAATTGCTAAATTCCAACCTTAAGCTGCCAGCAGTGGAAGTGCATTAAGCTGCCCAGGACAGAGACCAGTGGGAGATGATTGTGACTGACTGCATAATTCATTCAATTAATGACGAGGCCCTGGACCATGCTTTAGTTAAGCTGAAGTCAAATTTGTCTGACCTGTAACAGAATATATTTTGTGCAGAGCATTGTAGCAGTAGACAACTATTAAACTCAGTGAAGATGCGGTCTCCCATTCTCATCGTGCACTCATAAATATTGAACAGCAATTGAAAGATAAGGCAGATTTCTTTGTGTGTTTAAATTCTATCTATTAGTGGACAATTTCAGAGCAGCATCAGGAGAAGCCAGGGACGAATGTTGATGAGGAAGGATATTCAGCCATTCCAACTAATTCATTAAAAAAAATCTAATGTGCGCGCCAACCGGCAACCCCCTCCATCACAACATCTAGCTCGTTAACAGATGATTTCAGGGGTTTTGCTCTTCAATACATTACGCAGTTGTACATTCTATCCATTGGATTGGTTTTTGGGGTAGATCTTGACTTTGTGTGATAGTGTAAAAAGGGAGATAGCGAGTCGGCAGCTCGTTTTACAGTCTCTCCCAATTTTTTATTTCAGTTGGCTATGGAAATTTAAGTCGGGAGAGATGTAAAACGGGCTGCCAACTTGCTATTGTAGGAACGTGGGTTCCTAACTAAAAGACTGAGTTCTACTCAGGCGATCAAACAAAACGAACTTTAATGAAACAAACAGGTTTTAACAAGAAACTGCAGGATAACATCGAATGTAGGTCTGCTCTCTTCGGAGGCCCCACAGGGACTGCTAGGGCGGTCCCGTGGCTGACGTCATGATGTCATCCCGTTTCTCCCGCCAGTGGGGGATCACGTGATGAACGGCGTGACGTCATCACGTTTTAACCGCGCTGTTAAAGTAACCACGCTCTGTACAGTTAAACAGCATAAATAAAGATACAGACTCAGGCTGTAGCTAACATGTTGTTAAAGGAATTATATACAAATGATCTGAGTCCTTTGGTGGCTCCACCACATGCGCCCCCCCAGAATTGTCTTTAACAGCAAAAGTGAGGCGTCGAGGAGGCCTGACAAGTCTGTCCAAGCGACTTCGGTAACCCTGCAGAGGAAGCCGATGGACGATGGTCGAGCTGGCGGGCGGCTGTGGTTGAGCTGGCGCGGTGGATGTGGTCGAGCTGGCGGGTGGCTGTGGTTGATCTGGCACGGCGGCTGCGGGCGGTCGGCCACGTTTCGGCAGTTGAGCGATGACGACTGGGCGGTCCAGGTCCAAGTGAGCCGGCTTCAACCGGTCCACCGAAATGTGATCCGGCTTTCCTCCGATGTCGTCCGAAAAGGATTAGTCTCCCGATTCGATGACGCGGAAAGGACCAGTGTAAGGGGGCTTGAGCGGATCCCAGTGAGCGTCGTGGCGGATAAATACGTACTCGCCATTCTTCAGCTCAGCCGGCACGTGGGAGCTCCGTAGGCTGTGATTTGATGTAGGCACTGGAGCGAAGCATCTGGCCGCTTCCTGGTGGCTGACGAGTTGCTGGGAGGCGGACCATAGCTCTGTGGGAGAAGGGAGGAAATCCCCATGTACTCGGAGTAGCTGGCCATAAACGAGTTCCACCAAGGACGATTGCAGGTCTACTTTGGGTGCCGTACGAAGACCCAAAAGGAACCATGGGAGTCTGTCAACCCATCCCGCACCTTGAAGACTGGCCTGTAGGGTGGCTTTAAGTGACCTGTGGAATCGCTCGCACAGGCCGTTCGCCTGTCGATGATAGGCGATGGTGCAATGAAGTTTGGTGCTGAGCCCCTGAGCTACAGCGTTCAAGAGCTCTGAGGAAAATTGTGGCCCACGATCGGAAGAGATGTCCACCGGTACCCCGAAACGAGCAACCCAACAGGAGATGAAAGCTCTAGCGACGTCTGCCGAAGTGGTGGAAACCAAAGGAATTGCCTCTGGCCACCTAGTGGTGCGGTCCACCATGGTGAGGAGATGCGTATACCCATGGGAAGGCGGAAGTAGCCCCACAAGGTCCACATGCATGTGGTCGAAACGACGCTCCGGAACAGCGAACATAGCCACTGGAGCTTTTACATGACGCTGGACCTTGACCTTCTGGCAGACCACGCAGGTGTTGGCCCAGTCACGGACATCGAGGTGCATACCCTTCCAGACGAACTTTGCCGACATTAGCCATTGTGAAGCCTTCATACCAGGGTGCGACAACCCGTGTATGGCGTCAAACACCTACCGGCGCCATGTGACTGGCACGATAGGTCAGGGAACGTCCATGGAGACGTTGGAAAGGAGCGCGGTGCCTGCGGCCTAGAAACTGACGTCGATCGCTTGGAAACTAGAGCGGACGGTTCTGTATGATTGGACCTCTGGGTCCGAGGCATGATCCGCAGCCATGAGGGTGTAGTCAATCCCAAGGTGAACCGCATGAACCGTCGCGCGGGAGAGGCAATCCGCTACCAGGTTGTCTTTACCAGACACGTTGAATGTCCGTGGTGAATTCAGAAATAAACGTCAGGTGACGTTGTTGACGAGCTGACCACGGTTCAGCGGTCTTGGCCATGGCGAATGTTAGAGGCTTGTGGTCGACAAAAACCGTGAAGAGACGTCCTTCTAATAAGAACCGGAAATGGCGGATGGCTAGAAAAAGGGCCAGCAACTCCCGATCGAAAGTGCTGTATTTTCTTTAATTTCTCTGTAGTTGATGGCTGAAAACCACCAGCAGTTGCCATGTGCCGTTCACCCACTGCTCCTGCACTGCGCCGATGGCGTAGTCTGACGCGTTGGTGGTAAGGGCAATGGTGGCACCTGGAAGCGGGTGCGCCAGCATGGTTGCATTGGCCAAGGCGCTCTTGGTGTTGACGAACGCCTGGTCCATCTCGGCCGTCCAGCTGATTGGATCCTTATCGGACTTGCCCTTGAGGGCCTCGTACAAAGGCTGCATAAGCAGAGCCGCCTTAGGGATGAATCGGTGATAGAAATTGACCATCCCGAGGAACTCTTGCAGGGCCTTGACGGTTGTCGGGCGCGGGAAAGAGGTAACAGCTTCCACCTTCGTCAGTAACTGGACGGCGCCGTCTGATGTGATGTGGTGTCCCAAGAAATCGATCCGCTGCAGGCCGAACTGGCACTTGGCCGGGTTGATGATCAAACCATGCTGACTGAGGCGTGTAAAGAGGGTACGCAAATGGCAAATGTGCTCTTCCTTGCTAGCACTGGCGATGAGGATGTCGTCGAGGTAGACAAAGATGAAGTTTAGGTCTCGGAGCACGAAGTCCATCAAGCACTGGAAAGCCTGTGCCACGTTCTTCAAGCCAAACGGCATCTGCAGGAACTCAAAAAGGACAAAAGGGGTGATGACTGTCGTTTTCAGGACGTCTTGTGGGTGCACAGGAACCTGGTGATACTCACGGACGAGGTCGACTTTTGAAAAGATGGAATTTCCCGCCAAATGGGCCGAGAAATCCTGAATATGCGGGATCGGGAACCGATCAGGAGTAGTGGCGTCATTCAGGCGTCGGTAGTCGCCGCATGGCCGCCAGCCACCGCCCGGTTTCGGAACAATGTGGAGAGGCGAAGACCAGGGACTATTCGACCGGTGAATAATCCCCAGCCGCTCCATCGTGTCGAACTCCGCTTTCGCAGCCGCGAGCTTGCTGGCTTCAAGCCTTCTAGCCCGTGCATAAACCAGGGAGCCAGTAGTGGTGATATGATATTCAACACCATGCTTCATGGCCGAGGAGGAGAAAGTGGGCCTGGTCAGCTCCGGGAACCCTCCGAGGAGCCGAGTGAAGTCATCCGGAGATGGGAATGCGCAGGTGATAGAGCGCAACACGGCGTTACCACGGTGGCACGGAATCAAGTGGAAGGTGGCCACGCTGATCAACCGGCGGTGCTGGACATCGACGAGGAGGCCGTTGGCACACAGAAAATCTGCCCCTAGGATGGCCTGCGAGACTGTGGCCATGACGAATTCCCAATGGAAGCGCTGACCGCCGAAACACACTTGGACCCACCGCTTTCTGAAAGTTCGAATGGCTGTGCCATTAGCCGCGATGAGGGAAAGGCTGTGGCCCCCAGCTTGAATATCGAGATTCGACGCAGGTAGGATGCTGCACTGCACCCCGGTATCGCAAAGGGAACGTCGACCCAATAGGGAGTCGGTGATGAAAAGAAGTTTCCCCGAAGATCTGATGGCCATCACAGCCGCGGAGCGCCCGTTAGACCCAGTCCTCCTTCGCCAGGAATGCTGCAGGAGCTTTGTTTTTTTTGGGGGCGAAAAGCTGCAGGAAGAGCGGCAGCATCATGCTTTCGCGCCAAAACGGGCGTGGTAGGAGCACCAGCCCGCTGCAAGAGGAGCTGGAGCAGCGTCTGTGGGGGATGTGCGTCTCGTGGCAGCGCAGCACTGCTGGGTTACTGTGAAAATCTTACCTGCTTCGGCAGCAAGCTCCGCACAGTCTGTGACCTTGGACCTGGCGAGGGCAGCCTGCACCTGCTCCAGCAGTTGGCAGAGGAATAGCTCCCGGAAGAGGAAGCATTCCGGTTCGGCACCTAAGAGCGTGAGCATTTGGCTCATGAGCTCGGACGGTTTGGAGTCCCTGAGGCCGGGCATAGCGAGAAGCCGGCAAGCGCGTTCTGACTTCGAGAGCCCGAAGACTTGGAGCAACCGCGCCTTTAACGTATCATACTTGCGGTCAGTGGGTGGACTACTGAGTAGGCTGATGATCCGCGAGGCAGTGGCGCTATCGAGGGCGGAGACCACGTAGTAATAACGGGTCTGATCCGCGACGATGTTCCTGATGGCGAACTGGGCTTCAGCCTGGATGAACCACGCGGCTGGTTGTTGGTCCCAGAACTGTGGCAGTTTCAGAGTCACGGCGTTCGTTTCCATGCTGAAGATCTTCCGCGAAAACTGTTCGCGAAAGTCGGGGTCACCAATGTAGGAACGTGGGTTCCTCACTAAAAGACTGAGTTCTACTCAGGCGATCAAACAAAACGAACTTTAATGAAACAAACAGGTTTTAACAAGAAACTGCAGGATAACATCGAATGTAGGTCTGCTCTCTTCAGAGGCTCCACAGGGACTGCCAGGGCGGTCCCGTGGCTGACGTCATGACGTCATCCCGTTTTCCCGCCAGTGGGGGATCAGGTGATGAACGGCGTGATGTCATCACATTTTAACCGCGCTGTTAAAGTAACCACACTCTGTACAGTTAAACAGCATAAATAAAGATACATACTCAGGCTGTAGCTAACATGTTGTTAAAGGAATTATATACAAACGATCTGAGTCCTTTGGTGGCTCCGCCACACTATCACCCATTTTATACTATCACACAAAGTCAAAACCGACCTCATTGTGTTATCTTCCTGATATTCGTCCTCAGTTTTTCTTTGACCATTGTGGAGTTGTGCCTCCTTGTCCTACTGTCACAGTTTTGTTTGAAGTAAAGTTTTGGAGTCAGCTTTTCTATACCATTTACTATTGTTTATAACTGTGAGACCTCTCTTTCAAGACTGAAAAGCTCAAATTTCTCCAGTTTATCTTCATAGCTCAGTCCCCTGAATCCTGTAAGATTCAGGATCACAGGCTCACACAGATTACCCAACAGGGTTTTAGAAGTTGCAAGGCTTTTATTAAAGAGCTACAGTTTTAAAGCATAATCAGATATTACATATGGTTTAAGCTGAGTATAATAGACATACAACCCGTAACAGTAGGAGCGATCTACGACTCCCGAATCGGAATGACACAACCGGACGGATGGGGAGGCAGTATGGTGGTCTCGGATTGGGTGGATTCCTGCAGTCTGCTGCAGTGGTCACTTCCGTTGGGTCATCTCTCAAGCTGCTGGAAGTGTTAGGCCATCAGCCATCTCAGAGGCTAAACTTGACCAAGGTGTTAGGCCATCAGCCACCTCAGAATCTAAACTTGACCAAGGTGTTAGGCCACCTTGGGGAAGCCTTCGCCCCTGACTGCCTGCTTTCCTCTCTCGGTCGCCTATATTTATAGTTATTTCGGTGGGCTGGTAATCACCTGGTGTCAATCATTTGATCCCCCATCCTATTGTCCAATTGTGAAGTGGGGAGGCAACCCTCGCTGTCCCTTTCTGCATGGCTGATGAAGCCTCCCTCTTATCTTTCTGAGGAATGATTTGTTATGTTTCTTTAAGGACATTTTATGACTTTTCGGCTCCATTTTTGTCTATTATCCCACCACACTGTGATGTTTTGCATTTTACGATTCCCTTATCACTTCTATTTGTCTTTTGATGCTTGATATTCGACCTTGCTGCCATTTCTGCTATCTGTTCCCGGTTGCTTGTTGTCAGTCTCTGTTCTAAGAATTAAAACCCATCTTTGAATCTAACAGCTATTTCTTACAACACTAGGGCCAAAATCTTTACCTTGGAGTGGGATTGTGTGCGTGTGGGCCGCGTAGCAGGTCGGGAACCCAAAGGTGTGAACAGCGCATTCTGCACTGCACATTTAACTCAATGGGCTGGATTTTGCCAATGGGGAGCTTTTGGAGACGGGACCCTCACTTGTCAGGAATTAGCCCTGCCTCCATTGACTTCTGGCCAACCCACGCTATTTTCCCTTGATTGACCTTGTTAAGCCAACCCAGCGGGTTTAGCAGGCCGATTAAAGGAAAGCCGGTTACAGAGAACGTCAGCTTATGATGTTTCATCTGTCAGAAATTTTTGACAGATGAATTGTCATCGTTTGACAGCTTTGTGAAGCTGTCAAACACTGACATTCTCTGTTGTTTGATGAGTTCTTCTATTCAAGACTCAGCAAACCTCTTTCTTTTGCAGAAATTAGATGGTTGTTGCATTGGAGAATGCAGCAGCTATCTGTCATCTCTGCCATGGAGATGTGAGACTCTACGCATCCCTAACGATTGAAGCCTGCAGGAAGAAACAAAGGTAAGTCATCTTTTTCTAACACTTTCCACTTAGCTCACTATAGTAATCTCGGATGTAATGCTTAAGTTATCCACCAGAGGGAGACAAATGCAAAGGGTTCATTTACTAGTTTTAAGGTAACATTGCATTATGGGTAGAATTACATCATAGCATCATCCATCTTGGATGCATCATGCAGTAGAATTAGAAGTGCATGCCTGTAGCTTGTAAGAGCTCTGTTCTCTCCTTATTCTGTGTAAATTAAAAGTAAAGTTTTGAGTTCCTGAAGTCTCACTTATATCAATTAATTGGACCTTACTACTCGGATATTACATTTGGCGACGAGGGTTAACTGTATCAACTTGAAGAAGGAAAAATACAAGAACACTGCATCTGAATCATGGCAACTCGAGTAGGAGAGATTTCTGCTTTTGATGTTCAAAATCAAACATGGATAGAATACTGTGAGTTATTGGAGCATTTCTATGTAGCAAATGATATTGTCGATGTTGGAAAAAGGAGAGCTTTTTTGCTAACTTCGGTGGGAAGTCTAACGTATAGTTTATTGAGAAACTGATGCAGTCCTGCAAAGCCTGGAGATAAATCCTTTACTGAATTAGTGGACTTGCTAAAGGAACATTTCAATCCCAGACTGAGTGAGATTGTACAGCGTTTCAAATTTAATTCATGGAACAGGATACCAGGAGAAACTGTGTTGGATTATGTAGCGGTGTTGAGAAAACTGGCACATGATTGCAATTACGGGAACAGTTTGAAAGACATGCTGAGAGATAGGCTGGTTTGCGGAATAATGGATGCTCGAATGCAGAGGAGATTATTGTCTGAGACTAGGCTTACGTATGAAAAAGCATTGGAACTTGCTCAATTAATAGAGACAGCGAACCGAGATGTAAAAGAAATCCAAGATTGCGACTGGTCTACTACAAAGCAAGTTGGAAGTCAGTTTATGGTGCACAAGTTAAATATGGGTCCGAAAGCACAACATGAGCATTTAAAGGCATGTTATAGATGCAATGGAGATCACCTGGCAAGGGAATGCAGGTTTCTGGCGGAAAAGTGCCACAAGTGTGGGAAAAAAGGACATATAAACCATGCATGTAGAGCAAAAGCTACCCTGGAGGTATACAAACCTAAAGGGGGAGAAAAGCAAAACCTAGGAAGAGAAGTGACAAAACAGGGAGCACATCACATCAGTGGAGAAGCTGAGGTAGAAGACAACGTATTCATAATGCATAGTATGGTAGAGGACATTCCTAAAGTGGATCCTATCACTTTGCAACTGATAGTAAATGAAACTAAGGTCAACTTTGAGGTGGATACTGGATGTGGCATAACCATAATGAACAGGGAAGAATATTCAAAATTGTGGAACCGTGCAAAAGTTCCAGAGTTAAAGTCTTGCTCTATGAAGCTTAAAACCTATACCGGTGAACAAGTGACAACATTGGGTACAGCTATTGTAACTGTGAAACACAGGGACGCCGTGGAACAGCTACCTATAGTTGTAGTATCGGGTTCTGGACCAAACTTGTTCGGTCGGGGCTGAATATGAGAACTTAAATTGGATTGGGGAGCAATAAATCAAATGGAGAGAGGCAAACAGTTGTCTTTGCAAGAAGTGTTGATTGAACATGAGAATGTGTTCAAGGAAGAACTTGGAACATTTAATGGCCCCCCAGCTAAGATTGTAGACAAGGAGGCACTGCCAAGATTTTTTAAACAACGACCTGTGCCTTATGCCATGAAACTGAAGGTAGAGGCTGAGCTTGATCGTCTGTTGCGGGAGAACATTGTGGAACCCGTGAAATGTTCAGAATGGGCAGCTCCAATTGTACCTGTTTTAAAACCGGACAATTCGGTAAGAATCTGTGGAGATTATAAATTGACTGTAAATAGGGTGTCTAAACTAGAACAGTATCCTATTCCTAAAACTGAGGATCTTTTTGCAAACCTGGCTGGAGGGAAGAAACTCACAAAGCTGGATATGAGTCATGCTTACTTGCAGATTACGCTAGATGAGGAATCCAAGAAGTATGTAACCATAAGCACACACAAGGGTTTGTTTACCTATAACCGCTTGCCATTTGGTGTCTCATCTAGTCCAGCTATCTTCCAGAGAACTATCGAGGGTGTACTGCAAGGGATTCCACATGTTTCCATCTATCTGGATGATATTCTGGTGACGGGAAGAACCAACCAGGAGCATCTGAGCACTCTGAGAGAGGTACTTCAGAGATTGGATAAGGCTGGGTTACGGCTCAAGAGAAGTAAGTGTACTTTCCTGGGGAATGAGGCCGTGTTCCTGGGACACAGAGTGGATGCCACAGGGCTCCATCCAATCAAGGAGAAGGTAAATGCACTGCAGGAGGCCCCAGATCCTACCAATGTGACTGAGTTAAAAGCTTACCTGGGACTGTTAAACTATTATAACAGGTTTTTGCCAAACTTGTCAACAGTGTTAGCACCTCTTCACAAACTACTGCGCAAGGAGACACATTGGCAGTGGGAAGAGGAACAGAGGGTTTCATTTGAACAATCCAAGAAACTGATGCTGTCCTCGGATGTGCTGGTTCACTACAATGCAGAGAAAGACATCATTCTCTCTTGTGATGCTTCACCTTACGGGATGGGGGCAGTTCTTTCACATTGTATGGAAGATGGAACAGAAAGACCGATCGGGTTTATGTCTCGAACTCTGACCCCAGCGGAAAAAAACTATTCCCAGTTAGATAAAGAGGGATTAGCAGTAATGTTTGGGTTACAGAGGTTTCATAAGTACATATATGGCAGGAAATTCACCATATGCACAGATCATAAAACTCTTCTATCTCTTTTTAATGAGATGAAAGCAGTACCACAGATGGTGTCAACCCGAATCCAGAGATGGGCAGTGATGTTGAGGGCATATGAGTATGTCATCGTTTACAAAGCGGGCAAGTACCATGGGAACGCAGATGCCTTGAGCCGTCTTCCACGACCAGGTACCCCTATCCATGCAGCTCCAGAGGACAGAGTTTTGTTGTTGGGAACTGGTCCGGCAGTACGCAGACATGTGGATCAGATACTGACCAGACAATGGGAAATCGAACTGGAGGTTCCAGAGGAAAGGTTGGAGGACAAGTTGGTCCCCAGTTATCCAAATGCATTGGTGGTCCCAACACCACG
This sequence comes from Somniosus microcephalus, assembly GCF_052327205.1. Taxonomy (NCBI): domain Eukaryota; kingdom Metazoa; phylum Chordata; class Chondrichthyes; order Squaliformes; family Somniosidae; genus Somniosus; species Somniosus microcephalus. The sequence goes on from NC_140997.1 coordinate 153,469,431, forward strand.
AACAGAGACAGTTATACCTGAACCCCTTAATCAAGAGGAAACCATCGTAGCAGAGTCAGATACTCTGAGTACTGCTCAGGAGCAGCAGGTGGCTTTACCACAACCAAGCAGGGACTTGACTGTAAGACGTTCAACAAGGTCTCACAAGCTGCCAGAGCGATTGATCACAACCTGCTAGATTGTTCAGGATGGACTATCGTTAAAGGAGTTTCCTTATGGACTTTTTAAGAAGGTTGTTAAGAATTGTTGTAACTTAAGAGGGGGGGGGGGGATATAGTAATCTCGGATGTAATGCTTAAGTTATCCACCAGAGGGAGACAAATGCAAAGTGTTCATTTACTAGTTTTAAGGCAAAATTGCATTATGGGTAGAATGACATCATAGCATCATCCATCTTGGATGCATCGTGCAGTACAATTAGAAGTGCATGCCTGTAGCTTGTAAGAGCTCTGTTCTCTCCTTTTTCTGTGCAAATTAAAAGTAAAGTTTTGAGTTCCTGAAGTCTCACTTATATCAATTAATTGGACCTTACTACTCGGATATAACACTCACATACTCACCTCTCCACACTTGCACCCATCACTTACCTTCACAGCTCACTTTTGCACCCCGCAGACCCCTGCAGACCCACTGCTAGCCTCGGTGACCCTGGCGGGGTTCACAGCCTTTGGGAAGCCTGCACTTGAGTGGGTAAAATGGGGATAATCCTCTTATCTGCCTGTTAACAGAAAGTTAAGTGGCTGTAATTCCCTTCCCGCCTCCAGGAGATGGGACCCAGCGCGGGTCGGCTACCCGCCTCCTGGGAAGATGGCACGGAGGCGGGTTGGGGGCGGGATGGGCACCCGCCCCCAGATTCTGCCATTTTACCAGCAGTCCCGCCTCCTAACCCGCCTCCCCAGGGCTGGCAAGATTGCGCCCAATGGCACCAATTAAAAGAGTCATGCGCGTTTCCGGGCCGAATTAAAGAGAGCGGATCTGATGATGTCTCCGATGATGTGTTTATAGCGCGGATATTTAAAGCAGCCTTGCACACATCTCATTTGAAGGTTGATGTAGGAGTGAAGAATGTGTTTCCCAGAGGTCTCAATAACACAATACAATTAACAAAACTGTGGGTCATGGAGACAAGGCAGAGAGCACCGCATAAGAGATTAGCGTGTAAAGTTAAGGCATATGGGATTGGGGGCAAGGCATTGACTTGGATAGAGAACTGGTTGGCAGACAGAAAGCAAAGAGTTGGAATAAACTGGTCTTTTTCCGAATGGCAGGCAGTGGCTAGTGGGGTACCGCACAGATCGATCCTTGGACCCCAGCTATTCACAATATATATTAATGATCTAGACGAGGGAACTAGATAAGAACATAAGAACATAAGAAATAGGAGCAGGAGTAGGCCAATCGGCCCCTCGAGCCTGCTCCGCCATTCAATAAGATCATGGCTGATCTGATCCTAACCGCCAATCCACTATCACAGAACCATCTCCTGAATCTAACAGAATTAGACACACGAAATAGGAGCAGGATCAGGCTACACGGCCCCTGGGCCCGCTCCACTACCCACAGGGCCATGACCGATCCGAACCTAGACTCATGTCCAAATTCCTGCCCGCTCCCCGTAACCCTAAATTCCCTTTACTTCTAGGAAACTGTCTATTTCTGTTTTAAATTTATGTAATGATGTACCTTCTACAGCTTTTTGGGCAGCATATTCCATGGACCTACCACCCTCTGAGTGAAGTAGTTCCTCCTTATCTCAGTTTTGAAAGAGCAGCCCTTTATTCTAAGACTATGCCCCCTAGTTCTAGTTTCACCCATCATCGGGAACATCTTTCCCGCATCCACCCGATCCAACCCCTTCGCAATCTTATATGTTTCAATAAGATCGCCTCTCATTCTTCTGAACTCCAATGAGTAGAGTCCCAATCTACTCAACCTCTCCTCATATGTCCATCCCCTCATCCCCGGGATTAACCGAGTGAACCTTCTTTGTACTGACTCGAGAGCAATTATGTCCTTTCTTAAGTATGGACACCAAAACTGTACGCAGTATTCCAGGTGCGGTCTCACCAATACCTTGTACAACTGAAGCAATACCTCCCTATTTTTATATTCTATCCCCCTAGCAATGAAAGCCAACATTCCATTGGCCTTCTTAACCACTTGCTGCACCTGCATACTAACCTTTTGAGTTTCATGCACCAGGGCCCCCAGATCCCTTTGTACTTCAGTACTTTCCAGTTTCTTGCCATTAAGATAATAACTTGCTCTACGATTTTTCCTGCCAAAGTGCATAACCTCACACTTTCCAGTATTGTATTCCATCTGCCAAATCTCTGCCCACTTACTTAGCCTGTCGATGTCCCCTTCCAGGTTTTTTATGTCCTCCTCACTCATTACTTTCCCTCCCATCTTAGTTTCATCTGCAAACTTTGATATGTTACACTCGGTCCCCTCCTCCAAATCGTTAATATAGATTGTAAAGAGTTGGGGACCCAGCACTGACCCCTGCGGAACACCACTAGTTACTGATTGCCAGTCTGAGAATGAACCATTTATCCCAACTCTCTGCCTTCTGTTAGGTAGCCAATCCTCTATCCATGCCAGAATATTACCCCCAATCCCGTGATTTTTTATCTTAAGCAATAATCTTTTGTGTGGCACCTTGTCAAATGCCTTTTGGAAGTCTAAATACACTACGCCCACTGGTTCCCCTTTATCCACCCTATACGTTACTTCCTCAAAGAACTCCAGCAAATTTGTCAAACATGACTTCCCCTTCATAAAACCATGCTGACTTTGTCCAATTAAATTATGATTCTCCAAATGTCCTGTTACTGTCTCCTTAATAATGGACTCCAAAATTTTACCTACCACAGATGTTAGGCTAACCGGTCTATAGTTTCCAGCCTTCTGTCTACTGCCCTTTTTAAATAAGGGTGTTACATTAGCAGTTTTCCAGTCTGCCGGGACCTTTGCCGAGTCCAGGAAGTTTTGGAAAATTATTACCAATGCATCCACAATCCCTACCGCCACTTCCCTCAAGACCCTAGGATGTAAGCCATCAGGTCCAGGTGATTTATCCGCCTTGAGTCCCATTATTTTACCGAGTACCACTTCCTTAGTGATTTTGATCGTGTTTAGCTCCTCCCCCACTTTAGCCCCCTGTTTGTCCAGTGTTGGGATATTCTTAGTGTCTTCTACTGTAAAGACTGATGTAAAATATTCATTCAGTGTTTTTGCCATCTCCATATTTCCCACCATTAATTTCCCGGTCTCATCCTCTAAGGGACCAACATTTACTTTAGCCACCCTTTTTCTTTTTATCTATAAAAATTCTTACTATCTGTTTTTATATTTTTTGCTAATTTACTTTCATAATCTATCTTCCCTTTCTTAATCAATCTTTTTGTTATTTTTTGCTGTCTTTTAAAGTTTTCCCAATCCTCTATCCTCCCACTAGATTTGGCTACCTTATATGCCCTTGTTTTTAGTCGAATACTATCCTTAATTTCTTTACTTAGCCACGGATGGCTGTCTTTTCTTTTACACCCTTTTCTTCTCAGTGGAATATATATTTTTTGGAAGTTGTAAAATAACTCCTTAAATGTACATCACTGATCATGTATCGTCTTACCCTTTAATCTATTTTCCCAATCCACTCTACTCAATTCCGCTCTCATACCTTCATAGTCTCCTTTATTCAAGCTTAGCACGCTTGTTTGAGATCCACCTTCTCACCCTCTAATTGAATATGGAATTCAACCATGTTATGGTCACTCATTCCAAGGGGATCCTTTACTAGGACATTTTTAATGAATCCCGTCTCGTTACACAGGACCAGATCTAAGGTTGCTTGCCCTCTGGTCGGTTCAGTTACATACTGCTCAAGAAACCCATCCCTAATACACTCAATGAACTCATCCTCAAGGCAGCCCTGCCCAATTTGATTTGTCCAATTAATATGATAGTTAAAATCCCCCATAATTATAGGTGTTCCCTTATTACAAGCCTCAACTATTTCCTGATTGATACGCCGTCCAACAGAGTTGCCACTGTTCGGAGGCCTTTAGACTACGCCCACTAGTGTTTTTTTCCCCTTATTATTCCTTACCTCCAACCAAACTGTTTCATTATCCTGATCTTTTGACCCAATATCATTTATCTGTATTACAGTGATTCCTTCTTTATTAACATAGCCACCCCACCTCCCCTTCCTTCCTGCCTGTCCTTCCTGATCGTTAAATAACCTGGTATGTTTAATTCCCAGGCATTGTCACCCTGCAGCCATGTTTCTGTAATGGCCACAAGATCATACCCATATGTAGTTATTTGTGCCATTAAGTCATCTATTTTGTTACGAATGCTACGTGCATTCAGATAGAGAACTTTCAAATATGTTTTGTGTCACTTAGATCCTGCTTTTGCCCTTTTTATTACTTTACCTTTTACTCCATACCTTCTGCCCCTTCCTGACACGCTCTGGTTTTTAATTTCCCCACTGCTACCTAAGTCTATGATGTAATATCTCCAAGTTTGCAGACGACACAAAGCTGGGTGGGCGTGTGTGCTGTGAGGAGGATGCCGAGAAACTCCAGTATGATTTGGACAGGTTGGGTGATTGGGCAGAAGCATGGCAGATGCAATATAATGTGGATAAATGCGAGGTTATCCACTTTGGTGGCAAAAACAGGAAGGCAGATTATTATCTGAATGGCAATAGATTGGGAGAAGGGGAAGTGCAACGAGACTTGGGTGTCCTTGTGCATCAGTCACTAAAGGTAAGCATGCAGGTGCAGCAGGCGGTTAAGAAGGCAAATGGTATGTAGGCCTTCGTAGCGAGAAGGTTTTAGTACAGGAACAAGGATGTCTTGCTGCAGTTGTACAGGGCCTTGGTGAGACCGCATCTTGAGTATTGTGTGCAGTTTTGGTCGACTTATCTGAGGAAAGAAATTCTTGCCATGGAGGGAGTGCAGCGAAGATTCACCAGGCTGATACCTGGGATGGCAGGAATGACGTATGAGGAGAGATTGCGTCGATTGGGCTTATACTCGCTGGAGTTTAGAAGAATGAGAGGGGATCCCATTGAAACTTGTAAAATTCTAACAGGACTAGACAGACTAGATGCAGGAAGGATGTTCCCGATGGTCGGGGAGTCCAGAACTAGGGGTCACAGTCTAAGGATAAGGGGTAAGCCATTTAGGACAGAGATGAGGAGGAATTTCTTCACTCAGAGAGTGGTGAACCTGTGGAATTCTCCACCACAGAAGGCAGTAGAGGCCAATTCATTAAATATATTCAAGAAGGATTTTGATATATTTCGTAAGGCTAAAGGGATCAAGGGATATGGGGAGAAAGCAGGGACAGGGTACTGAATTTGGATGATCAGCCATGATCTCATGGAATGGCGGAGCAGGCTCGAGGGGCCGAATGGCCTACTCCTGCTCCTATCTTCTATGTTTCTATATCTCTAAAATTCGCTAATGTCTCCCTGGAAGCACTTCTCCAGGGAATAAGTGCACATAGGGAGGCCCTTGTCCCTGGCGATCGATGAAAACGACCACCCAAAGACACTAAAAGGGCATGGCTGGAGACTGCAGAGGAGGTCAGTAGCAGGGATATCATGAGGAGGACCTGGATCCAGTGCAGGAAATGATTCAATGACCTCAGGAGGTCAGGAAAGGTTAGTGCAATGCCACACTCACCTTCATCCTGAGGTGTTTTTCATACCAACCCCATCACTCTGCCTTCCCAAGACTATTCCTGCACGTCATTCCTGTAGGGGGTGGCCGTTTGGTGGTGTTTGGCGCGTACGTACACCCAGTCAGTTATGCCTCTGACTGTTATGTGAGCGGTTCGAATCATTCCCACGCCCCTGGGTTCTAGACACCGGACTTAGGTACAAGGCGGCGATACAGAGAGGACTTGAGTAGACAGGTGGTTGGATGTAAACAAAACCAAGACTTTATTGAAGAGAAAAAACTTGATACAATCTTATGGAAAAATTACTAGTGTACACTTCTACTGGCAAAAAAAATACAAAAGAAGAATAATAAACTATATACTTATATACAGGGAATGGGAAACACACGGCACATCGAGGGAAAACAACTATCTTAACAATCCCCTTATCCTTATCCCACCCCCTATACCTAACTTCACGCTCACCAATCAAAAACTGTTTGTTAGACTCGAAACAGCGGTTGAGTTTGCGGTTCGCTCTTGGTGCTCTCTGGAGCCTGCCGTCGTCACGTGGTTTCTGGGCGCTGCAAGGGCGTTATCCAGGTTCAAGTACCCCAAAGCTAAAATCTCTGTTTGGATACTTTACCTTGCAGGGATGATTCTTCGTCGACAGCCGCCAGTTTGAGTTAGTGTGCAGATATTCGAAGGTCGGCCGAGGCTGGAGGCCTAATAATTCGAAGCCTCCCCTCGGTTCATCTCCTCAGTTGGTCTTCTTCAGCCGGTCTTCCTCAGGTAGCCTGCACTCCAGTGGTCTTCCCTCCTCCCCTCGTCGCGTCCCGCCTCGCCTGGCCTGAATTGTCCGTGTCCGCCCGACCCGGTGCCGGGGCGATTCCAGATGGAGTGGGAAAAGGGCACGGGCAAAGACCAGGGGGTAAGCGCAAGACAGGGAAAGAGCGGCAGCCACGAGGGCGAACGGTCAAAGAGCAGCACCAGCACACCAACCAACGAACACACCTGACGATCTGCACCTCTCAATGCTACCCGGGGCCTTCAATTATACCTTCGTCGAAAACCCTTATCTGTGCGCCAAACAGGTTAGTTCTTTGTTTTAATTTTGGCGGGCTAGTTTAAATCATGGTAGCAATCCATGCTAACTGGTTTTAGATGGCCGGTAATCACATCTACCGGCCTGATAATTTACTTGTATTGTCATGAAAGTTCCTTGATGGGCTTGTCCAGCCTCGATGGTTGTGTTAATCTGTTTCCGATAATATATGTAGGCTGTTTCTATAATACCTATAGCCTTAACTATAGGCCTAAACTGAATTTAGATTTTGTCTCCAATTCGGTCTAATGCATAATTCAGAGTCTGTCTGGTTTCAAAATACAAAGTTTCTCTTCACAGACACTGCAGCTTTGGTTTTGATTTTTGCAAGCTGCCTGCATTGCAGAATCCATTTTAAAATCCCACAGGCTTTCTGCCACGAGGCATGGACGCCATCTTGGGTACCCTTTTTGATTTAAAATGTCCACGCAGGGTCCCGTTTATTAATAACAGCCTTCGGGGAAATGCACAAATTTTGCAAATCTTCCAGTCCCCCCTGTGATACTAAAACTTGCTTGAAGTATCATACATTTAAAGTGAGCAAAATTTTTCTGACCCTCCATAGTCAACCTTCCCCTGTAATCATCTATCTAATATACCCACAACACATGCAGTTCCCATTCCGTGAAAATGTAGTGTACATCAGCATGCAGAGAGTAAAATTACAGAGTTTACACACACATCCAAGCATGGAGGGGCACCAACACCCCTGCACCACTTGGTACACATCTTTATTAAACCGCGTCGCAAAAAAACAACAAAAGAAAAACCTTTAATTAAAAATAACAAACACAAAGAAACAACAATCCTTTAATCAAAATACAGGGAAAAAGACTTAAACCGGCGTATCTCCCTCCACCTTTACAAAATGTACCTTCCAAATCCTCTGGTTTCGGAATTCTGACCACCGACCTTTTCCCTTACACTGGATACAAACTAAATACAACACTATCCCTAACTGGCAAACCACAAGAATGTGGGAAGCCAGTCTGATCCACGAAGGGACCTCTATGTTACTGAAAATGTTCCACCAGGGTGGAGTCACAATATTCAATATCTTCATCCCTATCTCTACTGTTTTCTGTTCGAGTGTATAAAAATGTTTCTGCGAAACTATAACGGCTTTGAGTATTTTGGTCAGATGTTCAGGGAGAGGGGGAAATTCATAGCCAAAGTGCGCTACGTACTTTTGCAAGTTCGTAAAATTCTCCTTCACAGTGAGGTGAACAGTGGAGGGTTCAGGAATGGGGACAATTCGCTCCTGGGCCACATGAACTTCTGCCTCGGGTTTAAAACAGAAACTGCTGTCACTAACCGGATACCAGCTATGCCATCCATGCTGGTAGTGGGACGCGCCGGTGGTGACATAATATGTCCCACCCCCTATATATGCTACCTGCGGGGGAATATGGTCTTGTGCCATTACCTCCATGGTACAATTTATAGGCTTCGCGTCAGCAGCTCTGAACCCACACTGCGGTTACGAAAAGGCATTCAAGTGCTGGTGACACAGGATTATGTGTGCTCCCCGGCTCCGGCACCCTGAGAGGTCAGTACCTGTCATAGCGTGCTCCCACTTAATGACGTAAGGCAGGACTACTGTGAAACGAATGTGTGCACCCCCTTGAATGACTCCAATGTTCTCCACCCTGTATACCAGTGTGGGTCGAGCAGTCCTACCCATGACCGGCATGCTAACTACTACTCCCATGATTGTATGGTTGGACCGCCCACAATCCAAGGGGACTGGATAGGCTTCGGAGGCTAGCCGGAGTTGCCACGGGCTCATTGCATTCTCAAAAGGGTGGAGGGCTGTGAGGTGCTTGTTGCTAATCCAGGAGGGGACCAAACCTTGTTTTAAATCCTCCAGGTTACTGCGGCCCTCGCCCAGTAACCACGCCCCGTATAACATGCACACCACATCCTGCGCAGCCTGGTCAGAAGCATTTCTGTCCTCCCTTATGAGTGCATTTACCGTCTTTGCATGCTTTTCCAACTCGGCTATGATCTCTTTTAAATGTACCGTCATGGCCTGGTCCTCATGAAAATCCGAGCCCACTACCTTGTTCTCATCCAGCAATCTCCTCTTTAACTGTGTTTTTAAACCGTTTATCTGGGTCTGCAGCTCTATGTTATCCAAGCTGTTGATGACAGAGGACCCAGTATTAAACGCAGTAAAAACATAATTACATACACCCCTTCTTTGTCTCCCTGCATGACCCAAAAATTCTCGGTGTGTGGTGTAGAGTTCGGTCTTGTTCACGTGGGCAAAATCGAACTCGTAAAATTTCTTGAACATGTCCTTTAATAGGGCCTGGTATAACTGCTCTGTTTCTTTGGGGCACCACTCCGGTAATTGTATCTCCGTGAGATTTAAAATCACGGAGGCTACTGTGTAGTGTACCCCCTGGTACAGCATCAGATCAGTGGGGACTAGTACCTACCCATTCCCTGGTCCCTTGGTGGCGGTGCAGCAATCTTCCCTCGATAACCTCACTGCCTGCACCGTGGGCAGGGGCTTACGGGGGCGTGTTACCAGCTCAGTGGCGTTGACTGGGATCTGGGAATACGGGACCGCACACACCTTCCGGCTGGCATCCCACCTTATCCCCTTCCCGGTGTCGTGCCACTGCCGGTGGAACATAATGGATATGCCTGCGGGGCAGACCTTCTCTGACCCCCACATACAGATGTAAATCCCTTGATCCGGTTCCCACCACTTGTCCCAACACACGCTTAGTCCTCCATGAGTCCCGGTAATTGTCCGATGGATGTTGTTACCCAACCGTTCCCATTCGACTTCAGGGTTCCACATGTCCTTGCTCAACTTCCTGAGCCACCACCACCTATCCAGTGGAATGTGTCCTTTACACGTCAAACATATTTGCTTTCCAAAGGTGACGCTGAACCTTGTGGTAATGACTCGCACCCTGGGGCACTGGATGGAGGCTTCCCCGTACGTGAATCCGGTTTGGCTGGAGTACTGAGATGAATTGGACCCCAACCATCCTGGCCACCTTCCCTCGTGGAAGTAGACGGCGGTCTCCTCCGCATCCCATTCACTGCTCCCATTGATCACCAGGGGCGCCTTGTCTCCCGAACACCCGTAGATGTGGGAGTCTTGGATGTCACCCCTCCTCTCCACACTCATCCCGATCAGGGTGAATAGGATCACGATCCTTTCCATCCCGAAAATCTTTCTGCAAAAACATGTAAAAACATGCAGCCATGTCCCTAAGAGATTCTCTGGCTTGGTTAGGCATGGTTGGGTCCCGCGACCTCGACCCCAAGACACACTCTTAACAGACTACTTAACATAAAACTACCCATCACCTTATTCAACTTAAATTACAAACACCCAAACTTAAGACAAATAATTACACCTTACTTAAAACTTAAACTTAAACTAAAACTATATACATCCGCTGCCCGCCTCCGGGCGGCCAGACTAATCCCTGGTCGGACTGTGACTCGCCGCTACCCCCGGCGCAACCGCACCATCCTTGACTGCTTGTCCCCCGCAACCCGTGGCTGCTGGCTGAGGACCTCTGTCCTTGGACCTCTCCCTGGCTCGAGGGGCGGCCCTTGGTAACTGGAGGGCTGGTGACCATGGCTTTCTCAGCTGGGGCGTCCATGGGAACGTTCTAGGGGCTTTGCCGGGTGGGGCTGTCTTGGCCGCTGGGCCTTTTACCCAAACCGCTGCTCCCCCAGGCTTGACCCCTCCCAAACCCAGGCTGGGGGCAGGTAACTTTTCGCAGGCTGCTGCTGTGAGCTGATTGTCTCTGCCCCCAGGTCCCATGGCTGGGTCCGGTACAGGGTTTTCGACCTCAGGTCCCTCCCTCTCTACACCTGGGTTAGGGGCGGGGTTTTCGCCTTCAGGTTCCTCCGTCTCGTCTGGATCCCAGAAGAGCGGGGGAGTGTCCAAACCGATGGGCAGGATGGTCCCTCCCTTCAAACAAGCCACAGCGCCTACCTGTGCAGTCTGTGAACTCGCTCCTGCTGCGGGCTGAGGATCTTTATCCTCAGACCTTTTCCTAACTGGCTGCTTTCCCCTTTCAGGCGTAAACAGCTTACACTGGTTGATGTAACCAGCAGCCTGTTTTAAAACCTGTGCTAAAGTTTTGCCTGCTGCCCCGAACGGACCTTCTAGGGGCTCCCTTTTCTCTTTCCTCACCGGGACGGTCTTACAGACGGGATCTTGGGCTCGGACCCGCTTTAGGTCCAGGGCCAAAACTACCCGCCGTGTGCCTCCCTTGTCCCAGACTGCGGCTTCCGGACCTGCCTGATAGGTATCCCAGGACTCTCCTTCCCCAGCCTTATCTATGGCCCTTTCTCCAGCACGCACGTTCAGACCGAGGAATTTCACCTCCTGCTGGCCGATCTGCGCCTTCTTGGGATTTACCTTGAAACCCTTCTGTCCTAATAGCTCCAGCAGTTCGGCCAATAGTGGGCCATGCTCCTCTTTCGAATCAGTGAACAGGAGCAGGTCATCCACATACTGAACCAACTCTCTGGGCTGGCTAAAATCCTTCAAACTGTTGGCCATGCACTAATGGAAACTGTTGTGGAAGCCCTGTGGCAAACAGTTCCACATGTACTGTTGCCCTTTAAACGTGAAGGCAAACTTGTACCGATCCTCCCTCCTTACAGGGATGGACCAAAACCCATTCCAATATTCAGCACCGTAAAAGTGGTCGCGGATGCTGGAATACTCCCGATGAGGTCGGCAACTGCTGCTACTGTGGGTGCGCAGGCTGGGATGTTGCTATTGAGCACCCGATAGTCCACCGTGGCCCTCCAGGAATTGTCTGGCTTTCTGACCGGCCATAACGGAGAATTCACGTGGGTCGCTATCGGCTTCAGAACTCCCTGCTGCACTAACGAGGACATGGCTGCTTCCATGTCCGGTTCTGCTTCCCTGGGGAAGTTATACTGTTTCTGTGGTCGGGCCATGGGGTCCTCGTCTACGCTGACCTCAAACCCTATGACCCTCCCGCAGTCGTGTTTGTGAGTGGCAAATGTGGCCAGGTGGGCCTGCACAAATGCCTGGAGCTCCGGTGGGGTGTTGCTGACCATGAGCCCGAGGTTATAATCCTCTTTGGGCTTCATGGTGCAGAGGGTCCCCTTCCCTTCCTTACCCGGGATAACTACGATCTCACCGTTCTTTACTTTTCCTGCCCCCCAAAGGCAGTGATTCCTCAAATCCACTAGGATCCCGTGACCTACAATAAAGTCGGCCCCCAGGACCCGTCTTCCACCCTCCACGTCCCATTTCATCAGGACACACGTCCACTTGGAGCGGAGCGGTCCTATCCGAATGGTGAGCGGGATGGAAACCGAGCCGGCCTGTTCCCTACCTGTGAACCCCGATAGACTGTATGGGACCCCGCTGGAGAGAGGTGAGGTGATGGGGTTAGCTGAGTAGATCAAGGTGCGCGACGCCCCCGTGTCCAACAGATAGGTCCCGGTCACTTTTCTACCTCCATCTCCAAAAGGGGTCTCCTCCACTCATCATATCAGAGCGAACACAGATAAACAGGCTGCGCCGGCTTTAGTCACGGCTGTGGGTTGGACGGGGCTGACAGGGTGAGAGCACCGGTGGCGGCTGCTACTCTCCCCTGGCCAGTCAGTGAGGACCTCATGGCGTTCAAAAGTGACTCGACCTCTGCGGAAGGGGTCCCTACCCCCGCCTTTTGGGCTGGGGCTGTGGGATGCTGTCCCTTGTTATCTCGCCAAGGGTTTTTGCAGTCCTTCCGCCAGTGACCATCCTTCCCACACCCATAAAAATTGGTCTTAATGTTGGGGGGGTTACTCCCTTCCTGGTGCCATTCCTTTCTATTCTGCACTCCTGGTTTTACCTCATGCACCTTCCCTTTTGTGGGGTGTGCATCGGTTCCCCTGCCATTTTTGTAGGCTGGGGTTAGCTGCCTAATTACCGTGAGCTCTGTGGTCTGGGGATCTTTGGGGTCGAACCAGGCTTCTGCCTTAGCCCGGACCTGTGGCAAGCTGTTCACCACCAGGCAATGGAACCAATGCGTCAGGGAATCCCCGTTCAGGAACATCTGGCCTGGCGTCCCCGGGCAAGCCTTCCGGTACACCGGCCACAGCCGGTCCGCAAAAGCCTGCGGGGTTTCCCCAGAAAGCTGGATCATCTTCTCCACACGGGAGAAGGGACTTCCCTCATCCATCCCATGGCCTCTAGAACCGCATCTCTAAGCTCCTCATACACGCTCTGCCCACTTTTACACTCGTCAGAGAGGGATTGGAGGAGATTACTCTCCAGGGAGAATAGCAGCATCTTGGCCTTCTCAGCGTCATCGCAGTCATTGACGCTGGCTGCCTGCTCCATTTCCCTGAAGTGGATCGAGGGGTCTCCCTTGGCGGAAAGCTTCGGGATATGGTTGACCACAACACTGAGCTGTTGTGTGTTGAAGGGTAACACAAACTGGTTTTGGAGAGGTCCCTCAATGTTGCCGTTGGCGGGTGGGCCGAACCTCTGATGCCGTCCTGGGCACATCGGTCCCGGCTCCGGCCTCTCGGGCGGGGGTTGCTCTACCTCCGCCTCCACCTCTGGCTCCGCTTTGGGTTCCACCACCGGTTCCACCCCCCCTTGCTGCCAAACCTCGCTGAAACATGGCGCTACGGGTGGTGGCCGTGAGGTCTCCTCTCTCTCAACTGGGTAGTCCCTAGGCACCACTGGTGACATTGGAACTGTCCTCGCCTCATTCCCCATAAAATCTGCCTGGCCTGCCTTTGGGCTTATGAGGCATACCATGCCTTTTGCCCTCTGGAGGGCCCGGCTCAGTTTTCTATCCTCTCTTTACAGGGGCCGTGGTCTGCCTCCTCAAACCCCTGTTCATTTGCTAGCATATAAGCGGCTTTTACCTCCTGTACTTTCTCTTCCTGTTCCCTGATCTGCCTTGCCAAACAGGCATTTTTCTCCCGCAACCTTAACTCATTTCCCTTGGCCTCGGTGACTTGACACCGTAGGTATTCCAACTGGGCCTTGTGTTCTCCTACTAAATGTACTCTTTCTTGGTTCAAAGCCTGCAAAGCTACTAATAACTTCTCCACTGTGAGAGCCTTATCCCGGATCTCCAGGGCTGACTCCATTAACTCGACTGCCTGTGCTGCAATGAGCCCGTCCAAGAGCTGGACCTGCTATTTAAAGCACATCAGCCAAACTGCCTTCTCTAAGGACTTCTTGTGCTCCTTTCCCTCTGTCCACTTAGCTGCTGCACCTATCGGACGCCCAGCCCTTAACAGAGTGGTGATCCACTTCTTAGTGATAGTCACCTTGCTAAACACATAATCAGAAATCCATTCCTCCATCACGGTTCGCTCATCCAAACCATTGTCTACCATATCGCAACCTTGTTGCCGGTGCCCTGCCGCGGTCGCCATTTCTGTAGGGTGTGGCCGTGTGGTGGTGTTTGGCGCGTATGTACACCCAGTCAGTTATGCCTCTGACTGTTATGTGAGCGGTTCAAATCGATCCCATGCCCCTAGGTTCTAGACACCGGACTTAGGTACAAGGCGGCGGTACAGAGAAGACTCGAGTAGACAGGTGGTTGGATGTAAACAAAACCAAGATTTTATTGAAGAGGAAAAACTTGATACAATCTTATAGAAAAATTACTAGTGTACACTTCTACAAGCAAAAAAAATACAAAAGAAGAAGAATAAACTATACTTATACAGGGAATGGGGAACACACAGCACATCGAGGGAAAACAACTATCTTAACAATCCCCTTATCCTTATCCCACCCCCTATACCTAACTAGATTAAGCTATGAGGGGTCAGAACTTCATGCTCACCAATCAAAAAGGGTTTGTTGGACTCGAAACAGTGGTTGAGTTCGGGGTTCGCTCTTGGTGCTCTCTGGAGCCTGCCGTCATCATGTGGTTTCTGGGCGCTGCAAGGGCATTGCCCAGGTTCAAGTGCCCCAAAGTTAAAGTCTCTGTTTGGGTACTTTACCTTGCAGGGATGATTCTTTGTCGACAGCCGCCAGTTTGAGTTAGTGTGCAGATATTCGAAGGTCGGCCGAGGCTGAAGGTCCGATAATTCGAAGCCCCCCCTCAGTTCGTCTCCTCAGTTGGTCTTCTTCAACCGGTCTGCCTCACGTGGCCTGCCCTCCGGTGGTCGTCCCTCCTCCCCTCATCGCGTCCCACCTCGCCTGGCCTGAATTGTCCGTGTCCGCCCGACCCGGTGCCGGGGCGATTCCAGATGGAGTGGGAAAAGGGCACAGGCAAAGGCCAGTGGGTAAGCGCGGGACGGGGAAAGAGCGGCAGCCACGAGGGTGAAGGGCCGAAGAGCAGCACCAGCACACCAACCAACGAACATACCTGATGATCTGCACCTCTCAATGCTACCCGGGGCCTTCAATTATACCTTCGTCGAAAACCTTTATCTGCGCGCCAAATCAGGTTAGTTCTTTGTTTTAATTTTGGCGGGCTAGTTTAAATAATGGTAGCAATCCATGGTTTTAGATGGCCGGTAATCACATCTACCGGCCCGATAATTGACTTGTATTGTCATGAAAGTTCCTTGATGGGCTTGTCCAGCCTCGATGGCTGTGTTAATCTGTTTCTGATAATATATGTAGACTGTTTGATGGCCTTAACTATAGGCCTAAACTGAATTTAGATTTTGTCTCCAATTCGGTCTAATGCATAATTCAGAGTCCTGTCTGGTTTCAAAATACAAAGTTTCTCTTCGCAGACACTGCAGTTTTGGTTTCGATTTCTCCATAAGCTGTCTGCGTTGCAGATTCCATTTTAAAATCCCACAGGCTTTCTGCCACGAGGCATGGACGCCATCTTGGGTACCCTTTTTGATTAAAAATGTCAACGCAGGGTTCCGTTTATTAATAACAGCCGTCGGGGAAATGTAGAAATTTTGCGAATCTTACATTCCTCACACCAACATACCTTGCAGGTCCACCCATCCCTCTGTCTATGTACCTACTCACATCCCCATCTGACTAACCACCACTGACACTCACCCTCATCCTAATGCAATCATAGCAAGTAACACCACAGAAGTAGGCCATTTGGCAATGTCTCGCCACTCCTTCATAGTCACCCTCTACAGATGTAGCCCATCAATTCCTTATACTCATTCCATCACTATCAAAGTTCTCTTCTTTCCCTCCTTGCAGGAGAAGAGAGCCCAGAATAATAAGGAGAACCAGAGAACCAAGGTGGCCCTCTAGTCTTCAGAAAATTGACTCCAACAAAGGAGGAGCCCCTAGAGATCTCTCGAGTTGCAGAGCTGCTGGCAGTGGGAGATGAAGACAGGGGGACCTCCCAGCAACCTGGTGACAGAATTATATCTCATACAGCCACATGGCATACAGCATACAGCATATGGTGACTCATGTCAGCATCCAGTGAAATTTCATCATGTGCATAATGGTAACGTTACCCATTCTTATTATAACATTTCTAATTCATCTCTTTGCTCTCCCACAGGTCCATCAGGTGCCCCCCCTGCCCCCACTGTCCAGCCAAAGGAGGAAGATGAATCCTCAGAGGAAGCTCCATTCTCTGAGGGTGCAGCGTCAGCAGACCCAAGAGCAGCCAACACCAGCACAGATACGCTCACCTCGGTAGGTCCTTTGCAAGATAGAGTAGTGTTGTCACCTGCTGGCTCTCACATCACAAGTGAGCAAGAGCAGGTGGTGTTGACAGGGACAACAGGGGAGACTACTCGCTGGAGGGCACAGGGTGCTCCCGGCTCTGCTAAGCTGCATGCAGATGCTGCGCCTCGGAGACCATCGACAAAGAGGCTGATCTTGGAGGGGCAGCAACAATTGCATGAGACACTGGCAGTTTTCCAGCAACTATGTCTGCAAATGTACAGAGAATGGAGGAGTCCATCTCCAACATGAGCACCACCATCTCGCAGGCGATGGTGATGATGTGCTGGTCTATGGAAATGATGGCCACCTGCATGGAGCAGCAAATGCGCCAGTCACATGGGAACATGCTTGCTGTGAACAACAGATGGCAGACTCTCATTGACCTCATCTCTAGAATATGCAGCAAGGTGCTATCTAGCTCCTTGCTAGCAGAGAATCCAAGGTGGCCCATGAGATGAATGATGTAGAGAGGAGACATGGATGTGGGTGCTCTTCTCAAAGTACTCCCACTTCTTCCCATTACCTCCCCTCAGTCAGAGCCCTACCTACTTTCTTGGATCCCGATGGCCGAGTCTGCCCCTGCACAGTTGCAGGAGGAGCGGTCATTGGCGGGGCCCTCACAGGCTCCAAAACACAGAGGACATCCTCCAAAATTGCCAAAGCAGCCACAGCTGGGAAGTGAGCAGCCTGCCTCTACCTTTGCTGAAGCCACAAGGGTTGCATCTTGGAGAAGCACACGGAAAATAAAAAAGACACAATCCTAGATGCATAAGCATCTGCACGCGGGTGTATCAAAAAAATGTTAGTGATAAGTTTCAGTTATATTTATGACACACATCAATTTATTTCTTTGCACCACTTTCTGGTTTCGTCTATTTTTGCCTGCTACCTGGGAAGTGGCCTTGTCACTTGGAGTGAATGGTGACCTCAACTTAGGGGTTTGGCTGAGAGGAATGGCTTGGTCATTCTAGGACTGCTTTATGGTGTTGTTGTGGGGCGGAGTGGGGGGGGAACTTAGTATAGCATGTGGCAGCCGTATGGGTGCACTGGAGCATGTTAAGTAAATCTGGCCTTTATGAGGCCATCCCTGGCCTCCCAGGCAGCAATGTGAGCCGCTACTGGTGCCATCCCCACCTCAGGTTCCACCTCCTCCTCGTCTTCCGCCTGTTCCTCCTCTGATGATGATGATGAGGCTGTGCGCTCTGCGCCTTGCTCCTCCTGCAGACTGTGAGATTATGCAAATGTCTGCTGCAGATCCCTGGAAGGAGCCTGAGGCAAAGAAGTTGAGGGCAGTGGTGATTTGACAGCCACGGGTAAGGAGTGACCACCAGGACTTCTGGGCAGCAGGTCTTGTTCCAGCAAACTACAAATGTCTGTGACGACCTGGCGTGATAGCCTGAGCCTCCTGAAGCACTGCTGCCCAGTCATGTTGAGGAAGCTCATCCTCTACCTGTATACCCTGTGTTGGGGGCATCGCCATTGGCGTGCTGCCGCCCTGTGGTGCCCCCCTATCTCCTGAGGGTCATCAGGTCGTTGAAGAGAAGGCTGCTGTTGTGGTTGCTGGTGTTGTTGGTGATGGGGCTCATCTTGGTCCGATTCTGAGGATCAACGTGAGACAGTATAAGCGGCATGCATGCTGATGTAATAGATGGCAGGTAAAGTGGAGATCAGAGAGCTGATCCTTCAATGTTGTGATAGTTTTGTTAAATTCATTCTTGGGATGTGGACCTCGGTGGCAAGGCCAGCATTTATTGCCCATCACTAATTGCCCTTGAGAAGGTGGTGGTGAGCCGCCTTCTTGAACCGCTGCTGTCCACATGGTGAAGATACTCCCACAGTGCTGTTCGGGAGGGAGTTCCAGGATTTTGACCCAGCGATGATGAAGGAACGGCGATATTCTTCCAAGTCAGGATGGTGTTTGACTTGGAGGGGAACTTGGAGGTGGTGGTGTTCCCATGCGCCTGCTGCTCTTGTCCTTCTAGGTGATAGAGATTGTGGGTTTGTGAGGTGCTGCCGAAGAAGCCTTGGTGAGTTGCTGCAGTGCATCTTGTAGATGGTATACACTGCAGCCACGGTATGCTGGTGTTGGAGGGAGTGAATGTTTAAGGTGGTGGACGGGATGGCAATCAAGCGGGCTGCTTTGTCCTGGATGGTTTTGAGCTTCTTGAGTGTTGTTGGAGCTGCACTAATCCAGGCAAGTGGAGAGTATTCCATCACACTCCTTACTTGTGCCTTGTAGTTGAAAAGGCTTTGGGGAGTCAGGAGGTGAGACACTCGCCGCAGAATACCCAGCCTCTGACCTCTCTTTTTGTCTTAGTATTTATGTGGCTGGACCATTCAAATTTATGGTCAATGGTGACCCCCCAGGATATTGATGGTGGGGGATTCGGTGATGGTAATGCCGTTGAATGTTATGGGGCAGTAGTTAGACTCTTGCTTGTTGGAGATAGTCATTGAGTGGCACTTGCCACTTATCAGCCCAAGCCTGATTGTCGTCCAGGTCTTGCTGTATGTGGGCATAGATTGCTTCATTAACTGAGGAGTTGCAAATGGAAAGTAACACTGCAATCATCAGCAAACATCCCCACTTCTGACCTTATGATGGAGGGAAGGTCATTGAGCAGCTGAGGATGGTTGGGCCTAGCACACTGCCTTGAGGAACTCCTGCAACGATGTCCTGGGGCTGAGATGATTGGCCTCCAACAACCACAATCAGCTTCCTTTGTGCTAGGTATGACTCCAGCCAGTGGAGTGTATTCCCCTGATTCCCATTGATTTCAGTTTTACTAGGGCTCCTTGATGCCACACTCGGTCAAATGCTGCCTTGATGTCAAGGGCAGTCACTCTACCTCTGGAATTCAGCTCTTTTGTCCATGTTTGGACCAAGGCTGTAATGAGGCCTGGAGCCGAGTGGTCCTGGCGAAACCCAAACTGAGCATCGGTGAGCAGGTTATTGGTGAGTAAGTGCTGCTTGATAGCACTGTTGACGACACCTTCCATCACTTTGCTGATGATTGAGAGTAGACTGATGGAGCTGTAATTGGCTCGGTTGGATTTGGCCTGTTTTTGTGGACAGGACATACCTGGGCAGTTTTCCACATTGTCGAATAGATGCCAGTGTTGTAGCTGTACTAAAATAGCTTGGCTGGAGGTGCAACTAGTTCTGGAGCACAAGTCTTCATCACGACAGCCGAGATATTGTTGGGGCCCATAGCCTTTGCTGTATGCAGTGTGCTCAGCTCTTTCTTCATATCACGTGGAGTGAATCAAATTGGCTGAAGACTGGCTTCTGTGATTGTAGGGACCTCAGGAGTAGGCCGATATGGATCACCAATCGGCACTTCTGGCTGAAGGTGGTCTTTTTTTCACTCACGTGCTGGGCTCCACCATCATTGAGGATGGGGATGTTCATGGAGCCTCCTCCTCCCGTCAGTTGTTTAATGGTCCATCACCATTCACGACTGGGTGTGACAGGATTGGAGAGCTTTGACCTGATCCTTTGGTTGTAGGATCGCTTAGCTCTGTCTATAGCATGCTGCTTCCATTGTTTAGTGTGCATGTATTCCTGTGTTGCAGCTTCCCCAGGTTGGTACCTCATTTTTAGGTACGCCTGGTGCTGCTCCTGGCATGCTCTTCTACACTCCTCATAGAAGAGGTTTGGTCACCTGGCTTGATGTTAATGGTAGGGTGAGGGATATGCCGGGCCATGAGGTTAGAGATTGTGGTGGAATATAATTCTGCTGCTGCTGATGGCCCACAATGCCTCATGGATGCCCAGTTTTGAGCTGCCAAATCTGTTCTGAATCTATCCCATTTAGCATGGTGGTAGCATCACACAACACAATGGAGGGTGTCCTCAGTGTGAAGATATGACTTCATCTCCACAGGACTGAGCGGTGATCACTGCTACCAATGCTCTCATGGACAGATGCATCTGCGACAGGTAGATTGGTGAGGACGAGGTCAAGTAGGGTTGTCCCTCGTGTTGGTTCTCTCACCACCTGCTGCAGACCCAGCCTGGCAGTTATGTCCTTCAGGGCTCGGCCAGCACAGTCAGTAGTGGTGCTATCGAGCCACTCTTGGTGATGGACATTGAAGTCCCCCAGAACTTCAGAGTACATTCTGTGCCTTTGACACTCTCAGTGCTTCTTCCAAGTGGTGTTCAACATGGAGGAGTACTGATTCATCAGCTGAGGTCGGGGCGGTAGGTGATAATCAGCAGAAGGTTTCCCTACCTATATTTGACCTGATGCCATGAGACTTCATGGGGTCCAGAGTCAATGTTGAGGACACCCTGGGCCAATCCTTCCCAACTGAATACATCTTTACCGCCACCTCTGGTGGGTCTGTCCTGCCAATAGGATAGGACATATCCAGGGATGGTGATGGAGGAGTCTGGGATATTAACTGAAAAGTATGATTCTGTTAGTATGACTATGTCAGGCTGTTGCTTGACTAGTCTGTGGGACAGCTCTCCCAATTTTGGCACAAGTCCCTAGATGTTAGTGAGGAGGACTTTTCAGGGTCGACTGGGCTGTGTGTGTCTGAAGCTGGTGCCGAGGTCAATGTCAAGTGGTCCATCTGGTTTTCTCTTATTATTGTTTCTTGCAGCGGTTTTTCACAACTGAATGGCTTGCTCGGCCATTTCAGAGGGAAGTTAAGAGGCAACCACATTGCTGTGGGTCAGGAGTCACATATAGGCAGGTGGAAGATGAGGAGGAGGAAGAGGAACCTGAGGTGGAGATGGCACCACAGCAGCGCATATTGCTGCCCGGGAGGCTCGGGATGGCCTCATCATGGCCAGATTAACTTAACTTGCTCCAATGAGGCCACATGGCTGCCACATGCTCTACTAAGTTCTGTCCCCCAAAAACACCATAAAGCATCCCTGCAATGACCAAGCCATTCTTCTCACACAAACCCCCATTGCTCGAGCTTAAGTAATGTCTCACCATTCACTCCAAGTGACAAGGCTACTTCCAAGGTAGCAGGCAAAAATGGACATGAAAGGAAAGTGGTCCAAAGAAAAACATTTTTGTGTGTCATCAAAATAACTGAAACTTAACATTAACATTTGTTGATACACACATGTGCATGCCCTTGTGCATCTACTTTTGTGCCATTTTAATTTTCCGCGTGCTTCTACAAGGTGCAACCCCTGTGGCATCAGCAGAGGTAGAAGCAGGCTGCTCACTTCCCTGCTGTGACTCATTATATACTTTTGGCGAATGTCCTCTGGGCTTTGGAGCCTGTGATGGCCCAGCAAAGTTTGATCCTCCTGCAATTGTGCAGGGGCAGACTCACCCATCGGGATCCGAGGAAGCATCTGGGGCTCTGACTGAGGGGGAGGCAATGGGGGAGAGTTGGGAGTGCTTTGAGAAGAGCAACTACTTCCAGGTCTCCTCGCACCATCATCCCTCTCATGGGCTGCCCAGATGTCACTGTTAGCATGGAGCTGGAACGCACCTTACTGCACAGCAGTGGGGTGATGAAGGTTTATGTTTATATCCCTCCTTGAGAGGAGGTCTGTGAACATCTGTCATCTGTTGTACACAGCTAGCTTGTGCTCATGTGACTGGTGCATTTGCTGCTCCATGCAGGTGGCCATCCTTTCCATGGAACAGCACATCATTGCCATCGCCTGCGACATGGTGGTGCTCATTGTTGGAGATGGACTCCTCCATTCTCTGCACAATTGCAGACATCGCGGCTGCAAAAGATGCCAGAGCCTTGTGCAATTGTTGCTGCCCCTCCAAGGTCACCCTCTTCCTCGATGGCCCCCCCAGGCTCAGCATCTGCATGCAGAGCTTGGAGCATCCTGTGCCCTCCGGCGAGGAGTCTCCACTGCTTGTGAAGGAATAAGCCATATTCAGAAAAATACACCATTCTATGAAAGAATTCTAGCCTTATTAAAACATGACATACTAGGTCTGGAAATCTGGAAGCCTCAACAATCTAAAGCTGTAAACAGCATACAGGCTATTGAGATAAGATAAGTTGTTGACACTGAATCAATAGCCTTATTGAAACAGGAGGTTGGAGTCTACAGCTTTGGAAAGAACACAATGGTATACCCTGTTAAGGTGTCCTAAATTATACTTCAGAAAGAAACACTGAAAATTAAGAAACTTATGCCTTCATAAAAATGACATCAAATGAAACACAGGAGACACAATTCTGTGTTGCAACCAGCTGAGGTAAATAAGAATTGCATCGATCACCCTGGTTGAGGAGTTTTAAATTATATGTCATAAAAAGACACAAACAGAAGTCCTTGGTAAAAATGACATCAAATAGATGCACCTGCTGGTTACACCATTTCTACTGATAAGCTTCGAACACCTAGGGTAGAGACATAATTCTTAATGCTACCAGCTGATCTAACTGTAAGAATAGCAGGGGTCAGCAGAAAAATGACTAGAGATAATTAGCTTACATCAGCAGAAAACTTCAAAGGAAATACCAATGCAAAAGGGTATAAAAATTGAATTTTCAAATGGGATGATGGACTCGCTTGAAGGGGCAAAGCGATTCACAGCTTCAGAGGTAGGCTTTGTAAGCTTTCTGTTTTTGGAACTGTTAATGTTGCGATTGAAACACCTACTATAATTACATGTCGGTTCTTTAATAAATCTATATATTTTTAGAATTGTCTCACATAATACTTCTGTATCAAACTCGCAAACTCAATCTCTGCATGCTCCTTGGTGAGGAGTTGCAGAATTCTGAGGGAGTTTTCTGGACCCTCATAATATCTGGAAGGTTACAGTCTAGTTAAACTTATTAAAAGTGCTATCTGGAGGACGGTAACATCTTCAGCTTGTCCCTTTCCTTTAGGGAGAGATTGTCTGGACCTTTAGACACAATTAAGCATCTTTAGGATTTGGCTACCTCAAATTTATTTGAAAGTGAACGTCTGAGGAATATGCCTGATTTGGGGTAGCCCTAAAGGGGATAGGACTTGGCGCCCAACGTGTGTGTTACCGAGTTGATACAGAACCTATACTTATATTTATATCTATATCCATCTCATAGATTGTTAAGTAGAGAAGGAGTGTTTTACTGACAGTGGTATGAAGACTCAAATTTAAGTCTCTAGAGATGACAAGTCTCTGATCAGGCCTTGTAGAACTTAAATCAGAACTCCCTCAATATACCATTGAGGTCTAGAAATTTCTTATAAAGTTCATATTAAACCCTAACTGAGGTTAGGTCCTGACAAAATGGCAGACCCTGTAGGATTTGGCCAAGTCTTTTTATTAGAAAATTCAAATGATTGCTTTATTAGGGGGAAACAATCCTATCCCTTTACCTCCACAAAATCAAGTGATAATTTTTGAAGTAGAAGGCTTTGGTGCCGACGGAGCCATGAGAACGCAAGGTACGATTGATGTTTATCCCCAGAACCAGGGGATACAGAATATCCAGTGGGATAATCAAACAAATACTCCAAATCCAACAAATTCCTTAAAGATAAGGTGCACACCCGCACAATTGGGAGGCCTACTGAACGGTACCCAACAAGGTGGTGACAACCATGGCCGAAGAGTAGTACCCGGAGCAGCGTATGCTCCTGCGGGCCATGGATTCCGGTTAAGCTGGCAAGCTCATGATGAAATAAATGACCAGAATCTTTGAGAAAACTATAGACAGCTTAGAATCCATTATAATCAATGCCAACAGGCACTAGCTCAATCTTATCTAAATGCTGGAGGCGCAATGATTACTGGTCCAGTAAGCCAACCCCAGCAACCACACATTGCGCCCCTAGGTCAAGTAAACCTGAGCTCTATCTACACAATGTGTGGTAGACCGGGAAACACCAGCCAGGAAAAAGCCTGCTGGATTCTAACTAACCTTGATAAATTGGAAACCTATTGCCAAGATTGGAATGCCCAACACCTGAGGCAACTACTGCAAATGATACTAAGTTCAGACTTAATTCCCCCATTAAGCCAGTGTAACAATTGGGTTCAAATATACACCTATGTTCTCACAGCAACTCAGGGAGGGCATGTAATGGGTTCCATCAAGGAAATACTCACTAATACAGCCACAACTAAAGGGCTGGTAGCTGCCTACAGATTAGGCAAAGTACTTAAACAGGATAACTGGGACATTGTCCATGGTTACCTGGCTAATCAATACCAATATACAACCTCAAACTTGCCTGTGAGGGTGTATAAGGGGGGGGCTTCTATTGATTGGTTTAAGGTAATTCACCTGGTCTGCAGCCTTTGCCTGCACTCTGACCAATTCCAAATAAACCAATTTTAAAACAACGGTTTCGAATCGCTACCCCACCTTCCAGTTCTGACTGCAGGACTTATAATTAATGATATTAAAACGGACACGTGGTTTGGATGAGAGAAAAATCAAGTTTTATTAACTAAAAGAAACTATAATCAAAATATCAAACTATCCCACACGAACACAGTAATTACAGTAAAATTGCTTAAATGGGGGAATGCAGACGGTAAAAATGAGGGGTGAGTGACTACAATATTGATTAAACAATCTTAGCAATATCCCCTTAATTACCATCCCCCAACTCCTTACTAGGTTACTTTGCTGAGGAGTCAGAAACTCTGCTCATATGTGGTCCAGCGAAGTGAGAGAGAGAGAGAGAGAGAAGCTCACCTGTGGTCCCAGGAAGTAAAGAGAGTGATAGCTTCTCAGGAGCTATCTTATATACCTGGTGAGCCCCCCCCCCCTGCTGTTTGCCTGTCTGGAAGATTCGCGCCCAAAAAGTTCCAACACACACAAGAGAAAAGCTGTGATTGGCTAACTCAAAGTGGTTGGACTGGGTTAGTGTGTCTGCACTGTGGGGCCAAAATGTTCCCGCCCACATCTGGAGTTTACCTGGGCTGAAACAAAGGGAATGCAACAGCCCTATTGTCCAATAATAGGTGATTTAAACCCATTCAGTTCTTAACCGGTTGCAGATCAAAAGCCCATTCCAGGGTTTCAATGTCTCATTGTCTGTGAGTAGTTATTGAATGTCTGAATGGCTGTGTAAACAGAAGCAGTTTCAAATCGATTGTTCTGCGGTTTTCTCAAGTGGGCTAATGTCTTATGTAAATAAACAACTTCAAGTGCTTCTGAAGGGAACCTCCCTTTGATTGGCAGGTCTGACTCACAGCCACTGCTAGATCCTCCCACTTTATACACACAGGCAACTCGAGCTGCTTGTCCTTTTGCCATGCTTTCTGTGGCCATTTTAAAACCTTTTGTGATTGCCCAAAATCCAGGGAACGACTTTATTAAGATGTACTGTCTCAAGGTGTGTGAATATTTTCCACCAAATTCCTCGACTCCCGTGTTGTCCACATTCTTTTCAGGCCCCTCTGCAATTTGCACAGTTCAAAACTCGAAGGGTACCATTTTAATCTTAAAGTCCTGGTGTTGAGACAATTCAGGTCACGCAATTCTTCATCCACGATGTGGACCAATATTTTCAATCTTCAGGGAAATAGGGGAAATTTTGCAACCCCTACAGGTGCTCTAAATGATTATCGAGATAACCAACAAAGATGGGATAATGTCAATCACATTATCCAATTAAATCATGACCTCTTAGGTCTACCCCAAACTAAACTTATAATGAGATCAGGAAACGGATAAAAAAACAGAGAAGGCACCTTTGGCACTCAGAAACAAGGACTGTATAGACCCAAGTCTCAAGTCCACCCAACCCAGACACAAACTCATGGCTCGGGACCCCCAACCCTCCCACAATAGGAGAAAGATTTCTCCCTGGAAAGATGTGATAGACGAGGGCTAGACCTCGAAACGAAAGTGAAGGACAGTGGACTCCCTATGGGGACAGCTTTTACACTGGCCAAAACTATCAGAGAGCCATGGGAGGATATCGGGAAAACCAAAATGGGGATCAAAAAGATTCCCGGCAGAACCAATGTCCACCCCAACAGGACGATTGTCAAGATAATAAACGGTCCGACAAACCCACTAAGGGATCTGTAAAACATGATACCCCAAGAGGGAGGAACAAAAATCAGTTAAAATAATTAAAGACAAAGCAACAAATGAAACCCAGGATCCTGGGAATGAACAATCCCAGGATTGAAGGCCTGGCACCCAGCCGGGGTCTCTTGAATTCCCCTATGCCCTGGCAACCTTGCCCACAAACACACAAGTGAAGGCCTTGTTTGATACGGGAGCTGATTACACTGCAATAGATCCTACAATTATAAAAACTAAGTGTACACATTTGGGGAGCCCAATTTGTAAAAGAACATTAGAGGGATTCACACAAGACAAAACCAAAATAATTAATTTTTACAAAATACCTATTACTATATATGGAATCACGGTGACCCTAGATGTAGGACTGGTACCACAATTGGCCTGTTTCCTCATTATAGGACAACCATACATGAAACATTACCTTAAAATCTCAACCAGACCTGTAGAGACATCCACAAACCAGGATGACAGGGAAAAACATGTTCGGACACAGCTTGATCGAACTTGACAGAGGGGGGAGGCAAAGACTTCCTCGAGCAACTCATTAATAGATACTACCATTATCTACAACGCCATCCAAATCAATGTGGAAAGATAGACATCAAACCCCACCCACTTGATGCTGGCTGGCACAAACCTAAAAAAAGTGGCCTATTCAAGTCCAGAAAGGAAAAATAGATCTCCTAACAATGCTCAAAGAACTAACAGAACAAGGTGTCTTAATCAAAATGGCATCTAGAACTAACTCACCATTGTTTGGTGTTGCTAAACCAGATGGGAGTTGGAGATAAGTGGTCGATTATACAGCCTTAAATAAGGTAACGGCCCCACATACTGCACAACAGCAAAATTCCACAGCCCTTCTCTCTAGAATCACGAGGGGAAAATATAAATTGTGTATTGATCTAGCAAACGGCTTCTGGTCACATCCAATCGAAACAGCTGATTGGCCAAAAACAGAGATGACTGGACTCGATGGTTATCAGTACTGCTGGACCAGATTGCCCCAGGGATTTCAAAATAGTCCTGTTCTCTTTTCAGCCCACATTATTGACCTTTTAAAAGACCTATCTAATGTCAATTCTTATGTGGACAATATATATCTGTCACATGACAATCTCCAAGCCATTGATAGTATTTTATCCAGACTTACAACTGCTGGGCAATTAATCAACATAAAAAAGAGTCAACTAGTTAAGGAAGAGATAGATTTTCTGGACCTGCAAATAACTGGAAACAATAGAGGGTTAACTCAATCCTATAAAGAAAAATTAGACACCATTCAATATCTTAAAACACTGAAAAATCTGCAAGCAAGTTTAGGACTCCTGAATTTTGCTCGATCCTTTACGCCAACCTTTGCTGAGCTCTCAGCACACCTGTATGCTAGAGTGGGCGAAGCAGCAAAAGGACCATTCATATTTCCAACAGATAATTACTCAAAATTGCAACAATTATACCGAGAGGTACAAAAAGCCATAGAACTGGAACAGAGGGACCTACACGTTCCCCTCAATATACATCTCAGGTCATCACCTAAAGTGGCAGTTGCAGTTTTCTATAATGAAAAGAGAATAGTGCCCATTCAGTTCCATTCCTAGATCTTTTCCAATGTTGAAAGAAGGTACATTAAAAAAGAAAGAGTCATGACTATGGTAGTCCAATGCCTTATCAAGGCACGAACCCTTCAAGGGAAATACCACATTACCATCTAAACTGAGATTCCCGATTTAAGATCAGTATTAAGGATGGCTTCTGATGAAAAAAGAGCCACCCAGATCCGATATGTTAAATGGGCATCGTTCTTGAATTATCCTACACTCATTTTTAAATTCCACTCCCCGGAAATGGACTTAGAGCATCTCCCCATCATGGAGGATGATGATACGGAGGAGGGAATCAGACAAATGCCTATGAGACCGCTTATAGAGTATCATCAAGTCATTTACTGTGATGGATCTTCAAAGACGATTAAAAAAGGGACATCCCAACAATCCTCAGCTGGGATGGGGATAGTAGCAGGGACTTTTCGAGATTCCTATTCTTTTATCCAGAAGAATTACTGTCCATACCACTTGGCCATAAGACAGCGCAATATGCTGAAGCCGCAGTATTAAGGTATGCTTTAGAAAAGGCAGACCCTATTAAACCCACACTAATCTTTACGGATAGTGACTACTGTAAAAGAGGATATAACCAAGATCTAGTTTTCTGGGAACAAACAAATTTTACCAATCATAAGGGTAAACCCATAAAACATAAGCCATTGTGGGAAGGCATTCTCCATTCGAGAATGGAGAAACAGAATTGTCAGGTGATGCATGTAAACGGGCATACCACTGGGACAGTACACTCAAAAGGAAACAGTCTTGCAGATGTAGGGAGTGGCGTGTGGCGCGTGCGCCCAGTCAATTATGCCCCTGACTGCCTGTGAGCGGTTTGAATCGCTCCCACACCCCTGGGTTCTAGACATCGGACTTAGGTAGAGGCGGTGATACAGAAAACTCAAGTAGACAGATGGTTTGGTGTAAGAAAACCAAGATTTTATTAAAACAGAAACGAAAACACAGTCTTATGAGAAATTACTGGTAGAAAAATTACAGGCATATAACAATAATTATACTTACACAGGGAATGGGGAACACACGGCACATCGAGGGAAAAACAACTACTTTAACAATCCCCTTATCCTTATCCCACCCCTATACCTAACTAGATTAATCTATGAAGGGCCAGGAATTCATGCTCACCAATCCAAAGCAAAGCCTGTTGTTTTAGTGATTGCGAGTTTTGACGTCTGGTCTCCTGTCCTTTGGTGTACTCCGTCGCCATGTGGTCTCAGGGCGCGGTGCTGGAGCTGTTGCAGCGAAACACCTTTCTTCTCCTCAGCTACCGTCGTCGTCTCGTCGCGATGGGTACTCTTCTTCTTCTCCCTCGGGCGGTCGTTGGCGATAACGTTGCGTTAGCGAGACGGTTGGCAGTCTTCACTGCTTAGATTTTACTACCCAAGTGTCAAACACCAGTATATTCATTATGGCATGGACACGTACGCTTAACGCCAGCTCGTTTGCAGTGTTCAACTAGTCAACTTAGTCTCACTATCCATATATTTTCTTCCCCCAAGTGCCAGCTTATAACTAGGCGCTCGGTCTTAATTAATGCGTCTTCTGCTGCCCTTCTCTGCTCTTGTCGGGTCTTTACCTTCTTCTTCATCTTGCCTTATCTCGTCTTGTTTTGTCTGCCCCTTTTGGTGGCCCGTGTGTCCTGTATAACTTTGGACTCGGGTCTCGTTCCCCTCTCCGCGCTTTGTATGGATGTCCTTGGTTGCAACTTAATGCGGGAGTGAGAAGAGAACCCGCCACGAGGCCAGGGCACGAATACGAACGGCAGCAGCCCAAGAGGCCGGAGCCATGAGAGCAGAGCAGGAGTAAAGGGCAAGAGAGAGGGATTGCTACAGAGGGCCTATAATTATACCCTTTCCTTCATCACCTATCTCTGCGCCAAATCAGGTCAGTCCATTGTTTAACTTTTGGCGGGCTGTGTTAAATGATTGTACCAATCTAAACTAACTAGCTTTAGATGGCCGTTTATCACACCTGATGGCCCGATGTCCGAGTTGTATTGTCATTAATGCATTTTAATCGGCCTGTCCAGCCTTGATGGCTTCCATAAGCTGTTTCTGATTATTTATGCGGACAAACTAATGGCCTCATGCTTAGGCCTAACTGGGTTGATCTGTTCCAATTTGACAAAATGCATATTCAATGTTTGCTTAGCTGTCTGGCCCTTCAAACACAAAAGTCCTTTTCACAGAAATGCATTTTAAGTTTCGATTTCCCAAAACTGCTTGTTCTGTGCTGCAGAGTCCAAGCTTGTAAAATCTTACAGGCTTTTGGTCACGAGGTGCGGACGCCATCTTTGGGTACCCTTTTTATATTGTCCATAGGGTCCCTTTTATTAATAACCTTGGGGGAATGTGGAAATTTTGCGAATCCTACACTCCTCCCTGTGATACTAAAACTTGCTTGAAGTATCATCCTTACAAGGTGAGCAAAATTTTCTGACCCTCTTTAGTCAACCTTCCCCTGTAATTACCTATCTAATATACCCATGACACATGCACTTCCCATTCTGCGAAAATGTAGTGTACATAATTATACATAGAATAACTAGTCGTTTACACACATCCAAGCATGGAGGGGGTCCAACACCCCTGCACCACTTGGTACACATACATCTTTATTAACAACGTGTCGCAAGATCTTTATTAAAAACAACAAACACAAAAAAACTACAATCATTAATCAAAAATGCAAGGAAAAAAACTCAAACAGGTGTATCTCCCTCCAGCTTCATATAATGCTCCTTCCAGATCCTCTGGTTTTGGAACTCTAACAACTGACCTTTTCCCTTGCACTGGATGCAGTCTTGATACAACACTATCCCTAACTGGCAAACCATGAGAATGTGGGAAGCCAGTCTGATCCATGAAGGGACCTCTATGTCATTGAAAATGTCCCACCAGGGTGGAATCACAATATCCAATATCTTAGCCCCTATCTCTACTGTTTTCTGCTCTAGAGTGTAAAAATGTTTCTGTGAAACTATAACGGCCTTGAGTATTTTGGTAAGGTGTTCAGGGAGAGGGGGATTTTCATAGCCAAAATGCGCTACATGCTTCTGCAAATTGGTAAAATTCTCCTTCACAGTGAGGTGAACAGTGGAGGGTTCAGGAATGGGGACAATTCGCTCCTGGGCCACTTGAACTTCTGCCTTGGGTTTAAAGCAGAAACTGCTGTCACTAACCGGACACTAGCTATGCTGTCCATGCTGGTAGTGGGACGCTCCTGTGGTGACACAATATGTCCCAGCTCCTATATATGCTAACTGCGGGGGAACATGGCCTTGTGCCATTGCCTCCACGGCACAACTTATAGGTTTCGTGCCAGCAGCTCTGAACCCACACTGTGGTTTTGAATAGGCATTCAAGTGCTGGGGACACAGGATTATGTGTGCTCCCTGGCTCCGGCACCCCGAGAGGTCAGTACCTGTCATAGCGTGCTCCCACTTTATGACGTAAGGTGGGACCGCTGTGAAACGAATGTGTGCACCCCCTTGAAGGGCTCCAATGTTCTCTACCCTGTATACCGGCGTGGGTCGGGCTGTCCTACCCATGACCGGCATTCTAACTACTACTCCCATGATCGTGTGCTTGGACCGTCCACAATCCACGGGGACTGGGTAGGCTTCAGAAGCTAGCCGGAGTTGGCACGGGCTTAATGCATTCTCAAATGGATGGAGGGCTGCGAGGTGTTTGTTGCCGATCCAGGAGGGGAGTAAACCCTGTTTTAGATCCTCCAGAATACTGCAGCCCTCGGCCAGCAACCATGCCCCGTATAGCACGCACACCTCATTCTGCGCAGCCTGGTCAGAAGCATTTCTATCCTCCCTTATGAGGGCATTTACCGTTTTTGTGTTCTTCTCCAACTCTGCTATGAACTCCTTTAAATGGACCATCATGGCCTGGTCCTCATGCAACTCCGAGCCCACTACTTTGTTCTCATCCATTAATATCTTCCTTAACTCTGTTTTTAAACTGTTTACTTGGGTCTGCAGCTCTATGTCATCCAAAGTGTTGATGACCGAGGACCCAGTGTTAAATGCAGTAAAAACATCATTCCATACTCCCCTTCTTTGTATCCCTGCATTACCCAGAAACTCGCGGTGTGTGGTGCACAGTTCGGTTTTGTCGACATTGGCGAAATCGAACTCATAAAACTTCCTGAACATGTCCTGCAATAGGGCCTGGTATAGCTGCTCTGTTTCTTTGTGACACCATTCCGGTAAATGTACCTCGGTGAGATTTAAAATCACGGAGGCTACCGCGTAATGT
Organism: Somniosus microcephalus; assembly: GCF_052327205.1. Lineage (NCBI taxonomy): Eukaryota > Metazoa > Chordata > Chondrichthyes > Squaliformes > Somniosidae > Somniosus > Somniosus microcephalus. The sequence goes on from NC_140997.1 coordinate 153,501,741, forward strand.
ATCCCTTGGTACAGCACCTGATCGGTAGGCACTATTACCAGCCCATTCCCTGTTCCTTTGGTGGTGGTGGGGCACCCTTCCCTGTGTATCCTCGCTGCCGGCGCCGTGGGCGGGGGCTTACGGGGGTGGGTCACAAGCTCAGTGGCATTGACTGGGATCGGGGAGAATGGGACCGTGCACACCTTCCGGCTGGCATCACACTTCATCCCCTTCCCGGCGTCTCGCCACTGCCGGTGGAAAACAATGGATATGCCTGCTTTGTTCTCATCCATTAATATCTTCCTTAACTCTGTTTTTAAACCGTTTACTTGGGTCTGCAGCTCTATGTCATCCAAACTGTTGATGACAGAGGACCCTCTGACCCCCACATACAGATGTAAATCCCTTGATCCGGCTCCCACCACTTGTACCAACACACACTTAATCCTCTGTGAGTCCCTGTAATCGTCCAGTGGGTATTGTTCCCCAACCATTCCCACTCGACTGCGGGTTTCTCATACCTTTGCTCAGTTTCCTGAGCCACCACCACCTATCCAGAGGAATATGTCCCTTGCACGTTAAACATATACGCTTCCCTACAGTGACGCTGACCCTTGTGGTAACAACCCTTATCCTGGGACACAGGAGGGAGGCCTCCCCGTACGTGAATCCAGTTTGGCTGGAGTACTGAGACGAATTGGACCCCAGCTATCCTGGCCACCTTCCCTCGTGGACATAGGCGGTGGTCTCCTCCGCATCCCGTTCGCCGCTTCCGTCGGTTGCTACAGGTGCTCTATCTCCCAAGCACCCGTAGATGTGTGAGTCTTCTACACCGCCCCTCTGTCCCAGGCTCAGTCCCATCAGGGCGAGTAGGATTACGATCCCCTTCATCCCGACATTCTTTCTGTAACATATACAAAAAAATACAGCCAGGTCCCCAAGAGATTCTCTGGCTTGGGTGAAGCATGGTCGGGTCTCGCGACCTCGACCCAAAATACACACTCTTAGCAGATTACTTACTTACTCTAAACTACCCATCACCTTATTTAACATAAGCTAAAACACCCAAACTTAAGCTAAATACTTAGGCCTAGAAATTCGGTATGGCCCCGCCAGGTCTTTTGCGCCCGAAATTTTGCGCTCGCCAGGATTCCCGTAGCGCCCGCCTAAAATTCAGTTGCGACGGGCCAAGACGGCGGTGGGCGCTATTGCAGGGTTTGGCCGCCTCGCTAGGGGCGATGAATGTCACTTTCAGGCGTCCAGCTGCCACTGCGGCACCCGATGCGGTGCGGCAGGCTGGGGTACTGCAGACCTCCTCCTTCTCTTAAGGAGGAGCTGCCTGCAGCCATCTGATCGCCGGTGGATTCCCCCGGCAAATGAGCCTGGCACCACGGAGAAGTGCCGGGCTCGCAGGACTCAGACATCAATGCCGCGGGGGGGTGGTGCAGGAGGGAGGTGCGGGCAGGCGGCCGCCGGGAAAGCGGCCGGCCGCTGCTCCACCTTTATGCGCCGGCCTTTCGGAGCTGCAAGACCCCGTTTCACAAACGCTGTTTGCGGCTGCCATGGACGAGGCGGCCGCAACTGAATTTGGCCATCGGGCCGGAATAGCATTGCAACCGGGGCACTGCGCACACCGATGACGTCATCGGTGCCGGCGCGGCGCTACCGGCTAATGCCGATGTTAGGGTCCATCTGAATTTCGGGCGATAAAAAACTTCAGGCGCAAACCACTTTATAGCCAATAAGTGGGCGCAAACGCAACTGAATTTCTAGGCCTTAAACTTAACAATATAAACTTACATTGCCTAAACTATATACATCCACCGCCCGTCTCTGGGCGGCCAGGCTAATTCCTGGTTGGGCTGCGGCACACCCCTTCCTCCGGCGTGACCGCACCGTCCTTTACTGTTGGTTCCTCGCCGCCCGTGGCGACCAGCTGGGGACCTCTGTCCTTTGACTTCCCCCTGACTCGGGAGGCTGTCCCTTTGAACTGGGGAGCTGGTGACCATGGCTTTCTCGGCTGGGGCATCCGTGGGGACCTTCTAGGGACTTTGGCGGGTGGGGTTTCTTGGCCGATGGGCCTTTAACCCGGACCGCTGTCCCCTCCGGGGCAGCCTGTGGGCTAACCACTGCCGCTGGCTGGGGATCTTCTTCCTTAGGCTTGGCCTCTCCCAAACCTGGGCTAGGGGCAGGTAACTCTTCGCAGCCTGTTGCTGCAGGCTGAGAGTCTCCGCCTCCAGGTCCCAAAACTGGGTCCGGGGCGGGGTCTTCGCCCTCAGGTCCCTCCTCCTCTACACCTGGGTTAGGGGCGGGGTCTTCATCCTCAGATCCCTCCTCGTCTGGATCCCACAAGAGTGGGGGAGTGTCCCAATCGATGGGCGGGATGGCCCCTCCCTTTAAGCAAGCCACAGTGCCTGCTTGCGCTGTCTGTGAACTCGCTTCTGCTGCAGGCTGAGGAATTTTATCCTCAGGCCTTACCCCAGCTGGCTGTTTTTCCCTTTCAGGTTTAAACAGTTTGCACTGGTTAATATAACTAGCAGCCTGTTTTAAAACCTCGTCCACTGCCCCGAACGGACCTTCTAGGGACTCCCCATTCTCTTTCCTTACCAGGACAGCCTTACAGACGGGATCTTAAGGGACTTGGACCTGCTTTAGGTCCGGGGCCAGAGCTACCCACTGTGTGCCTCCTTTGTCCCGGATTGCGGCTACAGGGCCTGCTCTACTGGGATCCCAAGACTCCCCTTTCCTAACCCTCTGCTCGGCCACCTCGTTGGTCCTCTGGTTACCCTCCCACGTGGTAGGGGGGGATCCTAAAACTATGGCCACATGTTTGGCCATTTCCCCAGCCTGCTCATTCCCTGTGAGTCCCATTGGGCTAAATGCGACCTCGTTATACCCAGGTGGATTGGTTGGGTCTTCCGGATGAACCACAGTGCTGGAAGCTCCAGTGTCCACCGCATATCTCCCCTGCACCGTCTCCACCCGTATCTTAACACAGGGCCTGCTCCCCTCATCGTTTTCAAGGGGACACAGGTCGACAGGCTGCGCTGGTTCTAGTCAGGGCTGTGGGTTGGATGGGGCTGATGGGGTCAGAGCACCGGTAGTGGCTGCTGCTCTCCCTTGGCCAGTCAATATGGACCTCATGGCATCCAAAAATGACTCGACCGCGGCGGGAGGGATTCCTGCCTCTACCCTTTGGGCTGGGGCTGTGGAATTCTGTCCCTTGTTGTCTTTCCAAGAGTTTTTGCACTCCTTCCACCAGTGACCATCCTTCCCGCACCCGTAACAATTCGTCTTTGTGTTGGGGGGGATATTCCCTTTCTGATGCCACTCTTTCCTACCCGGTCCGGCTTTTACCTCATGCACCTTCCCCTTGGGTGGGTGTGCATCGGTTCCCCTACCGTTTTTATAGGCTAGAGTCAACTGCCTGATCACCGTAAGCTCGGTGGTCTGGGGATTCTTGGGGTCGAACCAGACTTCCGCCTTGGCCCGGACCTGTGGCAAGCTGTTCGCCACCAGGCAACGGAGCCAATGGGCCAAGGGATCCCCGTTCAGGAACCCCCGGTTCGGCGTCCCCGGACAGGCCCTCCGGTACACCGGCCATAACCAGTCCGCGAAAGCCTGCGGGGTTTCCCCTGCGAGCTGGAATGTCTTCTCCACACGGGAGAAAGACTTCCCTCATTCATCCCCATAGCCTCCAGAACTGCATCTCTGAGCTCCTCATACCCACTCTGCCCCCTCTTACACTCGTCAGAGAGGGATTGGAGGAGACTACTCTCCAGGGAGAACAGCAGTATCTTGGCTTGCTCAGCACCATCGCAGTCGTTGACGCTGGCTGCCTGCTCTATATCCCTGAAGTGGATCGAGGGGTCTCCCTTTTCGGAGAGCTTCGGGATATGGTTGACCATAGCCCTAAGCTGTTGGGTGTTAAAGGGTAATACGAACTGGTTTTGGAGGGGTGCCTCATCATCGCCATTGACGGGTGGGCCGAACCTCCAATGCCGTGCTGGGCACATCGGTCCCGGCTCCGACCTCTCTGGCGGGAGTAGCTCCACCTCCGCTTCCACCTCTGGCTCCACCCCCCCTTGCTGCCAAACCTCGCTGAAACTTGGCGCTACGGGTGGTCGTTGTGAGACCTCCTGTCCCTCAACCGGGTTGTCCCTGGGCACTACCGGTGACATTGGAACTGTCCTCCCCTCGTTCCCCATAAAATCCACCTGACCTGCCTTTGGGCTTATGAGGCATTCCATGCCTTTTGCCTTCCGGAGGGCTCGGCTCAGGTTTTCTATCTGCTCTTTACAGGGGCCGTGGTCTGCCTCCTCAAACCCCTGTTCGCTCGCTAGCTTGTAAGCTGCCTTTACCTCCTGTACATTCTCTTCCTGTTCCCTAATCTGCCTTGCCAAGCGGGCATTCTTCTCCCGCAACCTTAACTCATTTCCCTTGGCCTCGGTGACTTGGCACCGTAAGTATTCCAACTGGGCCTTGTGTTCTCCCATTAAATGCACTCTCTCCTGATTCAAGGCCTGCAATGCTACCAATAACTTCTCCCCTGCTAGAGCCTTATCCTGGATCACCAGGGCTGACTCCCTTAACTTGACTGCCTGTGCTGCAACGAGCCTGTCCAAAAGCTGGACCTGCTTTTTGAAACACATCAGCCAAACTGCCTTCTCTAAGGACTTCTTGTGTTCCTTTCCCTCTGTCCACTTAGTTGCTGCATCTACCGGACGCCCAGCCCTTAACAGAGTGGTGATCCACTTCTTAGTGATATTAACCTTGCTAAACACATAGTCAGAAATCCTTTCCTCCATCATGGTTTGCTCATCCGAACCATTGTCTACTGTATCGCAACCCTGTTGCCGGTGTCCTACTGCGGTCACCATTTGCTGTAGGGGGTGGCGTGTGGCGCGTGCGCCCAGTCAGTTATGTCCCTGACTGCCTGTGAGCAGTTCGAATCACTCCCACGCCCCTGGATTCTAGACACTGGACTTAGGTACAGGCGGCGATACAGAAAACTCGAGTAGACAGGTGGTTTGGTGTAAGAAAACCAAGATTTTATTAAAACAGAAACGAAAACACAGTCTTATGAGAAATTACTGGTAGAAAAATTACAGGCATATAACAATATTTATTTATACTTATACAGGGAATGGGGAACCCACGGCACATCGAGGGAAAAACAATTACTTTAACAATCCCCTTATCCTTATCCCACCCCTATACCTAAATAGATTAAGCTATGAGGGGCCAGGAATTGATGCTCACCAATCCAAAGCGAAGCCTGTTGTTTTATCGATTGCGAGTTTTGAGGTCTGGTCTCCTGTCCTTTGGAGTACTCCGTCACCACCTGGTCTCAGGTCGCGGTGCGGGAGCTGTTGCTGCGACACACCTTTCTTCTCCTCAGCTACCGTCATCGTCTCATCGTGATGGGTTCTCTTCTTCTTCTCTGTCGGGCGGTCGTCGGTGGTAACGTTGCGTCAGCGAGACGGTTGGCAGTCTTCACTGCTTAGATTTTACTACCAAAGCGTCAAACGCCAGTATATTCGTTATGGCGTGGACACCTGCGCTTAACGCCAGCTCATTTGCAGTATTCAACTAGCCAAATTAGTCTCACTGTCCATATATTTTCTTCCCCCAAGTGCCAGCTTATAACTAGGCACTCGGTCTTAATTAATGCGTCTTCTGCGGCCCTTCTCTGCTCTTGTCGGGTCTTTACCTTCTTCTTCATCTCGCCTTATCTCGTCTTGTTTCGTCTGCCCCTTTTGGTGGCCCGTGTGTCCTGTATAACTTTGGACTCGGGTCTTGTTCCCCTCTCCGCGCTTGGTATGGATGTCCTTGGTTGCAACTTAATGCGGGAGCATGAAGAGAACCCGCCACGAGGCCAGGGCATGAGTACGAGTGGCAGCAGTCCAAGGGGCTGGAGCCACGAGAGCAGAGCAGGAGTAAGGAGCAAGAGAGAGAGATTGCTGCAGACGGCCTATAATTATACCCTTTCCTTCATCTCCTATCTGCGCGCCAAATCAGGTCAGTCCATTGTTTAACTTTTGGCGGGCTGTGTTAAATGATTGTACCAATCTAAACTAACTGGCTTTAGATGGCCGTTTATCGCACCTGATGGCCCGATGTCAGAGTTGTATTGTCATTAATGCATTTTAATCGGCCTGCCCAGCCTTGATGGCTTCCATAAGCTGTTTCTGATTATTTATGCGGACAAACTAATGGCCTCATGCTTAGGCCTAACTGGGTTGATCTGCTCCAATTTGACAAAATGCATATTCAATGTTTGCTTAGCTGTCTGGCCCTTCAAACACAAAAGTCCTTTTCACAGAAATGCATTTTAAGTTTCAATTTCCCAAAACTGCTTGTTCTGTGCTGCAGATTCCAAGCTTGTAAAATCTTACAGGCTTTTGGTCACGAGGTGCGGATGCCATCTTTGGGTACCCTTTCAAATTGTCCATAGGGTCCCTTTTATTAATAACCTTGGGGGAATGTGGAAATTTTGCGAATCCTACACAGGCGAACAAGGAAAACGTTCAGTCTGCATGACATCCCCTAGAGAGGAGCCTGCCAATATTAGCTGCTGCTTCAGCATATTGCGCTGTCTTAATCACTAGGGCAGAACGGGCAGCTAATCAGGATGAGGAACTGATTCAGCTATTAGACCCAACAAAAGAGAATCCACCAGGATATCCACCAAAGTAATTTTACTCGGAAACCCCTATGGGTATTGTGCTAGTTAAGTTGCCCAAGGGAAACCGAGAAGTATCCCCGAGACACAAACGAGAACAACTTGTAACAGAAGCTCACGAGGGCATAGGTCAAGCACGTTGTGGCACCAGAACAACATTCTGCAAATTGAGTCCCTTATATTGGTGGCTAGGCATGCTTAAGGCCTGTAAAACATACGTTGCAAATTGTGAGCCATGCTATTTAACCAAAAGGTCATCACTAATTAAGCCACCACCATTGGCACCTGTGAAAGCTGATGAGCCAATGGGAAAATGCTTTATTGACTTTATTGGACCACTTCCCCTGTCTTTGGGATACAGACATGTTCTCGTTTGTGTAGATGGATGCACTTACTTCTGCTGGCTGGTCCCCACAAAAACTGTTTCGAAAAACGCACTCGCCAATGCTATTACTGACATAATTACTGTAGCTGGTGCACTCAAAATCTTACACTCTGATCAAGGCGGATCCTTTGTCTCCAAGGTCTTCAAAGACTACTGCGAACAAAGGGGGATTGGGTTAGAGCACAGAAGCGGGGCTGGTGGAGTGTAAAAATTGGGAAGTAAAAAATCTATTGGTCAAACTGTTGAGAATCAAGGGAAATAAGTGGACCACCATCATTCCGTAGGTGCAGCTATCACTTAATAATGTGCCCGCATCTGCATCAGGGACAGTGTCTCCTAAAACTCCATATTATCTAATGTATGGAGTTGAGATGCATACACTGCTTACCCATGGTTCTTTTATTGCCCCTACACTCTCTGATTCCTTGACCCGACAGCGAAAGTTGGATTTTTTTTTTAAACTAACAGAGGAGATCCATCACATTGATCAGAGGATAAGGGTGGCAAATAGGCAAAAAAAATTGACAAACAGAGCATGGCAACCCCTAGCAGGAGAATGGGTACAGGAAAAGAAGTTCGAGCAAAAATCTGGTTTAAGACCGAAGTGGAAAAAACCTGTTCAAATACATTCTGTTATTAATGAAAGAACAGTTAAAATACATATTAACCAGCTGAATGGCAAGCATATTCTTAAAACTGTCTCCATAGACAATCTCAAAAGATGTCCTGTGGGATACCAAAATGGAGGAACAATACAGGAAACTCTCTTTTAAACGGCACCTAAATATACGGAATTCTCTATTAACCGGCAAAATTCTTACTCCAAAAACAACACCTCAATAACCGGCAATGTTGCCGAGTCCGAGACCGAGTCTCCTGCGGTGGCCGAGTTAGTCAGTGGGGGTAGTTCTCCAAACTACCACTACTCAGCTTCTTGGTGCTGTCGGAAGTCAGAACACCTCAATTCCCCTGTAACAGGAGTCTGACTCTCCCGCGCTGCCGGTAGTCTCTTCTGATCCATCATTTTACAGGGGTACTGTGTGTCTCCTACGCTGGTGGTAGTCATTGCATTGCATTACCCTCAACTGGCAGTACTGTATTTAATCAAGCATCTTCCACCATTCATTTAACACAACATTCTGTAGGTGAGTACCCAATTACTGTATACTGCACATTTCTTGATTTTTTATTTTTCTTTGTTAAAAATAGCCTCGGTAGATAACCCTCTCCGTCATCCGGAATTTTTGATCAACCGGCAACACGCCGGTCCCGCCGGTGCCGGATACCAAAGAGTTTCCTGTACAAGGTGCAGTCATACACTGTCTTTCAAGACCCAGCTTGGAGCACGACACAGGAAATGGATGCGATCGAACTACTGACGACGGTCACCCAGATGGTGTCGGTGGCTCCTACACACGATGCTTGGCAATGCCTCAGGAATTAGATTTGCAAAAAGCCACAACCAAAACAAGGAAAGATCAATGAGTTACTTCAATGAAGGAGGAAGACACCACGGGTGAAGAAGGAATCAACTGAGTGCCTGGCAAGGCCTTTATGAAATCAAGAATCTGTCCACATGCTGGATCGAAGGAACAGCGTGTCAAGCTTCAGCTAGTTCCAAATGACGTCCCCTTGACTCGTATGAATAGCTCACCTCTACAGAATGTACATCTGCCAATTGGACATTCTAAGTACATGTTGTTTCTGTAATTGCATGAAAATGTGCCTATCATCCTTTTAAATTGTGTTCAATTTAAAATAAGGCAAAACATTGTCCTAGGATGACTTAAAAGGAATTTTCATGCAGTACATGATTGTGAATCTCATGAAATTAATATGCTATTGTAACCTTATTAGAAACATTGACCAAACTCTGCCCTAATGTTTTGAGTTCATTTTTTGGTCAAGAGGGGGTTGTGAGGGAATAAGCCATATTCAGAAAAATACACCATTCTATGAAAGAATTCTAGCCTTATTAAAACGTGACATACTAGGTCTGGAAATCTGGAAGCCTCAACAATCTAAAGCTGTAAACAGCATACAGGCAATTGAGATAAGATAAGTTGTTGACACTGAATCAATAGCCTTATTGAAACAGGAAGTTGGAGGCTTCTGAAGTCTGCAACTTTGGAAAGAACACAATGGTGCACCCTGTTAAGGTGTCCTAAATTACACTTCAGAAAGAAACACAGAAAATTAAGAAACAAATGCCTTCACAATAATGACATCAAATGAAACACAGGAGACACGATTCTGTGTTGCAACCAGCTGAGGTAAATAAGAATTGCATAGATCACTCTGGTTGAGGAGTTTTAATTTATACATCATAAAAAGACACAAACTGAAGACCTTGGTAAAAATGACATCAAATAGATGCACCTGCTGGTTACACAATTTATTATGATAAGCTTCGAACACCTAGGGTTGAGACATAATTCTTAATGCTGATCTAACTGTAAGAATAGCAGGGGTCAGCAGAAAAATGACTACAGATAATTAGCTTACATCAGCAGAAAACTTCAAAGGAAATACCACTGCAAAAGGGTATAAAAATTGAACTTACAAATGGGATGATAGACTCACTTGAAGGGGCAAAGCGATTCTCGGCATCAGAGGCAGTCTCTGTAATTCTACACGTCTTTGTACCTCGGGTATCAAAGGTATTTGATTTTGGTAGATATCCTGGAATAAACACCAAGAACTGTCAAAATGTAGCGAAGTTAGGATTTGAGAATAAGGATCTCTGATAATAGAATTGTAAGTTTTCTGTTTTTGGAACTGCTAATGTTGCGATTGAAACACCTACTGTAATTATATGTTGGTTCTTTAATAAATCTATATATTTTTAGAATTGCCTCACATATGTAAGGGGGGTGGCGCATGCGCCCAGTCAGTTATGCCCCTGACTGTTTGGTGAGTGGTTTGAATCGCTCCCATGCCCCTTGGGTTCCAGACACCGAACTAAGGTACAGGCAGCGATACAGAAAGACTTGAGTAGACAGGTGGTTTGGATGTAAGAAAACCAAGATTTTATTAAAACAGAGTCTTATGAGAAATTCCTAGCATAAAATACAGGCAAGTACAAAATAACTACACTTATACAGGGAATGGGGAACACACGGCACATCGAGGAAAAAAACAAACTATATTAACAATCCCCTTATCCTTATCCCACCCCCTACACCTAACTAGATTAAGCTATGAGGGGCCAGAATTCATGCTCACCAATCCAAAGCAAAACCAACTGTTAACAAAATGTGGATTTTGAGTTCTGGTTTTCTGTCCTCTTAGATACCCCGTCGCCACGTGGTCTTCAGAGGAGTGGTGCTGGAGCTGCTACTGTGGCGCACCTTCTTCTCCTCCGGTACTGTCATCGTCTCGTCCCGATGGGTACTCCTCTTCTTCTCCCTCAGGCGGTCGTCGGCAGTAACATATTTATTGGACAGTTAGCAGTCTTGGTCGTTTAGATTTTGTTACCCATGCATCGAACAACAGTTTATTCGTCATAGCGTAGGCACCTGCGTTACAGTGTTCAACAAGATACTCGTCTTCCCAAGCGCCAGCTTATAACTCAACACTTGGGTTTTTTATTCGATACGTTTTTTCGCTGCCTCGCTCTGCCCTTAGTTTATCGAGTTTATCGTCTTCTTCACCTCTACTCATCTCGTCTACCTGTTACCCGCTTGAATTCATCTCGCTCCCTTTTTGGCCTGGGTGTCCCAGATGACGGAGGGACTCGGGTCTCGCTCTCCTCCCCTGTTGGTATGGTGTACTTAGCTGCTGAAATATCACTGCGGGGAGCGAGGCGGGACTTGCCACGAGGCCAGTGCACGAGTGAGCCAGGAGCCAAGAGCGAGGGCCCAGCGCCAGAGAGCAGAGAGAGAGAGAGTCCTAGATTGCTACCTGGGGCCTGCAGTTATACCCATTGTTTCCATTCCTTATCTGCGCGCCATATCAGGTTGGTTCATTGTTCCAATTTTGGTGGGCTGTTTTAAATAATTACAGCAATCTAAACTAACTGTTTTTAGATGGCTGTTTATTGCACCTAATGGCCTGATTTCCAAGCTGTATTGTTATTAATGCATCCTAATCGGCCTGTCCGGCCTCGATGGCTTCCTTAAGCTGTTGCCGATTATTTAAGCAGACCACTTGATGGCCTTAAGTATAGGCCCAACTAGTTCTGATCTGTCTACGATCTGGCTTAATGCATATTCTAATGTTTGCTGTCTGCTTTTCCAAAAAATAAAGTCCTTTTCACAGAAACTGCACTTTAGGTTTCAATTTCCCCACAAGCTGCTTGTTCTGTGCTGCAGAGTTCAAGCTTTAAAACTTGCAGGCTTTTGGCCACGAGGTGCGGATGCCATCTTTTGGGTACCCTTTTTAAAATGTCCATGCAGGGTCCCTTTTATTAATAACTTTGGGGAAATGTGGAAATTTTGCGAATCCTACACATAATACTTCTGTATCAAACTCGCGAACTCAATCTCTGCACACTCTTTGGTGAGGAGTTGCAGAATTCTGAGGGAGTTTTCTGGACCCTCATAATATACGGAAGGTTACAGTCTAGCTAAACTTATTAAAAGTGCTATCTGGAGGACAGTAACATCATCAGGTTGTTCCTTTCCTTTATGTAAGAAGTCACACAACACCAGGTTATAGTCCAACAGCTTTATTTGAAATCACAAGCTTTCGGAGCGCTGGTGAAGTGGAAAAATGCATAAAGACACAGCTTATATAGTCAGAGAATCATGTCAGATGTTTACAGGTAATCTTTCCAACTGCCATTTATCACACCTCGGCAGAGAGATAATCACAGCAATCAAAGGTGTGAATGGTGTCCAAACAAGTCAGTCAGGAAAACATTACATCAAAGAACAATGAGGTGGGGTCACAAGGGGTCAAATATTGCAGATGCTGGGGTCTGTATGAAAAACAAAAAAACAGATAAAAAACATTTTTTTTGATGGATATCACAGCAGGTCCGGCCGCATCTGTGTAGAGAGAACAGGCCAATGTCGACTCGAGTCTGGATGACCCTGCGTCAGGTGGGGTTACATGTAGCATGACATGAACCCAGGATCTCAGTTGAGGCCGTCCTCATGGGTGCGGAACTTGGCTATCAGTTTCTGCTCGACGATTTTGCGTTGTCGTGTGTCTCGAAGGCCGCCTTGGAGAATGCTTACCCGAAGATCGGAGGCTGAATGTCCTTGACTGCTGAAGTGTTCCCCGACTGGGAGGGAACACTCCTGCCTGGTGATTGTTGCGCGGTGTCCGTTCATCCGTTGTCGCAGTGTCTGCATGGTCTCGCCGATGTACCATGCTCCGGGTCATCCTTTCCTGCAACGTATGAGGTAGACAATGTTGGCCGAGTCACATGAGTATGTACCATGTACCTGGTGGGTGGTGTCCTCACGTGTGATGATGGTATCTGTGTTGATGATCTGGCATGTCTTGCAGAGGTTGCTGTGGCAGGGTTGTGTGGTGTCGTGGTCGCTGTTCTCCTGAAAGCTGGGTAATTTGCTGCGAACGATGGTCTGTTTGAGGTTAGGCGGCTGTTTGAAAGTGAGTAGTGGAGGCGTGGGGATGGCCTTAGCGAGGTGTTCGTCGTCATCGATGACATGTTGAAGGCTGCGAAGAACATGGCGTAGTGTCTCCGCTCCGGGGAAGTACTGGACGACGAAGGGTACTCTGTTGGTTGTGTCCCGTGTTTGTCTTCTGAGGAGGTCTATGCGATTTTTCGCTGTGGCCCGTCGGAACTGTCGATCGACGAGTCGAGTGTCATATCCCGTTCTTACAAGGGCGTCTTTCAGTGTCTGTAGGTGTACATCGCGTTCCTCCTCATTTGAGCCGATCCTGTGTATTCGCAGGGCTTGTCCATAGGGGATGGCTTCTTTAACATGGTTAGGGTGGAAGCTGGAGAAGTGAAGCATCGTGAGGTTGTCCGTGGGCTTGCGGCAGAGTGAAGTGCTGAGGTGTCCGTCTTTGATGGAGATTCATGTGTCCAGGAATGAAACCGATTCTGAGGAGTAGTCCATGGTGAGTTGATGGTGGGATGGAACTTGTTGATGTTTAGGGAGAGATAATCTGGACCTTTAGACCCAATTAAGCGTCTTTAGGATTCGGCTACCTCAAACTTTAGTCGAAAGTGAACGTCTGAGGAATACGCTTGATCCGGGGTAGCCCTAAAGGGGCTAGGACTAGTAATAATCCTTTCATGCTGTCCCTGTGAACACCATCTGTTCTTGCTCACTTGTGAATTGTGAGACACCAGGTGACAACATTCCTGTATGGCGCACAGGACCCACCAAGGTGTGAGCATCAGCGCTGGTGTTGGGTGTGCTTGGGTCTGCTGACACTGCAACCTCAGCAGCTGGAGGTTCCTCTGAGGAGTTGTCTTCCTCCTCCGGCTGTACATTGTGGGGGGGTGCAGTTGATGGACTTGTGGCAGAGTAAAGAGTTATATTAGAAATGTTATATTATGCACATGATGGCATTTCACTGGCAGCTGACATCAGTCACCATATGAGTGACTGCTGTATGCCATGTGGCTGTTGGAGATGTGATTCTGTCACCAGGTTGCTGGGATGTCCCCCTCTCTCTGTTTCCCACCGCCAGCATCTCTCCAACTCCCAAGATCTCCAGGATCCCCTCCTCTGCTGGTGTTAGTTGGGTGAAGACTGGAGGGCCACCTTCAGTTCTCTGTCTCTCCCGCATGTTCTGGGCACTTATCTCCTGCAAGGAGGGAAAGAAGAGAACTTTGACTTAGAATGATGTAATGAGTGTAAAGAATGGATGGGTTACATCTGTAGAGGGTGACTATGAGGGAGTGGGGTGCCAATGCCAAATGACCTGCTTCTGTGGTGTTACTTGCTATGATTGCATTAGGGTGAGTGTGAGGGGTGGTTAGTCAAATGGGGATGTGAGTATGTGGATAGAGAGAGAGGGATGGGTGGAATTGGAAGATATGTTGGTTTCAGGAATGATGTGCAAGAGTAGGCTTGGGAAGGCAGAGTGATGGGGATGGTGTGACAGGCACATCAGGATGAAGGTGAGTGTGGCATTGCACTCACCTTTCCTGACCTCCTTAGATCATTGAAGCATTTCCTGCACTGGATCCAGGTCCTCCTCACTACATCCCTGTTGTTGACCGCCTCAGTTATATCCAACCAGGCTCTTTTGGTCCCTTCTGGAGGTCTCCTTCGCCTATCAGCAGGGAACAGGATCTCCCTGTGTGCTCTGATTGCCTTCACCAGAGTATGCAGGGATGTGACTGAAAACCGTGGTGCAGCCCTCTGCCTTTGGCTATCCACCATTGCTGGTTTAGAAGATTACTCAGCTCTTTGGATTTCATTTTCCACACTCCTCTAGCAACCTTCAAATGAGATGTGTGCAAGGCTGCTTTAAATATTGATGCTGGAAACGAGTCATCGATGACGTCATCAGACCCGCTCCATTTAATTGTACCGGGAAACGCGCAGGTCTACTTTAAGTGGGGCCATTAAGTGAAAGTCGCCCCGAAGAATGCACTGAGCAGAACATCGCGTTCCCGACCCACTATGGGGCCCGCACGCACCTGACCCGACTCCACGGTAAAAATTCCGGCCAATGTGGGTAGAAGAGGTGGGCACAATACATGTAAATAATTTGGGGCTGGGGAACATTTCTCTTTATCCCTCCCAGTGGTTTTGACTGTGCTGGGAGCTCCAGTACCAGTACAAGCACAATGGGCCAAATGGCATTTTTTCATATCAATCTTTGTATGATATTTGTCCAGTGACCCTCACATCACGTTATTTTTGTACAAATATTTGAAAGACATCATGTAGATAAGATTTGGTGCTGACTGATACTTTGAAATGTTCCCCTATACTGACAATAGACAACCTGGCTAACAACTATGAATTTCCCTAAAGGTTTGGCCTCAAACAGGTTTGAAAATGATATAAAACAAAATAAATTATGTGGAGATGAATCAGAAATGAACCTGTGGCTGTGAAGTCCTTGGAACAAAATTACAATATAAAAGATAGAAATATAATGACCAGGTTTTACTGTCCCGAATTACAGGCTCATTATAAAACTGAGCTTGAACTAAAAACCGCTATTGATGTCAGTAAGTGAATAAATATAGCACGGTTTAAAATTAAACCAAGGCACCTCTGGGCAGTGACTTGTCTCATTTTTAATTGTAACAAATATACCAGAGGGAAATTAAACCACAAACACATTTCAGTTAAATGGCATTCTGCTCTGAAATAATTATTGTAGAATAATCAACAGAAATACAATGAATCACTTGGAATTAAATCTAACTTTCATTACTAAACTTGGCTTGGGCATCTGCACAAGGTGGTATTCTAGTAATGAGAGAATTGGATCTGCTTGTAATATCAGATATTTCCCTTCTCCCCAAGTGTTTGGAATAACACAGTAGTAAGAAGAAAGATTACTGTGATTTTTACAATCACAGGCACAGCAGTTTGAGACACAAAACACTGTTAAATCATCAGCTGCCAATTTGCAAACCTCATCCCTGGAAAGCCTGAATCTCTGTATAATACTGCTTCTCTGTTGTACCGTGCTAGGACATCCTGCAGGTAGAATATTTTCCTGATGCTCCCCTGCTTGTATGCCAAACCTCCCGTGCATCAAGATCTTCTCCAAAATGACAATAGGAGAAGTGAGTCAGAAGATTGTGAGTTCAAGCCCCACTACCGAGACTTGAGGACATTATCTAGGACTGGCTCTTCAGTGCAGTACTGAGGGAGCGCTGCACTATTGGAGGTGCCGACTTTTGGATGCGACATTACACTGAGGCTCTGTCTGCCTTCTCAGGTGGATGTAAAAGATCCCATGGCATAATGCAAAGAGATAGGGAGTTCTTCCCAGTGTCCTGACCAATATTTATCCCTCAACCAACATCAATAATACAGAGTATCTGGCAATTATCTCATTGTTGTTTGTGGGACATTGCTGTGTGCAAATTGCCTGCCGGGTTTCCTACATTATAATAGTGACTACATTTCAGAAGTACTGCATTGGCTTTGAAGTGCTTCGGCACATCGTAAAAGGCACCATGTAAATTCAAGTTCTTTCTGAGGCTTTATATCGTAGCAGGCCAGAAGCAAATTTACCGTCAAGCAGGAAGGTTTTTCCCACATAGCACCAGATTTAGCTTAGGCCTAATTCATTGAATTGTTTCTTGTAATATGTGCAAATTGAGGAGGCTACTGTGTCAGAAAGGGCCGCAGAGCAGGCAGGTGAGTCTAGAGAGTGTGGAACGGATAAATTCAGCAAAACTTAATTTCTAGGAAAAAATGTTAACTGGCAAAGATAAGGGAAGAGCAAACCTTGAGCTGATGTGGACCAATTGCCAAAGAAATTTATTTATCTCCCTCCAACAACTGGACGGGGAGAACATCTGTTCATTTCGGTGCATTTAGCTGACAGGACGTTCGTTAAATGTTTTTAGTCAAAATGCCATCTCTCCATAGAAGCAAGTAAAATGATATCAAAATATGGTCTCTTTTGATAGAATCAAGGTTAATTAACCTACATGGTAAGCACAGCAGCGTGAATTTCAAAAAGAAATCACAGAGAGATAGATATTGATGCCATCTGTTGTAAGATATGCAAAATTTGAACATTGTCCTATAAGGGCCTATTGGCAGAAGAGGCCTTAATTTTAAAGACTGTTTTAAAAGAAGCCCGAAAAAGGGGCATACAAAATGGCTGCCAGACCCCGTGACCAGCTTTTTGGGACACTTTAAAATGGTTCCTGCAGTCCTCAGACAGCCTTTGTGGATTCAGTCCACAGTAAGTTCTGGAAGGCCGTTTCGGAGAAAATGAAACCAGACAGAACCACATACATATGGATTGGATGAAGATCCAGTCAGATCGGCCTGTAGATAAAGGCCATCTAGATGTTTACCCAGACAAAGGAAAACAGTTTCATATTCATAGGGGGAACATCAAGAACCATTTAAGACATCAGAAGGACATTAAAAACAATACAGGGTCATTCCAGACCAGAGATGGCCGTTAACGGCCATCCCAAAGTAGTTTAAAACATAATAACTACCCCGCTGTGCTACAAGCCCGCCAAAAGGTAAACAAAGACTAACCTTGATTTGGCGGGAGATAAAGGCCTCCACGGAAAAGTATAACTGGAGTACCGGGGTAGCCATCGGTAGCTTTTAGCTTTTGCAGCTTTTTCAGCCTGGAGCCTGTAGCTAGTAGCTTTTGAGCTAGCTTGCTCTTTCGAGAGCCGTGGAGGAACGTCAATCCGGAGACCAGCCAAAAAGGTGATTCGAGTCTGTGTCCTGCCCTGGGGTAACCATCGGGAGGTCATCGACAAACCCCGGGCTGTTGACGAGCTGAAGGACAGCAGCCCTTCAGAAGAAACCTATCTGAAAATGGTAAACCAGCTGGGCTCTGCGAAGAAACCTATTTGACCATGATCAAATAGGTAGTCTCCGTCCATGCCGCCATCCAGGCCCGCCAGCATCCAGCCTGTCCGTGACCTTCACCTCGAGGAAGAAGAGAGAGAGTCGCAGCCCGCAGCGCTGACCACGTGGAGACAGGACGCCTGAAAGGATCAAAACGCAGACCTTTTTCAAAACTCTATACTTTCCAACTGGATTGGTGAGCATGTTTCTGGCCCCTCATAATCTAATCTAGCTAGGCTTAGGGGGTGGGCATTTAAGGGGTAATTTTAACAATGAGTTGTTGTCCCTCAATGTTCTGTGTGTTTCCGCATTTCGTGATGACTTTTGTAAAGTATAATATGCCTATATATATCTTAGCCAGTACTGTATTATGATTTGTTGTTCCCTCCCATGTATCTTATTGGCTTGCAGTTTGATCTGTTCCTTTATGCAATAAAGTTTCATTTCGTTTTCATTAAAGCTGGTCTATAGAGTTTTCTCTGCATTGTAGTTCCTGCCTCAAAGACCAGTGTCTAGAACCTAAGGGGCGAGTGGGTCGAACCACTCAAGGTTTTACTGTGCAAGAGAGAGGGAGGCCTCTGGAGAGAGAGAGACCTCTGCGATCTAAGAAAACCCCTTACAGAAAATGGCGACCACGGCAGGACACTGGCAGCAGGATTGCAATGTATTAGACCCAGGTTTGAATGGACAAAATGTTATGGATGAGAGGATAGCGGATTATGTCTTTGGAAAGCTAAATCTCACTAAACAGTGGATTTCCGATCTCTTACGGGATGGGCGTCCGGTAGACGCAGCCATCAGGTGGACAGAGAGCAAAGAACATAAGAAGTCAGTCGAGAAGGTAGTGTGGCTGATGTGCTATAAAAGACAAGTCCAGATTTTGGACAGGGTCATTGCTGCGCAGGCAGCCAGGATCAAAACCCAAGATACAGAGATAGAGGAAAAGGCCATGGGTGGGGAAAAACTCATCACAGCGCTTCACGCGCTGAATCAGGAATGCCAAGTTGTAGCCAGCCAACATCAGGTTAGAATAGAGTACCTGGAATGCCAGGTTACTGAGGCAAAGATTCATGAAATGAGGATACAGGAGAAAAACGCCCGCCTCGCACAACAGCTAAGAGCGCAGGAGGAGAGAGTAGTGGAGGTTAATGCAGCTTACAAGCTGGCCCTCGAGCACGGGTTTGAGAGCGCAGACCATGGCCCCTGCCAAAAGACGATAGAAGACCTAAGAACGGCCTTGGTTAAGGCAAAAGGCATGGTATGCCTCGTAAGCCCAAAAGCAATTCACTTAGACTTTTTGAAGGAATCCAAAAACCCGATTCCATACGAAGTAGTTGTGGCGCCAGCCACTGAGCCCTCAGCACCGCCGAGCTACAGTGAGGTTTGGCCCAAAGGGGGTGTGGTGGAAGAAAAGGAAGCCGAGGTGGAACAGGAGGAGGAACAACCCCTGGTAGTACAGCCGCAGCCGGCACCAATGTGTCCCACTCGGCACCAGAGGTATGGTCCCAACGCCGCCAATACTTGCATTGGTGACTGGTAAACACTCGATGATGGTCGAATGAAATAACTCAACAGGGTCAACTTTCGTCGTCTCTTCTGCTTCAGGTAGTGGCAGGCGCGACAGCCCATCAGCATTGCCATGCTGCTTTGTACCTTTGAATTCTATTTGATATTGATGTGCCCCTAGGAAAAGGGACCATCTCTGGAGTCGCTGTGCTGTCATCATCGAAACACCCTTCTTAGGGTTAAAAATGGATACCAACGGCTGATGGTCTGTCAGAAGTGTGAATTTTTGGCCCTGCAGGTAATGATTAAACTTCTTCACTCCCCATACAAGGCTGAGAGCCTCCCTATCGATCTGCGCATAGTTGCGCTCAGCGGAGGTCAATGATCTGGATGCAAACGCGACTGGCCTTTCCGTGCCATTTGGCAACTTGTGTGAGAGTACTGCCCCAATACCATATGGAGAAGCATCACAAGCCAGCCGAATAGGCAGTGTCGGGTTGAAGTGAGCCAACACTTCCTCTGAGGTGATCAATTCTTTGCTTTTGCGAAATGCCTTCTTACAGTTTTCGCTCCATTCCCATGGTACCCCCTTCTGTAAAAGAGCGTTCAGTGGGTGCAGTACCGTGGATAGATTCGGTAGAAACTTATGGTAATAGTTAATCAATCCCAGAAACGACCTCAACTGAGAGACATTATCCGGAGCGGGAGCCTTTACAACTGCCTCTATCTTGTCAGGAGACTTATGAAGCCCCTCCCGGTCAATGACATGACCACAGTACGAGATCCGCTTCTGAAAGAACTCACATTTCTGCCGATTAACTCTAAGTCCATACTCTTTCAGTCTGTTGAGCACCAGTTCCAAGTTTGCGAGGTGTTCTTCATCACCATCACCTGTAATCAGAATATCGTCCAGGTAACATTGTGTGCCTGGAATTCCCTGTAATACCTGCTCCATGGCCCTCTGCCAAATTGCCGGAGCCGATGCCACTCCAAAAACCAGCCTATTATACCGGTACAAACCTCTATGCGTGTTGATCGTGAGGTACTGGCGTGACTCTTCTTCAACCTCCATCTGCAAGTATGCCTGCGCCAGGTCTATCTTGGTGAAGTGTTTCCCGCCAGACAACGAAGCAAAAATATCATCAATCCGCGGAAGCGGATACTGCACCGTGTGAAGCACCGGATTAACGGTGATCTTGAAATCTCCACAGATGCGAACCTTCCCTGGTTCTCCTGGCTTGTTGCTCGAAGGACGTTTCATAACGGGAACAATGGGTGTAGCCCACTCACTCCAATCTACCTTAGACAGTACACCTGAACATTCTAGCACTTCCAGTTCCGCTTCTACAGTAGGTCGTATTGCATAGGGTACCGGTCTGGCTTTGAAAAATTTTGGTTGTGCATGTTCATCAATCTTGATGTTTGCCGTAATTCCTTTCAGTGTTCCCAGTCCTTGCTGGAACACCTCTTTAGCATCATCCAATATTTTGGACAATCGTTTAGGTTTGACATCTGTTTCCCTGGAATCTACCGTTAGTGCTTTTAAGGAGTGCCAGTCCATATTCATTTTCCTAATCCACTCCCGTCCCAGTAGTGGTGGACCTCCTTCAGGTAGCACATATAAGTCCATTACTTGTCTTTCTTCACCCTTGTGGACCACTTTTACCTCTATCTTTCCGATGGGGTACACTCTTTGCCCCGTGTATGTTTTCAATATAATCTCCGTATCCCGTAGGGGAAAATGTTGGAATAACCTTTTGTAATCTTTCTTATTCATGACCGTCAATGCCGATCCAGTGTCCAATTCCATCTTTACTTGGACTCCTGCTATCTGAAGAGTGACCCAAATTGTCTGGAGATCTGCATCCTTACCAACGTTGTGTACTCTTAAGCTACCCAGTTCATTACTGCTAGCGTCTGAATCTGACTTCTGTTCGTTTGAACTGGTCTTTGTCACCTTGTGCACCTTTATGTATTTTCCTTGCGTTGACTTTTTGTTGCTGGTCTTCTTTCCTGACCGGCATACTTTAGCTATGTGGCCAAGCCTGCCACACATTCTGCATTCTTGGTTTTTATACCAACACTGGTTCTGATCGTGTGTTGTCTTTCCACAACGATAACATTTTACAGTACTCAAACCCAATTTATTTGTACTGAGTTCCGGTGACCGTAGCTGCATTACTGCCGTGCCTCTCGCTGCGGCCTCGTGCGCTGCTGCCATAGTGACCGCTTTCTCAAGCGTCAGCTCATTCTCCTCGAGCAGTCGCTTTTGTGTATCTTCTTTTAATAATCCACACACAAATCTATCCCTTAGCGCGTCTGTCAGTCCCGTTCCAAACTGACAGTACTTTGCCAGCTTACGCAATTCCATTAAATATTCAGCATTGCTTTCATCCTTCAGCTGCCTGCTGCTGTAAAATTTAAATCGTTCCGCTAGCATCAGCGGCGTGGGGTTTAGATGATTTTTCAGGACAGTAACAATCTCCTCGAACGTCTTATCCACCAGTTCATCTGGTGATAAAAGGTGTTTCAATTGCCCGTATGTCTTCACACCCATTAAGTTCAATAAAGTAAGTGCTTTCTCTGCATCTGGGATTTTATTTGCTTTACAATAATTTTGTATGCGTTCTACATACATGGCCCAATCTTCGATGTCGCCATCAAAGGTATCAATGTTCCCATGTTTAGGCATCGTTGCAATTTATTTTACCCCAAGATGGCGGCTTCCCGCTCTTGTCTTCGTCCTCCGCCTACAAAATGGCGGTTTTCCCGCGCTTGGCGGTCTTCACCCACTGGCTGCAATGGCATTTGGCGTGCCGCTGCTGCTCCCCTTTCCCAGCAGTTAGTAACTCCCCCGACGCAGTCTCCGCTTCACCGCGGCTCCCTCGGGCATTTGCGCTTCCCCGATGTCACGCCTCGCAGCCCTTCTTGTAGCCCGGTTATTAGCACCGGCTGCGTTCGCCTTCACCGTGGCTCTCGCGCCTTCAGTCGCCCCAGATGCTGCGCCTTTTTGGCCCGAAAGCGGCCCGGCCCTTACCACCAGCCGCGATCGATGTCCCCGCGCTGCGCCTTTTGGCCCGAATGCGGCCCAGCCCTTATCTCCGGTCGTGATCGATCTCACCGCCCTTATTCCTCCATCTTCCTCCCCCCGTCTGTACAGCCAACGCGGCCGACTTTCTGCTCGCGTCGCTGACCGGCTTACCCACTACCGAGGTAGAAAGAAGATAGCTGACTGCCGCTGATGGAGGCTTCGAGTTCAGGATGTCTTCTGCACTCCGGGTTCTCGATGCCTGCCGCGTGACGTGTCTTCCAGCAGGGTGATGAGGGTGGATGCCCCTCTTCGACGCCCGTTCTGCGGACGAAGCCGCCGTGGATATAAACTGCCGCAGGGTAAGAATCGGACTCGTCGCCACTGTTAAGTCTGTGTGTTCCAGTTGTATTAAGATTAATTACTGACACAGACTACAAGAATAAAGTTCAACAGGTCTTTTCTAGTTGGAGGTCAGGACTATACTAAATACAATATCACTACACAGTACTTATATACCGGTGGTCACCAGCGGTATTACGTATACAGCAGCCAGAGAAAGTAGTACATCTCTTCAGGTGGAACAGGCTTAAGTTCTCTTAAGGTGGAACAGGTTACATACACCACAAGACCAGGTAAGGCACACCAGTCTCCAGTCTGGGAACTCGGAGGGAAGAAGAGAGTTAAAAAGTAATCCAAGTGTGACGTCACCAGAAAGCGGGTAAGTGATTGGTTGGTAAGTATTTCTCCCTTTTTAAGCTTAAATCTCTTTGGTTTATTGTTTCTAAGGTGTGATATTCATCATCTAGAATCGGGGCAGAGGGTATTTAAGAATAATATTAATAAATTTAATTAATTACATAGAATGGGAGATCAGGTGATGTGTTGCTGCTGCAATATGTGGGAGCTGGTGGACAACATTGATGCTCACGGTGATCACATTTGCAGTAAGTGTTGGCTGCTCGAGGAATTCCAGCTCCGTGTTGAAGAGCTGGAGTCCGAGCTTCAAACACTGAGACACATCAGGGAGGGGGAGAGTTACCTGGACTCTGTGTATCACGAGGTATTCACACCAATTAGATTAATTAATTCAGATGTATTCCATGGCCAGTGTCAGGATGGTGTGACTAGAAGTGAGGCAGGTACGGGGATCCAGGAGGTAGTGTTGGAGGAGCCGCAGCCCTTGCACTTGTCCGACAGGTTCGAGGCTCTTACTCCCTGTGAGGTTGGGAACAGGGACTGCGGGGAGGATGAGCAACCTGGCCACAGCACCGTGGAGCAGGGGGCCATTCAAGTGGGGGGAGTTAAAAGAAATTTTGTAGTGGTAGGGGATAGTATCGTTAGGGGGATAGATAGAGTTCTTTGCAGCCAAGAGCGAGAGTCCCGAAGGCTGTGTTGCCTGCCCGGTGCCAGGGTTAATGGCATCTCCACTGGACTGGAGAGAAACTTGGAGTGGGAGGGGAGGATCCAGTTGTCGTTGTCCATGTTGGTACCAACGACATAGATAGGACAAGGAAGGAGGTTCTGCTGAGGGAGTTTGAGCAGCTAGGGGCCAAATTAAAAAGCAGAACCACAAGGGTAATAATCTCTGGATTATTACCTGAGCCACGAGCGAATTTGTCTAGGACAAATAAAATTAGAGAGTTAAATGTGTGGCTCAAAGACTGGTGCGGGAGAAATGGGTTTTGCTTCCTGGGACACTGGCACCAGTACTGGGGCAGGAGGGAGCTGTTCTGTTGGGACGGGCTTCACTTGGCCAGTGCTGGGACTAGAGTCCTGGCAGATCATATAACTAGGGCTGTAGAGAGGGCTTTAAACTAACTAGTGGGGGGGAGGTTCCTGGAGAGCAAATAATAAAAATGACAACAGAGAAGGTCATAGACTTAGGTAGCAGTGGGGAAATTAAAAACCAGAGCATGTCAGGAAGGGGCCGAAGGTATGGAGTTAAAGGTAAAGTAATAAAAAGGGCAAAAGCAGGAACTAAGTGTCACAAAACATCTTTGAAAGTTCTCTATCTGAATGCATGTAGCATTCGTAACAAAATAGACGAGTTAATGGCACAAATAATTACATATGGGTATGATCTTGTGGCCATTACAGAAACATGGCTGCAGGGTGACAATGCCTGGGAATTAAACATACCAGGTTATTTAACGATCAGGAAGGACAGGCAGGAAGGAAGGGGAGGTGGGGTGGCTATGTTAATAAAGGAAGGAATCACTGTAATACAGAGAAATGATATTGGGTCAAAAGATCAGGATAATGAAACAGTTTGGGTGGAGGTAAGGAATAATAAGGGGAAAAAAACACTAGTGGGCGTAGTCTATAGGCCTCCAAACAGTGGCAACTCTGTTGGACGGAGTATCAATCAGGAAATAGTTGAGGCTTGTAATAAGGGAACATCTATAATTATGGGGGATATTAACTATCATATTAATTGGACAAATCAAATTGGGCAGGGAGGCCTTGAGGATGAGTTCATTGAGTGTATTAGGGATGGGTTTCTTGAGCAGTATGTAACTGAACCGACCAGGGGGCAAGCAACCTTAGATCTGGTCCTGTGTAACAAGACAGGATTAATTAAAAATGTCCTAGTAAAGGATCCCCTTGGAATGAGTGACCATAACATGGTTGAGTTCCATATTCATTTAGAGGGTGAGAAGGTTGGATCTCAAACAAGCATGCTAAGCTTGAATAAAGGAGACTATGAAGGTATGAGAGCGGAATTGAGTAGAGTGGATTGGGAAAATAGATTAAAGGGTAAGACGATACATGATCAGTGGTGTACATTTAAGGAGTTATTTTACAACTTCCAAAAAAAAAATATTCCACTGAGAAGAAAAGGGTGTAAAAGAAAAGACAGCCATCCGTGGCTAAGTAAAGAAATTAAGGATAATATTCGACTAAAAACAAGGGCATATAAGGTAGCCAAATCTAGTGGGAGGATAGAGGATTGGGAAAACTTTAAAAGACAGCAAAAATTAACAAAAAGATTGATTAGGAAAGGGAAGATAGAGTATGAAAGTAAATTAGCAAAAAATATAAAAACAGATAGTAAGAGTTTTTATAGTTATATAAAAAGAAAAAGGGTGGCTAAAGTAAATGTTGGTCCCTTAGAGGATGAGACCGGGAAATTAATGGTGGGAAATATGGAGATGGCAAAAACACTGAATGAAAATTTTATATCAGTCTTTACAGTAGAAGACACTAAGAATATCCCAACACAGGACAAACAGGGGGCTAAAGAGGGGGAGGAGCTAAACATGATCAAAATCACTAAGGAAGTGGTACTCGGTAAAATAATGGGACTCAAGGCGGATAAATCGCCTGGACCTGATGGCTTACATCCTAGGGTCTTGAGGGAAGTGGCGGTAGGGATTGTGGATGCATTGGTAATAATTTTCCAAAACTCCCTGGACTCGGCAAAGGTCCCGGCAGACTGGAAAACTGCTAATGTAACACCCTTATTTAAAAAGGGCAGTAGACAGAAGGCTGGAAACTATAGACCGGTTAGCCTAACATCTGTGGTAGGTAAAATTTTGGAGTCCGTTATTAAGGAGACAGTAACAGGACCTTTGGATAATCATAATTTAATAGGACAAAGTCAGCATGGTTTTATGAAGGGGAAGTCATGTTTGACAAATTTGCTGGAGTTCTTTGAGGAAGTAACATATAGGGTGAATAAAGGGGAACCAGTGGACGTAGTGTATTTAGACTTCCAAAAGGCATTTGACAAGGTGCCACACAGAAGGTTATTGCTTAAGATAAAAAATCACAGGATTGGGTGTAATATTCTGGCATGGATAGAGGATTGGCTATCTAACAGAAGGCAGAGAGTTGGGATAAATGGTTCATTCTCAGACTGGCAATCAGTAACTAGTGGTGTTCCTCAGGGGTCAGTGCTGGGTCTCCAACTCTTTACAATCTATATTAATGATTTGGAGGAGGGGACCGAGTGTAACATATCAAAGTTTGCAGATGATACTAAGATGGGAGGGAAAGTAGTGAGTGAGGAGGACATAAAATATCTGCAAGGGGACATAGACAGGCTAAGTAAGTGGGCAGAGATTTGGCAGATGGAATACAATACTGGAAAGTGTAAGGTTATGCACTTTGGCAGGAAAAATCGTAGAGCAAGTTATTATCTTAATGGCAAGAAACTGATAAGTACTGAAGTACAAAGGGATCTGGGGGTCCTGGTGCACGAAACTCAAAAGGTTAGTATGCAGGTGCAGCAAGTGATTAAGAAGGCCAATGGAATGTTGGCTTTCATTGCTAGGGGGATAGAATATAAAAATAGGGAGGTATTGCTTCAGTTGTACAAGGTATTGGTGAGACCGCACCTGGAATACTGCGTACAGTTTTGGTGTCCATACTTAAGAAAGGACATACTTGTTCTCGAGTCAGTACAAAGAAGGTTCACTCGGTTAATCCCGGGGATGAGGGGATGGACATATGAGGAGAGGTTGAGTAGATTGGGACTCTACTCATTGGAGTTCAGAAGAATGAGAGGCGATCTTATTGAAACATGTAAGATTGTGAAGGGGTTGGATCGGGTGGATGCGGGGAGGATGTTCCCGATGATGGGTGAAACTAGAACTGGGGGGCATAGTCTTAGAATAAGGGGCTGCTCTTTCAAAACTGAGATGAGGAGGAACTACTTCACTCAGAGGATGGTAGGTCCATGGAATATGCTGCCCCAAAAAGCTGTAGAAGCTACATCATTACATAAATTTAAAACAGAAATAGACAGTTTCCTAGAAGTAAAGGGAATTAAGGGTTATGGGGAGCGGGCAGAAATTTGGACATGAGTCTAGGTTCGGATCGGTCATGGCCCTGTGGGTAGTGGAGCGGGCCCAGGGGCCGTGTAGCCTGATCCTGCTCCTATTTCATGTGTCTAATTCTGTTAGATTCAGAAGATGGTTCTGTGATAGTGGATTGGCGGTTAGGATCAGATCAGCCATGATCTTATTGAATGGCGGAGCAGGCTCGAGGGGCCGATTGGCCTACTCCTGCTCCTATTTCTTATGTTCTTATGTTCTTATGTAGTGCTTCTAAGAAAAACAAATGGTGACATTTCTCCTGGATCTTCCAAGGTGATCCAGCAAAAGTTCCAGTTAATTAATCTGTATGTATCTGCATTATTCAACCCTAGTTGGCTCCATTTCATTGATTATATTCTCATAGTCCCAGCAGGTTTTGAAGCCATAGCCTTCTCAGAACATAAGAGCATAAGAATTAGACCATTCGGCCCTCTGAGCCTGCTCAGCCATTCAATAAGATCATGGCTGATCTTCTACCTGAACTCCACTTTTCTGGCCAATCCCCATATCCCTTGATTACCTGTAGTGTGTTTTTCATCATTTATGTCTATACTTATCCCTATAACCCACACTTTCATTTTTAGCCAGATATCTTTACTGCTCCTTTTTTAAAGAATTCAATCAACATAGTATTACTTCGTTTTGATGACAATCGATTCTCCATGTCTAGTGGTTCCCAGGCTGCCACAACTTCCGTTCCCTCGCCAACAACTCCATCGCTCTCCCTGGCCACTGTCTGAGGCTGAACCAGACTGTTCGTTACCTTGGCAAATTTGACCTTGACTTGAGCTTCCAATCATATATCCTCTCCATGACCAAGACCTCTTACTTCCACCTTCATGGCATCACCCGTCTCCGCCCTGCCTCAGCTCATCTGCTGCTGAAAACCTCATCCATTCCTTTGTTACCTCTAGACTTGACTATTCCAATGCACACCTGGCTGGCCACCCACCTTGCACCCTCCATAAACTTGAGCTCATCCAAAACTCAGCTACCCATATCCTAACACCAAGTCCCGTTTACCCATCACCCCTGTGCTTGCTGACCTACATTGGCTCCCAATCCAACAACGCCTCAATTTTAAAATTCTCATCCTTGTTTTCAATTCCCTCCATGGCCTCGCCCATCCCTACCTCTGTAACCTCCTACAGCCCTACAATCCTTTGAGATCTCTGCGCTTCTCCAATTTTGGCCTCTTGCACATCCCCGAATTTCATCACTTCATCACTAGCAGCCATGCCTTCAGCTGCCTAGGTCCTAATGTCTGGAGCTCCCTCCCTAAACTTCGCCGCTTCTCTACCTCTCCCTGCTCCTTTAAGACGCTCCTTAAAACATACCATTTTAGCAAACTTTTGGTCACCTCTCTTCTGTGGCTTGGTGTCAAATTCTGTTTGATAACGCTCCTGTGAAGCACCTTGGGATGTTTTATTACGTCAAATGCGCTATATAAATGCAAGTTGTTGTTGTCATCAGCTCATAACAAGCAGGATTACCTGAAAGCCACTGATCAAAAT
This sequence comes from Somniosus microcephalus, assembly GCF_052327205.1. Lineage (NCBI taxonomy): Eukaryota > Metazoa > Chordata > Chondrichthyes > Squaliformes > Somniosidae > Somniosus > Somniosus microcephalus. The sequence continues at coordinate 153,530,109 of NC_140997.1, forward strand.
GTTATTGACAGCCAAGCTACAAAGCTTTCCATATAAATACAAGCTGGAAGCATGTAGCTTTGCTGAATGCTACTTCTTTATTCAGCATGCTGCAGGCTGACTTCTGCAGATCCTTTTAGTGCCTCTCAGGCGACAGTGGAAGTTTTCTATTTATGGTGAGTAAAGCACAGACACTTGAATGAATAGATAAATCAGAAGATGGCACTCTCTCGTAGGTAGGGAAGAGTGTGTGTGAATAATAATTGTATTTACTTTTAAATTGAAGATATGATTTACACACAATTTGTACTGCTATTGACATCCTTTATAGCTCATAAAGTAAGAAAAATATCATCACCTAGAAATTCCATTGAGCCATATTACTGTATGAACACTTAATATGAAATTATTTGGCTCCCATTTTAAAGGTGTTCATACATGAAAATAAATATTTAATGCATCCATTAAAATAGTAAACAAAGTGAGTTCATGTGAACATATTAAACACTTATACTTAAAAACTATGATGGTATGAGGCACAAGTTGGCAAGGATGGATTGGGGAACATTACTAAAAGGGTTGACGGTGGATAGGCATTGGCAAATAGTTAAAGATTGCATGGATGAACTACAGAATTTGTTCATCCCTGTTTGACATAAAAATAAAACAAAAACGGTGACTCAACCATGGCTAACAAGGGAAATTAGGGATAGCATACCAAGGAGAGGACATATAATTTGGCCAGAAAAAGCAGCAAACCTGAGGATTGGAGCAGTTTAGGATTCAGCAAAAGAGGACAAAGGGAATAATTAAGAGGGGGAAAATAGATTATGAGAATAAGCTTTCAGGGAACATAAAAACTGACTGTAAAAGCTTCTATAGATATGTGAAGGGAAAAAGATTGGTGAAGTCAAGTGTAGGTCCCCTGCAGTCAGAATCAGGGGAATTTATAATGGGGAACAAAGAAATGGTTGACCAATTAAATACATACTTTGGTTCTGTCTTCACAAAGGAGGACACAAATAACCCCCCAGAGATGTCGGGGAACATAGGGTCTAATGAGAGGGAGGAATTGAATGAAATCAGTATTTGTAGGGAAATGGTGTTAGGGAAATTGACGAGATTGAAGGCCAATAAATCCCCAGGGCCTGATAATCTACATCCTAGGGTTCTTAAGGAAGTGGCCCTAGAAACAATAGATGCATTGCTGGTCATTTTCCAAAATTCTATAGACTCTGGAATAGTTCCCATGGATTGGAGGATAGCTAATGTAACCCCACTATTTAAAAAAGGTGGTAGAGAGAAAACGGAGAATTATAGCCCAGTAAGTCTGACATCAATAGTGGGGAAAATGCTAGAGTCCATTATAAAAGATGTAATAGCAGAGCACTTGGAAAACAGTGACAGGATCGGACAAAGTCAACATGGATTTACAAAAGGTAAATCGTGCTTGACTAATCTACTGGAATTTTTTGAGGATGTAACTGGTAGAATAGGTAAGGGAGAACCAGTGGATGTGGTGTATTTGGACTTTCAGAAGGCTTTCGATAAGGCCCCGCATAAGAGATTAGCATGTAAAGTTAAAGCACATGGGATTGGGGCTAAGGTATTGACTTGGATAGAGAACTGGTTGGCAGACAGAAAGCAAAGGGTTGGAATAAACGGGTCTTTTTCCGAGTGGCAGGCAGTGACTAGTGGGGAACCGTAGGGATCAGTCCTTGGACCCCAACTATTCACAATATATATTAATGATCTAGACAAGGAAACTAGATGTATTATCTCCAAATTTGCAGATGACACAAAGCTGGGTGGGCGTGTGTGCTGTGAGGAGGATGCCGAGAAACTCCAGGATGATTTGGACAGGTTGGGTGATTAGGCAAAAGCAGGGCAGATGCAATATAACAGGGATAAATGTGAGGTTATCCACTTTGGTGGCAAAAACAGGAAGGCAGATTATTATCTGAATGGCAATAGATTGGGAGAAGGAGAAGTGCAACGAGACCTGGGTGTCCTTGTGCACCAGTCGCTGAAGGTAAGCATGCAGGTGCAGCAGGCGGTTAAGAAGGCAAATGGTATGTTGGCCTTCGTAGCGAGAGGGTTTGAGTACAGGAACAAGGATGTCTTGCCTGTACGTGGTTTTTCAACCACTACTAATGCATTGGCCCACTCTGTCTGTTCTGTTTCCCGGACGATGATTTCTGTATTCTCCATGCTCTGCAGCTCCTCCTTCAGGTGACTACGTAGAGCAAGGGGTATCCTTCTTGGTGGCAAACCACAGGGGTTGCTGCTGGGTCAAGGTGAATAGTGCATTCACCTGGGAATAGTCCGATCCCTTTGAAAACGTCAGCAAACTCTTCCATGACTGTCTGCTTCTCAATTGGTGCTGTCAATGATAGCACTAACTTGACGAGGTCCATGTCTAAACATGCCTTTAGACCTAGCACTGGAGGTGCTTGAGTGTCAATAATGTAAATGTCCAGCATCATGTCACTTTCTTTGTACTTGCATTTCATCACGCATGTGCCTTTTACAATGAGCTGCTCACCTCCATAGCTGGTCAGTCTGCGTGAGGTGGGCTATAGCTCACACTCATCCTTCAAGCTGTGATACTCACTCAGAGGAATTACATTAACCTGAGATCCAGTGTCTAGTTTAAACTTAAGCTCTTTGCCCTGTTTTCCTATCTCAATATTGGCATAGGCTTGCTGAGTCCCTGAAATCTGTTTTTCTGTGACACAGAATCAATAAACAGTTCCTCTGCATTTGGCTCTCTATCTGGCATTTGGCTGTCACTCACTGTGTGTACTGCTTTTCCGAAAACAGTCTTGCAAACTTTAGCAAAGTGGTTCCGTTTACCACATTTAGTATATTGCCTTCCTTTGGCAGGGCAGTACTCCTTTTCTCCATTCCAGTTTTTTCCACAATATCCACAGTTTTTGAAGCGTTTTATGTCTTTGTCGCCCATTTTTAGAACTCTTGCTGTTCTTTCTGTTCTGAAACATGCTCTCTGGGCAGTGTTCTTTGGTGTGTGTCTATTAACTGTGTGCACTGTCTGTTCACTCGAGCTGTTCGTGGCGCCGGTTATGGTTTTCAACAGTGCTTGGGCTATCTCGTGCGATCTAGCTATGTCTATAGCTTTGTCCAGCGTTGGCCCAGACCCAACATTCAAAAGTTTCCCTCTCACTTTAGCTGAATGTATTCCAAACATGATGCGGTCTCTGACCATCTCACCTTCATCTGCATATACACAGTCTTTTACCAGCAGTTTTAACTCAGTCATGAACTGTTCAAATGACTCACTAGCTCCTTGTACTTTCTCATGAAACTTGTACCTAGCGAATATCAGCCTAGAAATTCAGTGCCCTTAGCGCCGATTTTGCGGCGCTAGAGGGCCTAGCGCTGCAATTGGCGCCGGCGCCGAAATTGCCTGGGGCCCTTCCGCTGCGGTAGACCGGTAGCGCTGCGCCGGCACAGATGACGTCATCGGTGTGCGCCGCGTCCCGGTTGCCATGCCGACGGGCCCCAGCGCCGAAATTCAGTTGCGGCCGCCTCGCCCGTGGCAGCCGCAACTAAGACTCTGGCAACAGAGTCTTACATGACTTTGCGCCGGCGCATTAAAGGCACCGCGGCGGCCGGCCGCTTTCCCGCCGGCCGCCTGGCCGCAGCTCCCTCCCCGGACTTCCCCCCCCACCCCCCCGGAACAGAAGCAAGCCCGGCACTTGTCCGAGGTGCCGGGCTCATTTTTAAAAAGATTTTCACGGGCCGCGGCCGGGTGCAGGCAGCTCCTCCTTAAGGGAAGGAGGAGGCCTGCACTTCCCGAACCTGCCGCACCGCAGCGGGCGCCGCAGCGCCGGAATAGCGCTGATATTCAGCGCGTAGCGCCAGTTTTCAGGCGCAACAAGCTCTCAGCAGCGCCGGCAGCCGTTTGGGCGCAGAATTGGTGAATTTTGGGCCCGACCAGCGCGACTTAGCTCCGGCACTAACTTCCGGCGCTAAAGCCCTGGCTGCGCCAAAACTCAATTTCTAGGCCATCGTATTTGTCTTGGGCATCACATGTGCTTCAAAACAGTCAAAATTACTTTTCAGTACCTTTGCTTCATCTGCGGTGAGAGACCATGCGTTAAAAATGTCTCACTTTTTCTCTGATCCACAAGAGTAGGTAGCTGCATTTTTCTTCCTCTCCTTTTCTTTTCAACGGACCCGAGAACATTAATTCCACATGTTGCTTGAACTTGCACCATTCTCTATGTAAGGTCAAGGATTCCCAATACATTCGAGGTAAGGGAGCTCCAACGATGTCCATTTCAAATCCATGTTCTGACACCATGTCTTGTTTTGCACACTTTGTACAAAAATAATAAATTGCAGGACAATGGAGTATTACAGTTTAAACTCTTTTAATGAAGCATCAGGTCTGATCTGACTCACAGAAGTACAGCACCGTGTGGACAAGATGGAGTCAGGACCCCCTGGGTCTTCTAAACAATAGCAGTCCTTACAGATGCCTGCAGGCCAATGACAACTCAGCATGTGATCACATGTGAATATAATAGGTATTCCTTACAGATGCCAGTGGGCCAATGATAAATTAATATGCAAATGTTACATTCGGCTCCTTCCCAGATGCTTCTCCTCCACTTTGTACGGTCTTGGGCCAGGGATTCCCAGGTGTCGGTGGGGATGTTGCACTTTTTCAAGGAGGCTTTGAGGGTGTCCTTGAAGCATTTCCTCTGCCTACCTGGGGCTCTCTTGCCATGTCAGAGCTCCGAGTAGAGCGCTTGTTTTGGGAGTCCCGTATCGGGCATGTGGACGATGTGACCCATCCATCAGAGCTGAGCGAGCATGGTCAAAGCTTCGATGCTGGGGATGTTGGCCTGAATGAGAACACTGATGTTGGTGCGTCTATCCCACCAATGGATTTGCAGGATCTTGCGTAGGCAGCATTGGTGGTACCTCTCCAGTGCTTTGAGGTGCCTGCTGTATATGGTCTATGTCTCTGAGGCATACAGGAGGGCGGGTATTACTACTGCACTGTAGACCATGAGCTTGGTGCCGGGTTTGAGATCCTGGTCTTCAAACACTCTCTTCCTCAAGCGACCGAAGGTGACAGATGCATCACCCAAGTGATCGATACCATGTTTGACAAGTCAGCCAATTTTATCAACTTTGCCACTGATGAAGCTGTCGGGTTCTCAAAATTCCCACATTCCCCAAAAGTTATGGATAAAAGGATCCTGCATGGACAAGTTATTAAAAAGGGTACCCAAAATGGCTTCTGAAACTTCGTGACCAAAACGTACAGGATTTTAAAAGCAAGGCCCTACAAAAGGCAGGCACTTTCAAAACCTGAAACGAAACCTAACATGCATGGATCTGTGAAAGACTTTGTGAAGCCAGACAGCTAGGTAAACACAGAATATGCATTCTTCATCTTGGAACAGATCAAGTCAGAATGGGCCTAATCTTGAGGCCATTAACGTTCTGCATACATAATCGGTAACAGCTCACAGTAGCTATCAAGCCAGGAAAAGGACAATTACATTTCATAAATAACAAACAGCCAGGATATCGAAGCCACTAAACCAGGAGACAACCGCCCCAAAAGCCGTTAAAGTGGATGACCGTAATCACTTTGGATGAGCCCGCCTAAAGTTAGACAAAGGACTGACCTGATTTGGCGCGCAGATAAGGGATGAAGAACCAGGTATAATTGTAGGCCCACCAGTAGCCAAGGTCTCTTGCCTCTTGGTCTCTCCGCTCTCTCTGGTCTCTCGCCTCATTGTGGGCTCTCTTCTCCCTCCCCGCGCTGCTCGACACCAAGGACGCCCACTACTATGCTGGGGGCCAAACGCAGGAGGAGAACGAGACCCGAATTCAAAAACGCACAGGACATATGGGGCCACGAATGGGCAGATGAGACGAGACGAGACGAGACGAGAAAAAATGGTAAAACTGATAAAAGCAGAGAAGGGTAGCGGAAAAGACGCATTGCGGACGAGTGGGTACACACCCCGGCCTAGTTATGAGCTGGCATTCGAAGCATGGGTAGGAAGATCAATTGACAATATAAACCGCTAACCGAGCCCCAACCGTAACAAAGCCGTCGCCGACCAAACCGCCACCAGAAGAAGAAAAACCATCTCTGCAAAGTATGCAACAAAGACTTTAACGGAGGAAAAGGAGGGTACTTCGCACAAATGACTCCATCACCGCGCCCTGTAACTACGTGATGACAACGGACCCCAAAGGACAACAAGAGCAACCCCCAAAAACCACAACTGGTTTAATCAACAGGTTTCGAATTGGTGAGCATGAATCCCTGGCCCCTCATCGCTTAATCTAGTTAGGTATTGGGGGTAGGACAAGGGTAGGGGGATTTTAATGGCCCAGTAATTCGGGTCCCAACGCGTGAGTAAGCACCGTGTACTCACGCATGGGCCCGATGGAATTGCCGGTTTTCAGCATGCACAGCGCATGCGCAGAAAACCGGCATTTCCTTTCCTCTGAACCAAGGGGTTCAGAGGTCGAACGCATGCGCGCAGGAGTCTGCGCATGCGCGCTGCAATTCCTTTTTTTTTTACAGGGTTGCCCGTGCGATAAGGCCTCCAGTTTTTACGCGAGAAAAAAGCAGACGTAAGTACTTAGTTTTAAAAGGTAAGTGGTCTATTAATTAAAGTTAGACATTTTTTTCCACAGGTTTATTATTTTTAAAGACTTTACAGTAAGGTAAATGTATTTTTAGACCCGATTTGTTAAAAAATTATTTTTTTCAAAAATTTGAATAGTTGTTTAAATTAGTTTTTTACAGTTATGAATAGTTCTATAATTAGTGGGATTTTTAAAAACTTTTATTTGAAGTTTAAGTACTGTTTTGGGCGCTCGGAGTTTTCATGAGTTTGACAGTTCTTACTATCAAACTCATGAATGAACTTTTGCAATCTCAGATTGGTTGCCCAGTGCTCACGTGATCCCAGCTGGCTCATCGAATTAACTACGCCACTGGATCACGCAAGCACAGTGTGCCGGGAGCTGAACCGGGCCACTGACAGGAAATCCACGCAGGGCCAGGCTTCAACTGTCGGCGCGCTATGTAAGTGTAGGTCGGGGGCTTGCACCCGCGGGAAGCCCCCGACACCAATTTCTGGGCCATTGTGTTTGTTCCCTCGATGTGCCGTGTGTTCCCCATTCCCAAATAAGTGTATTGTTTTTATATGCCTGTAATTATCCTAGTAATTCTCAGTATTGTGACTTTATTTTGCCTTTAATAAAAATTACGGTTTTCTTGCACCAAACCAGTTGTCTACTCTATTTTCTGTATCGCCGCCTGTACCTAAGTCCGGTGTCTAGAACCCAGGGGTGTGGGAGCGATTCGAACCGCTCAGAGACAGTCAGGGGCAGAGCTGACTGGGCACACGCCACCCCCTACAGAAATGGCGACCGTGGCAGGACTCCGGCAACAGGGGTGCGATACAGTAGACAATGGTTCAGAAGAGCAAACCATGATGGAGGAAAGGATTTCTGATTATGTGTTTAGTAAGGTGAATATCACGAAGAAGTGGATCACCAATCTGTTAAAGGCTGGGCGTCCGGTAGAAGCCGCAGCTAAGTGGACAGAAAGGAAGGAGCACAAGAAATCCCTAGAGAAGGCAGTCTGGCTGATGTGCTTCAAGAAGCAGGTCCAGCTTTTGGACAGCCTCGTTGCAGCACAGGCAGCCGAGATAAGGGAGTCAGCCCTGGAGGTCCAGGACAAGGCTCTAGCAGGGGAAAAGTTTCTGGTAGCATTGCAGGCCCTGAATCAGGAAAGGGTGCAATTAATGGGAGAACATAAGGCCTGGTTGGAACACCTACAGTGCCAAGTCACCGAAGACAAGGGTAACGAGTTAAGGTTACGGGAAAAGAATGCCCGCCTAGCGAGACAAGTAAGGGAGCAGGAGGAAAAGGTAAAGGAGGTATAGGCAGCCTATAAGTTGGCAAGCGAACAGGGGTTTGAAGCCGCAGATCATGGCCCCTGCAAGGAACCTATAGAAAATCTGAGCCTGGCCCTAAGGAAGGCAAAGGGCATGGTGTGCCTCATATGCCCGAAGGCAGGCCAGGCGGATTTCACAGGGAACTAGGGGAGAATGGATCAGATACCACAGGCAGTGCAAAGGGGCGACCTGGTTGAGGAACAGGAGGTCCCGCGACCGCCACCCTTAGCGCCAGGTTTTAGCGAGGTCTGGCAGCAAGGGGGGATGAAGTCAGGGGTAGAAGCGGAGGTGGAACAACCCCCGCAGGAGAGGCTGGAACCAGGAGCGTTGTGCCCAGCCCGGCATCAGAGGTTCGGCCCACCCGTAGGTGGCGAGGAAGAGGGACCCCTCCAAAACCAGTTTGTATTACCCTACAGCACCCAACAGCTTAGGTCTGTGGTGAGCCATATCCCAAGGCTCACCGAGAAAGGAGACCCCTCGGTCCACTTCAGGGAAGTGGAACAGGCAGCCAGCATCAGCGAATGTGATGATGCTGAGCAGGCTAAAATGCTGCTGTTCTCTTTGGAGAGTAAGCTCCTCCAATCCCTCTCTGACAAGCGTAAAACGGGGGCAGAGCGGGTATGAGGCGCTCAGGGATGAAATTCTGGAGGCCATGGGGATGAATGTGAGAAGTCCTTTCTCCCGTGTGGAGAAGGCAGTGCAGCTCGCAGGGGAAACCCTGCAGGCTTTCGCGGACAGGTTATAGCCAGTATATAGGAGCGCCTGTCCTGGGGCACCTAACTGGGCATTCCTGAACGGGGGTCAGCTGACCCACTGGCTCCAATGCTTGGTGGCGAACAGCTTGCCACAGGTCCGGGCCAAGGCGGAAGTCTGGTTCGACCCCAGGAATCCCCTGACCACCGAACTTACGGTGATCAGACAGTTGACCCTAGCCTATAAAAATGGTAGGGGAACCGATGCACACCCACCTAAGGGGAAGGTGCATGAGGTAAACCTCAGACAGGGTAGGAAGGAGTGGCATCAGTAAGGGAATAACCTTCGAGCACAAAGCTCAATTGTTATGGGTGTGGGAAGGATGGACACTGGAGGAAGGAGTGCAAAAACCCTTGGAAAGATAACAAGGGAAAGAATTCCACAGCCACAGCCCAAAAGACAGAGGCAGGAATCCCTCCCGCCGCGGTCGAGTCATTTTTGGACACCATGAGGTCCTTATTGACTGGCCAGGGGAGGGTAGCAGCCACTACCGGTGCTCTGACCCCATCCGCCCCATGGCCCTGACTAGAACCAGCGCAGCCTGTCGACCTGTGTCCCCTTGAAAACGATGAGGGGAGCAGGCCCTGTGTTAAGATGCGAGTGGAGACAGTGCAGGGGAGATATTCGGTGGACACTGGAGCTTCCAGCATGGTGGTCCATTCGGAAGACCCGACCAATTCGCCCAGGTCTAACGAGGCCCCATTTGGCCTAATGGGATTTACAGGGAACGAGCAGGCTGGGGAAATGGCCAAACCTTTGGCCATAGATTTAGGACCCCTCCCTACCACGTGGGAAGGTAACCAAAGGACCAACGAGGCGGCAAAGCAGGGGCCAGGGAAGGAGAGCTCTGGGATCCCTGTAGAGCAGCGATCCCGCCCTGACCCAGGTTTGGAGGAGGAGGGACCCGAGGGCGAAGACCCCGCCCCTGACCCAGGTTTAGAGGAGGAGGGACCTGAGGGCGAAGACCCTGCCCCGGACCCAGTTTTGGGACCTGGGGGCGGAGACCATCAGCCTGTAGCACCAGGCTGCGAAGAGTTACCTGCCCCTAGCCCAGGTTCAGGAGAGGTAAAGCCTGAGGAAGAAGATCCCCAGCCAGCGGTAGTGGTAAGTCCACAAACCGCACCGGAGGGGGCAGTGGCTCGGGTTAAAGAAACACCAGCCAGAAACCCCCCACCCGCCAAAGTCCCCAGAAGGTCCCCACGAATACCCCAACCAAGGAAACCATGGTCACCGGCTCCCCATTTAAAAAGGGCAGCCTCTCGAGTGAGGGATCGGTCTGAGGGCAGAGGTCCTCAGCCAGCAGCCACAGGCTGTGAGGGACCGAAAGTACAGGACAGTACGGCCACACCAAAGGGAGTGGTGTGCTGCAGCCCAAACAGGAATTAGGCTGGCCGCCCGGAGACAGGCGGCGGATGTACATAGTTTAGGTAATTTAAGTTTGATATCGTTAAGTTTGGGTGTTTGGTTTAAGTTTAAACGAGGTGATGGGTAGATTTAAATAAGTAGTAGTATTGTTAAGAGTGTTTATATTGAGTCGAGGTCGCAAGACTCGACTATGCTTCACCCAAGCCAGAGAATCTCCTCAGGACCTGGCTGTATGCTCTTGTGTCTCTTTGCAGGAGAGGATTTCAGGATGAAGGGGGGCGTACTCTTACTCGCCCTGATAGGAATGAGCATTGGAAAGCGAAGTGACGTGGAGAAATCACACATCTATGGGTGCTCAGGAGAAAGAGCACTGATAGTGACCGACGGAAGCAGCGAACCGGATGTGGAGGAGCTCGCCGTCTACTTCCACGACGGGAGGTGGCCAGGGTGGCTGGGGTCCAATTCGACTCAGTACTCCAGCCAGACCGGGATCACGTACGGGGAGGCCTCCCTCCTGTGCCCCAGGGTACAGGTCATTGTCACGAGTGTCAGCGTCACCGTAGGGAAACGTTGTATGTTTAACATGCAAGGGACAGATTAATTTGGATAGGTGGTGGTGGCTCATAAAACTGTGTGCAAACCCTTGTGCATCTACTTTTGTACTTTTGTGTCGATTTTCTTTTGCGAGTGCTTCTACAAGTTGCAACCCCTGTGGCTTCAGCAAAGGTTGGTGCAGGCTGCTCACTTCCCTGCTGAGACTGGTTAGACACTTTTGGCGGACATCCTCTGGGTTTTGGAGCCTGTGATGGCCCCACCAAAGTCTGCTCCTCCTGCAACTGTGCAGGGTCAGACTCGGCCATCGGGATCCGAGGAAGCATGTGGGGCTCTGACTGAGGGGGAGGCAATGGGGGAGAAGTGGGAATACTTTGAGAAGAGCCCCTACTTCCATGTCCCCTCTGAACATCATCCCTGTCATGGGCCACCCGCAGTTCCCTGCGAGCAAGGAGCGGGAGAGCATCTTGCTGCACAGCAGTGGGGCGGTGAAGGCCCAAGTCAACGTTTATATCCCTTCTAGAGAGGAGGTGTATGAGCGCCTGCCATCTGTAGTCCACAGCTAGCATGTGCTCATGTGAGTGGCGCATTTGCTGCTCCATGCAGGTGGCCATCCTTTCCATGGAACAGCACATTGTTGCCATTGCCTGCAAGATGGTGGTGCTCATATTGGAGATGGACTCCTCCATTCTCTGCACAGTTACAGACATCGTTGCTGCAAAAGCTGCCAGAGCCTCATGCAATTGTTGCTGCCCCTCCAAGATCACCCTCTTTCTCAATGGCCCCCCCAAGCACAATGTCTGAATGCAGCTCAGCAGAGCTTGGGGCATCCTGCACCCTCCGGCGAGGAGTCTCCACTGCTGTCCCTGTCAACACCACATGTGAATTGTGAGACACCAGCTGACAACTCTAGTCTATGGCGCACAGGAGCACCGAGGTGTGCGTATTTTCGCTGGTGCTGTGTGCGCTTGGATCTGCTGATTGTTCATCCTCCTATTGCTGGACAGTCGGTGGGATTGGTGGTGGGGGGTGGAGGTGCAGTTGATGGACCTGTGGGAGAATAAAGAGATGCATTAGAATTGTTATATTAAGAATGGGTAATGTTACCATTATGCACATGATGACATTTCACTCACTGCTGACATCAGTCACCATATGAGTGACTGCTGTATGCCATGTGGCTGTCTGAGATGTGATTTTGTCACCAGGTTGCTGGGATGTCCCCCCTCTTCGTCTCCCACCGCCAGCAGCTCTCGAACTCCCGAGATCTCCAGAATCCCCTCCTCTGTTGCTGTTAGCTGTACGAAGAATGGAGGGCCACCTCCGGTTCTCTCCCTCTCTCTGTTGTTCTGGGCTCTCTTCATCTGCAAGGAGTGAAAGAGGAGAACTTTGAGTGAGAGTGATGGAATGAGCGTAAGGAATGGATGGGTTACATCTGTAGAGGGCGACTATGAAAGAGTGGCGTCACATTGTCAAATGACCTCCTTCTGTGCTGTTACTTGCTATGATTGCAAACACGGACTGCCCGGTTCAAGAAGGCAGCTCACCACCGCCTTCTCAAGGGCAACTAGAGATGGGCAATAAATGCTGGCCTTGCCAGCAATGCCCAGATCCCATAAGTGAATAAATAAAAATTAGGATGAGGGTGAGTGTCAGGGGTGGTTAGTCAGATGGGGATGCGAGTACGTACATGGAGCGATTGGGATTGGTGGACGTGCAAGGTATGTTGGTGTCAGGAATGATGTGCAGGAGTAGGCTTGGGAAGGTAGAGTGATGGGGATGTGGTGACAGACAAATCAGGATGAAGGTGAGTGTGGCATTGCACTCACCTTTCCTGACCTCATGAGATCATTGAATCATTTCCTGCACTGGATCCAGGTTCTGCTCACCACATCCCTGCTGCTGACCTCCTCAGATATATCCAGCCAGGCTCTTTTTGTTTCTTGTGGAGGGCTCCTTTGCCTGTCAGCAGGGAAGAGGACCTCCCTGCGTGCTCTGACAGCCTCCACCAGAGTATGTAGGGATGAGTCTGAAAAGCATGGTGCAGCCCTCTGCCTTTGGCTATCCAACATTGCAACTTTATAAGAGTAGTCAGGCCTTTGTTTGTATGGTTCCACCCTCCTCTAGCAACCTTGAAATGAGCTCAGTGCAAGGCTGCTTTAAATATCGGCACTGGAAACGAGTCATCGATGACATCATCAGACCTACACCATTTAATGGGGCCGGTAAATGTGCATGAGTCTTTCAATTGGGGCCATTAACATAAAGTCGCTCTGAGCAACGCACTGCTCAGAACATCGCGTTCCCGACCCATTACGTGGCCCACACACAGCCGACCTAACTCCAAGGTAAAAATTCCGGCCCCTGGCTCCATTCCTGATTTCATTCACAATACATAAGGACATAAGAACATAAGAAATAGGAGCAGGAGTAGGCCATACATCCCCTCAAGCCTACTCTGCCATTCAATCAGATCATGGCTGATCCTCGACCACAACTCGACTTTCCCGCTTGATCCCCATATCCCTTGATTCCCTTACATTACTTACCATTTGTCTTTCCAGTTTAACACACGGTGCTCCCAATGGGTTAGTGGATGATGGCAACAACCTGGTGCAGTACTGAGCCATCCAGACTAGAAAGTCGCAAGTTTGATTCCCTGTGTATGCTGAGTTAGCTGATCACTATGACCTGGCTGAGGTGCAGAAAGAAATTTAATGATCTTACCAAGACTGCCAAGGTAAGACTCCTCATCATGTTTCTCAATCTTTTTGCATGGGACTGCAGGTCACCACTGCAGGCCACCATTCCCCACTTTCCATGGTTATTATAAGTCTGCAGGGAGGACGTCACTGTACTTCCTTCCTGCTTCCACTCATGCCCTCAAAAGCTACAACTATCCTTCACAACTACTTCTTCCTCTTGGCCACACTTGCTGCATCTTCCTATGTGTCATCGTGCACACCATGTTAAGTTGGCTTATATATGGTTGGGACTGAAAACCTTTGCCTGGGGCACATATTAACCTATTTCTACTCTACTTGCTGGAGAAGCTTGCACACAAGGAGGCAGACAAACAGCATAGAAGGTCTTATCACTCTGCAAACACTTACCTCATGAGAGAGGCCACCAATAACACAATGGGAAGATGCATAGTAATCGGCATTGGCGATAGAACAACAGGAGGTCTGTCACAGCGAGGTTTATCATTATCTTCCCTTCCTACTGAACTCTTTCTGTCACATACTCAGCCTACATGATGTCTTGATCACAACTCAATCCTTGTCCTTCTCCCCTTTTCCTACATCCATCTGAAGACACAGACGCTAGTGCCATACAGACTGACAATGAAAAGCCCAACGTCAATGCATTGTCATTTACTCTTACCCTGCCTGGTACCAGAACAGAAATTGGCATTCCACATTGTAGTGTATGTGCCTTTAAGTCAGAACTACTTTTACAGCTCCTGTATATTGTAGTACCGGCCGTGACCACACCGGTATATAAGCTTTGCGCATGCATCTGTACCCCCAGTCTTGAGACTACCATCCTCCAGTAAAGACCTGTTTATTGTTAATGTACAGCATCCATGTGTAGGGGGTTTCTCTTGCGCTTTCTGGTCTCCTGCCAGGCTTCGTGCAATAATTGCCCTTGAGTGGTTCGACCCACTCCCCCTACGGTTCTAGACCTTGGACTTAGGTGCAGAGAACAGTAGTGCAGAGAAAGAACTCAATAGACCAGGTTGAATAGCACGAAATGGATGCTTTTATTTTTAAACAGTTTGAAGCATTACAAAATACATGTCATAGGCACAGATTAAAGTTACTACAATCATGCACAAATTTATGAACTTGACTCTATGGAAATGGGGAACACACGGCACATCGTAAAAGGGAAAACACATTACGATTACCCTTAACTCCCTCCCCTATACCTAAACTAAGTTTCGACCTGGGGAACTTGGGATCATGCTCACCACTCTCGAAATCGCGAAAAAGGGGGTTCGCAGCCTTTTGGCACCGCTTTCCGTCGTCACGTGGATTTGGAAACTTCTGGCGCAGTCGATATTTTCTCTCCCTCGAGGCGGTGGGGTAGACACAGCCTCGATGAGCGCTCGTCAAGGTTGAGATCCACTATTGTGGATTTGGGTTCATGGAGCAGACCTTCAGCTGCAGGCTGTTGAAGAACTGCATGCAAATGGGAGAAGCTCTCCGGCCTGGATCGTCGGTTCTCCAGAGGGTTTCTTCTCCGTCGGCCTGGGTCGTCGATGATCTCCCGACTCCAGTACCCGGGCCACCCCCGTCGTCTTCTCGTCGTGGCCGAGCCTTGTTTGGCTGAACACCGACCACATTGTCTTTTCACCGAAATTGTCCATCTTTAAAAAGACGAAACGTCTTCATTGATTCCGCATCTATCGAAGTGGAAGAGGCGCCGATCCTGGCACCGTCCGTCCTTCGTTCGTTCCTTGTAGAAGAAGTTCTTGAAGAAGTAGAAGTCTGAAGTCGCCCAGCCAGAAGCATCAGTGAAGTGAAGTACGAAGTAACTTAGATGGACTTTCAATCCATAGTTATACTCTTTTGGGACAGTCTTATCTCCCGCCAAATCATAGTCCTGTCTTTGTATTAATTTTGGCGGGCAGAAATCTCTGCAGGGGCGCTTTGTCTTGTAACGGGAGCCGGTGATAACTTAACTGGCCTTCCTGGCCGATAATGTCTTTTAATGTCTTTTACATTGTCATCGCGACTCGGTTCGCATATTGATCGGTCCGGAGATTTTCCTTGATGGCTGCTAAACGGTTTCTCCATTGTACAATAAATGGGTATAAGTGTTTTTGCATTGTCCGCCCATATCTTGATGGGCCCTGTTGTGTATGTAATATGTGTGCTACTTTGAACCTATGGACAGGACTGCACTACTTGTTGGGCGTAGTGATACGCAGTACCACTCCTGGCCATAGGGGTATAAATAGTACTGTGGGTACTGATTCCCCTCAATTCCCGCCTGTGGGCATGAAGTAAAGACCTATGTATAGTCCCTACCTCCAACCAGTAAAGACCTGTTTGAGTTATACGTTTAAGTCTTTGTGTTAATTGTTCAATACAATACACATACTTAACACTGGCGACGAGTCAGGCTCTTACCCTGCGGCAGTTATTCCAGGCGGCTTCGTCCAAAGACAGGACGTTGAAGAGAGGTTTCAATCCTCAACACCCCACTCAAAACTGAAGGGCAGCAGAAATCCTGACAGCTTCCAGCGACTGGAAGTGACAGGCATTAGGACCCTGAAGCCTCCATCAGCTTGTGAACCGGAGTAAAGACAGGACTGGGGAAGAGAGAGAGGTAGGGCGATAGCGATCGGCAGATAAGGGCCGGGCCGCTTTGAAGTGAGGGGCGCAGCCGGGCCAGCGATCGGGACCAAAGATAAGAGCCGCACTCGGACTGAAAGGCGCGGCGGCTGCAGAAGCTCAAGGTGCGAGAGTCGCGGTGCACAGCGCGGGCTATCGATCGCGGCGAAGATAAGGGCCGCACTCGAGGGCTGAAGGGAGACGGCGTCGGGGGACGGGTGAAGACCGCCAAGCGCGGGAAAACCGCCATTTTGTGGGCGGAGGACGACGGCAAGAGCGGGAAGCCGCCATCTTTGATAACAAGTAAAGAAAAGAAAATCTGAGAAATTGCAAATCTACAATGCCTAAACACGGGAATATTAGCACCTTTGATAGTGACCTCGAAGATTGGGCCATATATGTTGAAAGAGTAAAAAATTATTGTAATGCCAATAAAATTTGTGACCAAGATAAAGCTCTAACATTATTAAATTTAATGGGTGCGAAGACATACGGGCAATTGAAACACCTGTTATCACCAGATGAACCGGCGGATAAGACGTTCGATGAGATTGTTACTGTCCTGAAAGATCATCTAAACCCCACGCCGCTGATGCTAGCGGAACGATTTAAATTTTACGACAGAAGGCAGCTACAGCATGAAAGCAATGCTGAATATTTGCTGGAATTGCGTAAATTAGCGAAATATTGCCAGTTTGGAACGGGATTGACAGATGCACTACGAGACAAATTTGTGTGTGGTTTATTTAAACAGGATACACAAAAGCGACTGCTCGAGGAGAATGAGCTGACGCTTGAGAAGGCGGTCACTATGGCAGCAGCACACGAAGCCGCAGCGAGAGGCACGGCAGTAATGCAGCTACGGTCACCGGAGCTCAGTGCACACAAATTGGGTGTGAGTTCTGGCAAATGTTATCGTTGTGGAAAGACAACGCATGATCAGAACCAGTGTTGGTTTAAAAACCAAGAATGTAGAACTTGTGGTAGGCTTGGACATATAGCTAGAGTATGCAGGTCAGGGAAGAAGACCAGCAACAAGAAGTCACCGCAAGGAAAATACGCAAAGGTACACAAGGTGACCGAACAGGAGTCCGATTCAGACGCTAGCAGTAATGAACTGGCTAGCTTAAGCTGTAATGAACTGGCTAGCTTAAGAGTACTCAACGCTGGTAAGGGTGCAGACCTCCAGACAATTTGGGTCACTCTTCAGATAGAAGGAGTCCAAGTAAAACTGGAATTGGACACTGGATCGGCATTGACGGTCATAAATAAGAAAGATTACGGAAAGTTATTCCAACATATTCCCCTACAGGATACGGGGATTATATTGAAAACATACACGGGGCAAAGAGTGTACCCCATCGGGAAAATAGAGGTTGCAGTGGCCCACAAGGGCGAAGACAGTCAAATAATGGACTTATATGTGATATCTGAAGGAGGTCCTCCACTACTAGGACGGGAGTGGATTAGGAAAATGAATATGGACTGGCATTTCCTACAAACAATAACGAGTGAGAACTCGGTGAAGATAGTCGGCCCAGACTCTGGAACGGATGATGGTAAGCCCAACTCAGGTGCAAAAGACAAAGTTTCAGCACAGAATTCCACTGAGCAACAACAACATAGTTTAACTGTGGATTCTGAGTCTGGCAAGTCTACTGATGTGCCCATTTCTGAGGGACACCGGGCTCGAACTCAACTCCATTTCAAACTACAACAGCAATTAGAACAAATGCTTCGCCGTTTTGAGCAAGAGTTGAATGCAACGAAAGAGTTCTTTGATATAGAGTTGGAGAATCTGGAAAGACAACAGAAGCAGCTGATGGAGAAAATGGAGCAGGAGCACACAAAACGTCTGATGTCAGAGGAGTTAACGGTCAGCCAACTCCTGCATATGCTGAAGGACAGGACTCTGAAATGGGAAAAACTTGAACATGAACTTCAATATTCAAACGAAAGGGGTTCGGAGCTCTCAAAGGTTATTGGAAGAGCTGAGGTGGCAACACAGACTGAGATGACTGCAACAGAGCAGCCCTTGGATGCCAAAAGTACGCTGACTCACGTCAACGTAGAACAACAGACCGCTGAAACAGCTGCTCCGGTAGAGGGATTGCATAGTCCGATCAATCAATCTCCAAAGGAAGTTGAAGTATTAAAATCACAAATGAGGTCACTAGTAAACGACTTGCTGAAAGCCCAGAAAAAGCTGGATGCAGAGGTACACATGAAGAAGTCTCTTCAGGAAAGATGTCTGGATTTGGAACAAGAGCTGGCTAACGTCCAGCTAGGTATGGAGGAAATAGACCCTCTCACTGGTCTAGCTCAGGACGACACCGAATATTACGATGTCCTGTCCTGCCCAGCTTGTAACTTCGACTCCCAAAGTGCAGAAATCATGGAGGAGCACCAAAAGTCTACGGAACATCGGGAGAAGCTGGCTCTACGACGGAAACAGGAGGAAGAGAAGGAGGAACTGCGCATGCAGCTGGCAGCTGTGGCAGCTGACAATGGAGCCCAGAGAGTCTCCAAGAAGCAGAAAAGGAAAAGTAAAAACAGAAGATGACCCATCTGAACCATTATCACCTCTACCAGATCACACACGTGGTCCCTCCGAACGGAGCCAATTCAGTTCGGAAGTTCAAACTGTTAAATCCATGGAAGGACTATTGAATGAGTCACTCTAGCAACGTGAACCGACTACACCACAGAGATTGAATCTGTGAACTGTTTTCCGCAGAGACTGAATCTGTGATCTGTTTTTGACATGAAGTTATCTATGTATCTATGTTATTCTGTTATGTAAACCTGAAGTTATATATGTATATATGTTATTACGTTATGTTAAATGGGGAGATGACTGTAAAGCTAGGAAGGGAGGAATGTTGTGTATGTAATATGTGTGCTACTTTGAACCTATGGACAGGACTGCACTACTTGTTGGGCGTAGTGATACGCAGTACCACTCCTGGCCATAGGGGTATAAATAGTACTGTGGGTACTGATTCCCCTCAGTTCCCGCCTGTGGGCATGAAGTAAAGACCTATGTATAGTCCCTACCTCCAACCAGTAAAGACCTGTTTGAGTTATACGTTTAAGTCTTTGTGTTAATTGTTCAATACAATACACATACTTAACAGGCCCCATCCTGTACTGAGAATCCATTGAATATGTATGCTGTTTCTCTGAGTTTCGGTTCCCAGATACTGGCTTTTGCGGGCTTACTGTCTTCAATCCACAAGCCTGTCTGGCTTGCAGTAACAGAAATAAAATGGTCCAGAAAACTGATCACGAGGCCCGGCGGCCATTTTGTATGCCCTTTTATCAAAGGTTTTTCTGTGCAAGCTTACTTTGGTCAATAAACAGTCTTATTTTATCCGGTTTTCTTGTGTGATTTTTGCTGAAAATTTCGAATCTTACACTGTTATTCCTTTTAGTGTTCCTAGTCCCTCCTGGAACACTTCATTTGCATCAGTTAGCATTTTTGACAGTCGTCTGGGTGTGACGTCGTCATCCTTTTTGGCCTCAACCTTCAGTGCCTGTATGGAATGCCAATTTAATTGTATCTTCCGGATCCATTCACATCCTAGCAGTGGTGGTCCTCCATCTGGCAATACATATATATCCATTTTAGGTATTTCCTGGCCTTTACATGTCACTTTCACCCTTATTTTTCCTTTGGGGTAGACTTTTTGCCCCGTATACGTCTTCAAGACAATCTCTGTAGCTTTCAAGGGTATGTGTGAAAATAGCCGCTTGTAGTCTCTTTGATTTATGACTGTTAGAGCTGACCCTGTGTCCAATTCCATTTTCATTTGGACTCCGTCTATCTTGAGTGTAACCCAAATAGTCTGGTGATCCTCCATTTCGGTTACCTTATGTAGTTTCAGACAACCCAGCTCCTTGCTTCCGGAGTCTGTGTCACTTTTCTGTTCGTCTGAACCACTGTCCATCACCTGGTGTACCTTTTTGTACTTCTCCTGTGGAGATTTCTTACTGTTGGTTTTCTTCCCAGACCTGCAGACTCTTGCTATGTGTCCTGCTTTCCCACATTGTCTGCACACTTGGTCCTTGAACCAACAATCTTCCTGGTCATATGTTGTTCTGCCGCAGCGATAGCACTTCCCTGTTCCATAGGACATTTCATCGGTGCCATATTCTTGCGGTCTCCATTGTATCTCTGCAGCACCCCTTGCGGCTGCTTCATGTGATACTGCCATACTGAAAGCTTTGTCCAGCGTAAGATCCTTTTCTGACAGAAGCCGTTTCTGGATTCCTTCTCTCTGTAGCCCACACACAAACTTGTCCCTTAACGTATCTGCTAGTCCCGCTCCAAACTGGCAGTGTTTCGATAGCTTGCGCAGTTCCGTTAGGTACTCAGCATTGCTTTCGACTTTGTGTTGGTTCCTTTTATGGAACTTAAATCGTTCTGGTATCAGCAGCGGTGTGGGGTTTAAGTGGTCCTGTAGGATTTCTACTATGCTTTCAAAATTCTTGTTTACCGGCTTCTCTGGGGTTATTAGATTTCGCAGTAACCCATATGTTTTTGCACCTATGGAATTTAACAAAACCAGTGCTTTACTAGCATCTGGCACTTCATTCGCCCTGCAGTACACCGCAATACGTTTCACATATGTCGCCCAATCTTCGATTTCATTGTCGAACGTAGAGATACTGCCACTCTTCGGCATCCTTGGGTGTGAGTTAACTGTCCAAAATGGCGCCTCCCGCGCTTCCCCTTCTTCTCCGCTGGATCAAAATGGCGCCTCCCATGCTTTCCTTCCTTCCCGCGCTCGCCCTTCTTCTCCGCTGCGGCTTCTAAAAATGGCGTCTGCCGCGCTCCCCTTCACCCCGCGGACCCTGTTCAGCCCGTGAGCCCTGCTCTGCGCTTTCTTTTTATATTTTTCGACGCCGCTCAGTCTAGAACCCGTCTGTTTCTTTACCCTCTCTCTCTCCGGTTTGTTTTCTTTTTCACGACGCCGCTCGGTGTTCAACCCCTGGCTGCGCCCTGCGCTCTTCACCCTCTGTCTTACCCCGTCGATGCTGCTTGGCTTTCTCTCCGCCGTCGGTCGGCTCCAGCCGCCGCTGTTCGGGAAGGGTCTGCGCTGGACCTGTCATCGGTCTCTTGCTGCTCGTCGTGGCTGGGGAACCAAGCCCGGCTCTCCACAGCCTCCCCTGCGAAGTTCAATCTCTGCCTGATGGCTGGGCGGTTGCTCGTGGTCGACGCCCGTGTTCCTGGCCTCCACTATTTTTTTTTTTATGTTGCAGGTAGATTCGAATCGACACTCGTCGCCACTGTTGGATCCATGATTCAGAGGATATACTGTTATTAAATAATCACATGTGTAAGATTCGAAATTTTCAGCAAAAATCACACAAGAAAACCGGATAAAATAAGACTGTTTATTGACCAAAGTAAGCTTGCACAGAAAAACCTTTGATAAAAGGGCATACAAAATGGCCGCCGGGCCTCGTGATCAGTTTTCTGGACCATTTTATTTCTGTTACTGCAAGCCAGACAGGCTTGTGGATTGAAGACAGTAAGCCCGCAAAAGCCAGTATCTGGGAACCGAAACTCAGAGAAACAGCATACATATTCAATGGATTCTAAGTACAGGATGGGGCCCATCAAGATATGGGCGGACAATGCAAAAACACTTATACCCATTTATTGTACAATGGAGAAACCGTTTAGCAGCCATCAAGGAAAATCTCCGGACCGATCAATATGCGAACCGAGTCGCGATGACAATGTAAAAGACATTAAAAGACATTATCGGCCAGGAAGGCCAGTTAAGTTATCACCGGCTCCCGTTACAAGACAAAGCGCCCCTGCAGAGATTTCTGCCCGCCAAAATTAATACAAAGACAGGACTATGATTTGGCGGGAGATAAGACTGTCCCAAAAGAGTATAACTATGGATTGAAAGTCCATCTAAGTTACTTCGTACTTCACTTCACTGATGCTTCTGGCTGGGCGACTTCAGACTTCTACTTCTTCAAGAACTTCTTCTACAAGGAACGAACGAAGGACGGACGGTGCCAGGATCGGCGCCTCTTCCACTTCGATAGATGCGGAATCAATGAAGACGTTTCGTCTTTTTAAAGATGGACAATTTCGGTGAAAAGACAACGTGGTCGGTGTTCAGCCAAACAAGGCTCGGCCATGACGAGAAGACGACGGGGGTGGCCCGGGTACTGGAGTCGGGAGATCATCGACGACCCAGGCCGACGGAGAAGAAACCCTCTGGAGAACCGACGATCCAGGCCGGAGAGCTTCTCCCATTTGCATGCAGTTCTTCAACAGCCTGCAGCTGAAGGTCTGCTCCATGAACCCAAATCCACAATAGTGGATCTCAACCTTGACGAGCGCTCATCGAGGCTGTGTCTACCCCACCGCCTCGAGGGAGAGAGAATATCAACTGCACCAGAAGTTTCCAAATCCACGTGACGACGGAAAGCGGTGCCAAAAGGCTGCGAACCCCCTTTTTCGCGATTTCGAGAGTGGTGAGCATGATCCCAAGTTCCCCAGGTCGAAACTTAGTTTAGGTATAGGGGAGGGAGTTAAGGGTAATCGTAATGTGTTTTCCCTTTTACGATGTGCCGTGTGTTCCCCATTTCCATAGAGTCAAGTTCATAAATTTGTGCATGATTGTAGTAACTTTAATCTGTGCCTATGACATGTATTTTGTAATGCTTCAAACTGTTTAAAAATAAAAGCATCCATTTCGTGCTATTCAACCTGGTCTATTGAGTTCTTTCTCTGCACTACTGTTCTCTGCACCTAAGTCCAAGGTCTAGAACCGTAGGGGGAGTGGGTCGAACCACTCAAGGGTAATTATTGCATGAAGCCTGGCAGGAGACCAGAAAGAGCAAGAGAAACCCCCCCTACAGAAATGGCGACCACGGCAGGACCTTGGCAGCAGGAAAGTAGTGTGTTCGATCAAGGTCTGAATAAATGAGATGTGATGGATGAAAGAATAGCAGATTATGTTTTTGGAAAAGTCAACCTCACAAAACAATGGATATCTGACCTGTTGAGAGATAGGCGCCCGCTAGATGCAGCCATCAAGTGGACAGCGGGTAAAGAGCATAAGAAATCTGTAGAGAAGGCGGCCTGGCTGATGTGCTACAAGAAGCAAGTCCAGCTTTTGGACCAGGTCGTTGCAGCACAGACAGCCCAGATCAACGGGTTGCTTACAGATGTAGAGGAAAAGGTTGCGGGAGGTCAAAAACTGATTGAATCGCTTAACTCGCTGAATCAGGAACGCCACTCCCTAATTCGCTGCCATGAAACCCGGGTAGAGTATATAAAATGTCAGGTCATTGAGGCCAAGGCCAGTGAAGGTAGAATGAGAGACAGGTGTTTCCGTCTAGCCAAGCAGATAGAGGCCCAAGAGGAAAAACTTCTGGGAGCCAGGGCAGCATATAAGATGGCCATGGAGGATAGATCGGAGAGCACCGACCACAGCGCTTGCCGCAGGGATCAAGAGGACCTGAGAATGGCCCTAGCCAAGGCCAATGGGTTGGTGTGTCTCATAAATCCACCAGCGAGTCAGCTATTGCTAGCCAAGGAATCCAAAAGACCGATTCCACAAGAGGCAGTTGTAGTACCAACTCCCGAACCCTCTGCGCCTCCTGCTTATGAGGAGTCTTGGACTCCGGGGAAGGAGACGGAGACGGTAGAGGAAGAGAGTCCTGAGGTAGAGCAACCCCAGATAGTAGAGTCAGGGCCGGCGCCGATGTGTCCAACTAGACACCGGAGGCTCGGTCCAAATGAAGCAAATGGCGATGACGGACCTCTTGAGAGTCAGATCGTAATGCCCCATAGCGCACGACAGCTAAGAGAAATGATAAGTCACATCCCAAAACTCTCCGAGTCAGGAGATCCCTCCGTGCATTTCAGGGACGTGGAGCAGACCGCAGCAGTCAATGACTGCGGCGGGGTGGAACAGTCTAAAATGCTGCTGTTCTCCCTGGACAGTTCGCTCCTCCAGTGTCTCCCTGACGAGAGCAAGAGAGGGCACAGGGACTATGAGTTGCTACGGGATGAGATCCTGGAGATTATGGGAGAGGGGGACGGAACTCCGTTCCTCCATTTAGAAAAGACAGTGCAGCTAGAGGGAGAACCCCCACGGGTTTTCGCCGAAAGGTTGTGGCCCGTGTATCGGCGCAGCTGCCCGGGCGGGCCAGCCCGGGCCGGGCTGAATAATGAACAAAGGGCTCATTGGCTTTGGTGCCTGGTAGCAGGTTGCTTGCCAGTAGTGAGGGAGCAGGCCAAAGCATGGTTTGACCCCACTAACGCCCGCTCCACAGAGGATCTAGTGCTGCATCAGCTCACGATCAGTTATAGGAACAACAAGGGTAAGAAAACGCCTGTTATAAAAGGAAAGGTGCATGAGGTGAGGCCCGCAGCTTCTGCTAAAAAGGAATGGCGTCAGGAGGGAAATCGCCCTCCCCAAGCCAACAGCAGTTGTTACGGGTGTGGGAAGGAGGGCCATTGGCGCAAGGACTGTAGAAATCCATGGAAGGATAAGAGAGAGAGAGCGTTCGCCGCAGCCCAAGCCCGAGCCCAAGCCCAAGTCCAAGCCCACGGTCAGATAGTTACCCCAGCACCAGCACAAGCACAAGCCCAGACTGCTGCCCCAGCACCAGTCCAAGCCCAAGCCCAGACCGTTACCCCAGCACCAGCACCAGCCCAAGTCCAGACCGCTGCCCCAGCACCAGTCCAGAACCCAACCGTAGCCCCCGCCCCAACCACAGGGGGTGGTGCGGTTGTGGATCCCGCTGCGATCGAGTCAGTCTTGGAGACTATGCGGTCTCTGATGACCTGGCAGGGGAAGGTAGCGGTCGCCAACAGCCCTATCGCTCCCGAGACCCCAACCGAAACACCTAAATGACTGACGCCCGCGCAGCCCATCTACTGTGTCCGCTCCGCTATGACGCCTGGAGAAGGCCTGTGGTGGAGATGGAGGTGGAAAGACAAAAGGGTAGTTACCTGTTGGATACGGGAGCTTCGTGTACCGTGATCCGCACAGATAAACCTTTCGCCTCACCTCTGTCCGCCCAGGCTCCATACTCAGTAGCGGGTTTCACAGGTAGAGAACAGGCTGGCACGTACTCCATCCCGCTCTCCATTCAGTTGGGAGCACTTCACACTACATGGACGTGCATCCTATTGAAGTGGAATGAGGGGGGTGGAAAAGGCATCCTCGGGGCTGATTTCTTGGTGGAACACGGGATCCTCGTGGACCTGAGAAATCACTGTCTCTGGGGAGCCGAGAGCGGTTTAGGTAAGGTAGTCGTAATCCCAGGGAAGGAAGAAAAGGGGGCCCTGTGCACCATGAAGCCGTCAGGAGGTTACGATCTCGAGCTCATGGTAGCGAACGTCCCAACAGACTTGCAGGCATGTGTGTCGGAAAATCTGACCGCGTTTGCCACCCACAAGCACGACTGTGGGAGAGTCACTGGGTTTGAAGTCAGCGTAGACGGGGACCCCATGATCCGACCCCAAAAGCAGTATAATTTCCCCAAGGAGGCAGAACCCGACGTGGAGACCGCAATATCTTCGTTGGTGCAGCAGGGCGTATTGAGAACAATAGCCACTCACGTGAACTCCCCATTATGGCCGGTAAAGAGGGCGGACAATTCGTGGAGAGCCACGGTGGACTACAGAGTCCTCAATAGTAACATCCCAGCCTGCGCGCCCACGGTAGCAGCAGTTGCAGACCTAATAGGGAGTATTCCAGCATCGGCGACCACGTTCACGGTGCTGGACATCTCGAACGGTTTCTGGTCCATCCCGCTGCGGCGGGAGGATCAGTACAAGTTTGCCTTTACTTTCAAAGGGCAACAGTACACTTGGAACTGTTTACCACAGGGTTTTCACAACAGCCCCAGCATTTTCCATCAGTGCATGGCGGGGAGTTTAAAAGAGTTTAGCCAGCCCAACCAGATAGTACAGTATGTGGACGACTTACTCCTGTTCACGGACACAAGGGAGGAGCACGGCCAACTGTTAGCCGAATTGTTGGAACTGTTAGAAAGGAAGGGTTTCAAAGTAAACCCAAAGAAAGCCCAGATCGGCCAGCAGGAAGTCAAATTCCTAGGTCTGGCCATCCGCCCTGGGGAAAGAGCCATGGATAAGGCCAGAAGGGAATCAATACAAGATCTGCCGATTCCCAACACAGTAACGGGTGTAAGGTCCTTTTTGGGATTGACCGGGTACTGCAGAGATTTCATCGAGGACTATGCTGCCACAGCAGCCCCGCTACTTCGACTCTTACACAAGGGAGTCAAGTGGTCTTGGGATGAGGGGTGCCAGGCAGCATTCGAGAAGTTGAAAAGAGATCTGCAGACCGCGCCAGCCCTAGGGGCCATAGATGGGGGAGGGGAGTTCTTCCTGGAGGTAGCCGCTAGTGGGGACAGCCTGAGCGCAGTGCTGCTCCAGGAGCGGCACAGCAAGCTGAGACCAGTAGTTTATTCCTCCAGGGTGCTCACGGATGTAGAGAGGAGTTTCTCCAATTGCGAACGGCATCTCCTGGCCACGCATTGGGCTGTGAACAGATCAGTGATCTTCACAGGAACCTCTCCCATCACGCTCCTCACCCATCACACCCCCACAAAGATGCTTCTGGATGAAAGGATTAAGGATGGGACCGTAAGCAGCGCTCGGATTGCGCGCTGGACCCTCCTCCTTTCCCAGATGGATCTCAAAGTTAAAGGCCTCTGCGCACCAAGGCTCACAGCCAATATGGCATATCCCGGGACAGCCCATCGATGTTCCGTAGAAGGGGTATGGGAAGTCAACATAGGTTTACGGGCCGGGATACACCCCACAGGCCGCAAAATCTACGTAGACGGTTCTAGCACTGTATCTGATGGCGAACGACTCACAGGGTGTGGAGTTTATGACCCCGCGGCAAACATTGCCCTGGCGATTAAGCTCCCCAGCACTATGAGCGCACAGCAGGCTGAACTGTCCGCGGTGGCGTACGTGGTTACCCACCCCGAGATTTTCCCAACCCCATACACGATTTGCTCAGACAGCATGTTCACCTGCAATTCGTGTACAGAGTACATCGCCATCTGGTCCCAACGCGGATATACCTCCGCGGACGGGTGGCCTTTAACAGTTAAGCCCTTGCTGGAAAAGATCCTAGCCACTGTGGGTGAGAAAGGGGAGGTGTTCATCCATAAGGTGAAGGCTCACTCCACCACAGAACCCCGCAGCCAGGGCAACCAGCAGGCAGATGCGCTAGCCAGGAAGGGTGCCCGCAACGGCATTCTCTGGGACCCCTATGAACCCGGACCCGTGGCGGCGATCCAGGGCAGGGAGGGAATTCCAGGGAACACAGGGGTGACACCGCCCCCAGACCTAAGGACCGTCCAAACCCTGGATCCCGCCCTAAAAACAGTCCTAAAAGCCATCACAGAAGGCAAGCAGGTAGAGGGTCCGTACAGTGCGGCAGCCCTCACAGTCAAAGAAGATATGCTGTTCCGAGAGGAGCAGTGGGTTGTGCCGCAGCAGCACCGGAGGGAATTCCTGCAACTGGCCCACGAGGGTCCAGGAGCGGGACACCCCGGGCCTGAGGTCACCTGGCAACGGGTAGAGCAGGCGGGATGGTGGCCGGGACTTCGGGACGATGTCCGCGAGTTCTGCACAAGCTGTCTTGTGTGCGCTGCTAACAACCCAGACCCCCACAAAAGGAAGGTGCACATGGGGCACATCAGGAGGGTAGAGGGACCATGGCAGTCGATTCAGGTCGACTACATAGGGCCCCCACCCGCCGCCCAGGGAGGCTATAAGTACTGCCTTGTCCTGGTAGATGTGTTCACCAAATGGGTAGAAGCTTTCCCGTGCAGAACAGCTACGGCACTGGGTACTGCTAAGATCTTGATTCGGGAAGTGTTCTCACGGTGGGGACTCCCCCGTTTTGTAGAGTCCGACCAAGGGAGTCAGTTCACCGGTCAAGTAATGCAGAACGCCCTCATGCTCTTGGGCATTGAGGGGAAGTGGCACGTAGCATACAATCCCCAGTCATCCGGGATTGTTGAACACATGAATCGGACCCTCAAGGAAAAACTGAGGAAGGAGACAATGGGCTCGCCCCAGAAATGGGCGGAGGTCCTGCCTTTAGTCCTCATGGGGATCCGAGCCAGCCAGTCCAAAAGTACGGGGTATTCCCCGCACGAATTAATGACTGGAAGAATCATGCGAACACCCACCCATGTACTAGCCCCGGTGTTCACTGAGGGCCAGCTCCGAGAGGTGAAACGAGACAAATTCGTCCAAACCCTCTTTGAGCGCCTGAAACAGATTTATGGGCAGGCGGCTGGGAACATGGGAAGACAGCACCAGGGAAATAAACTGTTATTGGAACCTCATAAACAACAAGAGTGGGTAGTCAGAGACCAGGTCATGGTCCGAAACTACGCCAGGGTAGGGAGTTTTGAACCACTGTACATGGGGCCTTACAGCATTGTGGACAAGGCCAGCCCCATGGTTTATGCAGTGAAGGTGCCCCGACGTACCAAATGGTTTCACATTAACCAGTGTAAACTGTTTAAACCGGGTGCACAAGGCCCATCAAAGGGGACCAGGTCTGAGAACAAAGATCCTCAGCCTGTAACAGAGTCACAGACCACACAGGCTGGAACAGTAGCCTGCGTGAAGGGAGAGGCCATCCCACTGGAGTGGGAGGTCTCACCTTTTGAAAGGGATTCAGGCAGGAGAGAGCCCGAACAGCTCGACCTCGCCTTAGACCCAATCACGGAGGAGGAAGAGTCAGAGGACGACGATCCCGCCCTCGACTCAAGCTTGGGGGAGGTAGGGAATGGGGGCGGAGACTCACTACCTGTAGGCACAGGTGAGGTGGAGTCGGAAGCCACAGATCCTGACCCCGGGGGGGCGGAGCCTGAGGGAGGGGAGCTGGAGCCGGCAGCTGTGGAGGAACCACAGGCTGTGACGGTAACAGTCCCAACCCCCGGTCCATCAGCCCCAGGAGCCCAACCCAAAGCAGCCCCTCGTAGGTCAGCTCGAGCGCCCCAGCCCAGAAAGTTTTGGCCAGATTCTCCCCATTTTTCCCAACCACGGCTTAGAGCAGCCCCAGGAAGGCATGGTCCCCGTTCAACAGCGACAGGCTGCGGGGGATCAAAGCCGAAGGTCAGTGCAGCCCCACCACAGGGTGTGGCACGCGACGGCCCTCACAGGGATTAGGCAAGCCGCCCCGCGGAGGGCGGCGCTGTACATAAGTTAAGTTAGGTAATTATGGTGATAATTTAAGGAAATATATATAGCGTTAACATGTGTTAAGAGTACAATTTGGAAATCTGCCCGGTATGTGTGTTTGTTTGGGAGCGGGGTCCAGGAACCCGCGCGTCCATTTAATTAGGCCAGCACCTATTGGGAGCCCGGCTACATCATTTTATTGGTTACAGAAACCTGGGATATGATGGAAAAGATTCTCATCGCGTTCATGGCGATCGGGTGCGGGTGGGCCTACCGAGGCCGCACCAAGGACGTCATCATCTTCGGGTGCTCCGGGGACAAGGCCCCCATCGCAACGGATGGGACAGGGGAGCAAGAGGTTGAGGAAACCGCCACCTACTTCCACCAAGGGAGATGGCCAGGTTGGCTGGGAACGAATTCTACGGAATATTCCAGCAATTTCGGTTTTGCCTACCAAGAGACTTCGTTAACGTGCCCTCGGGTGAGGATCCTTGCACCCAGAGTCAGCGTTACCGTGGGAAAGAGGATTTGTCTGGTGTGCAATGGGAACGTACCACTAAGGCGATGGTGGTGGCTACGAAAGCTGGGAAAGGACATGAGAAACTCTACGGTCGAGTGGGAGCGACTGGGTAATAATACCCATCGGACTATTACGGGGACTCACGGACAATTACGTGTGTGTTGGGACAAATGGTGGGAACCAGATGAAGGAATATATGTCTGTATGTGGGGTTCGATACACGTGTGCCCCAAGGGCGTATCCATCTTCTTCCAGAGGCAGTGGCAGGATGAAGGGAAGGGGATGAGATGGGATGTCAGCACTTGAGCGTGCGGAGCCCCATACTCCCCTATTCCGGTAAACGCCACTGATCTCATCACCCGCCCACGCAAGCCCCTGCCCACGCTTCCGGTAGCGCTAGCCCAGAAAGAAGGGTGCCCAACCACCACCAAGGGACCCGGGAACGGTTTAGTATTGGTACCCACCGGTCAGGTGCTGTACCAAGGGGTACACTACGTGGTGGCCTCAGTGATTTTAAATCTCACTGAGGTACGATTGCCGGAGTGGTGTCCCAATGAAACGGAACAATTATACCAGGTCCTGTTAACCCGAATGTTTAGACAATTTTACGAATTTGACTTTGCCGACATCGACAAAGACAAATTATACACCACACCGCCAGAAGTTTTGGATCGAGTCGGGAGGCAAAGAAGGGGTACTGTAAATGACATATTCACTGCTTTTAATACCGGGACATCTGTCGTCAACGCTCTAGATAACGTGGAGCTGCAGACACAGATCAACAGTTTAAAAGCCCAGTTAAGGAACATACTGACAGACGAAAATAAGGTAGTGGGTTCTGAGTTGCATGAGGACCAGGCCATGACACTACACTTTAAGGATATAATAGCTGAGCTGGAGAAACACGCGAGAACGGTCAATGCGCTCATTAAGGAGGATCGGAATGCGTCCGATCAAGCTGTGCAAAACGAGGCCTGTGTGCTATACGGGGCGTGGTTACTGGGCGAGGGCCGCAGTAATCTTGAGGATTTAAAACAGGGTTTGGTCCCCTCCTGGATCAGCAACAAGCACTTGCAAGCGCTCCACCCTTTTGAGAATGCATTAAGCCCGTGCCAGCTCAGACTAGCTGCAGAAGCGTACCCAGTCCCAGTGGACTGCGGACATTCGAATCATACTATCATGGGAATAGTGGTAAGAATGCCGGTGTTGGGTCCCGCAGCAAAGCCCGCCCCGGTATACAGGGTGGAGAACATTGGAGTCATTCAGGGGGGCGCACACATTCGTTACGCAATGGTCCCGCCTTACGTCATCAGATGGGAGCGTACGATGACAGGCACCGACCTCTCGGGATGTCGGAGCCGGGGAGCACACATCATCCTGTGTCCCCAGCACTTGAATGCCTTTTTGAAACCACAGTGCGGGTTCAGAACCGCTAACGCGAAGCCGATAAATTGCACCATGGAGGCAATGGCAGAGGACCATGTGCCCCCGCAGGTAGCATATATCGGGGGTGGGACATACTGCGTCACCACTGCAGCGCCTCATTACCGCTACGGACAACACGAGTGGTGTTCGATCGGTGATAGCAGTTTCTGTTTCAAACCCAGGGCCGAGGTTCAAGTGGCACAACAACGAATTGTCCCCATTCCTGCGCCCTCCACCGTACACATCACTATCAAAGAGAATTTCACAGACTTGCAACGATTTGTCGCGCATTTTGGTTATGTCATTCCCCCTCTTCCCGAACACCTCACAAAGATTTTAAAAGCCGTTATAGTTTCACAGAAACATTTCTACACACTGGAGCAGAAGACTTTAGAGATAGGAAAAGACATATTGGACATAACCATCCCACCATGGTGGGACTTGTTCACTAACATAGAGGTCCCGGCCTGGATTAGAATAGCATCCCACATCCTAGTAGTGTGTCAGGTTTTAATTGTGATATTTTTGCTCTTCGTGCATTGCAAAAGAGGCAAACGCCTCCAGAGGCACGAGAACGCAGGAGAATGGAGAGAACGCTATGTGCGAATGGGGGAAGAAGACACCCCACTTTAAGCTGCTAGTATTGAAGATTAAGCGTCCCCCCATTTTTAAATTTTGACCATCCGCGTTTTTTTTCTTTTGCTTTGGGTTTTAAGGAAATAAGTATTGTTATGTTATTAGTCGTTCTTAAGTTTTTTGGATTAATAAAAGGTGTATGCGGATGGCGCATGGGGGTATCAACCCCCACACATCTGACAGATAAATGTGTTATAGTTTAAGATATGCTGTCTATGATTATCCAAATGTGCACAAGGTAATTTTCGTTTTCTTCGGAAATGGGAACTGCATGTGTCGTAAGGGTCGTAGATAGTTAAGTGCCAGGAATGTTTGGATGTGGGGAATCAGGGAAAATTTGCTCACCAAGGATTATTGATACTTTAAGCAAGCTATCAGTATCACAGGGGGGCCTGTAAGATTCGAAATTTTCAGCAAAAATCACGCAAGAAAACCGGATAAAATAAGACTGTTTATTGACCAAAGTAAGCTTGCACAGAAAAACCTTTGATAAAAGGGCATACAAAATGGCCGCCGGGCCTCGTGATCAGTTTTCTGGACCATTTTATTTCTGTTACTGCAAGCCAGACAGGCTTGTGGATTGAAGAGAGTAAGCCCGCGAAAGCCAGTATCTGGGAACCGAAACTCAGAGAAACAGCATACATATTCAATGGATTCTAAGTACAGGATGGGGCCCATCAAGATATGGGCGGACAATGCAAAAACACTTATACCCATTTATTGTACAATGGAGAAACCGTTTAGCAGCCATCAAGGAAAATCTCCGGACCGATCAATATGCGAACCGAGTCGCGATGACAATGTAAAAGACATTAAAAGACATTATCGGCCAGGAAGACCAGTTAAGTTATCACCGGCTCCCGTTACAAGACAAAGCGCCCCTGCAGAGATTTCTGCCTGCCAAAATTAATACAAAGGCAGGACTATGATTTGGCGGGAGATAAGACTGTCCCAAAAGAGTATAACTATGGATTGAAAGTCCATCTAAGTTACTTCGTACTTCACTTCACTGATGCTTCTGGCTGGGCGACTTCAGACTTCTACTTCTTCAAGAACTTCTTCTACAAGGAACGAACGAAGGACGGACGGTGCCAGGATCGGCGCCTCTTCCACTTCGATAGATGCGGAATCGATGAAGACGTTTCGTCTTTTTAAAGACGGACAATTTCGGTGAAAAGACAACGTGGTCGGTGTTCAGCCAAACAAGGCTCGGCCACGACGAGAAGACGACGAGGGTGGCCCGGGTACTGGGGTCGGGAGATCATCGACGACCCAGGCCGACGGAGAAGAAACCCTCTGGAGAACCGACGATCCAGGCCGGAGGGATTCTCCCATTTGCATGCAGTTCTTCAACAGCCTGCAGCTGAAGGTCTGCTCCATGAACCCAAATCCACAATAGTGGATCTCAACCTTGACGAGCGCTCATCGAGGCTGTGTCTACCCCACCGCCTCGAGGGAGAGAGAATATCGACTGCGCCAGAAGTTTCCAAATCCACGTCACGACGGAAAGCGGTGCCAAAAGGCTGCGAACCCCCTTTTTCGCGATTTCGAGAGTGGGGAGCATGATCCCAAGTTCCCCAGGTCGAAACTTAGTTTAGGTATAGGGAAGGGAGTTAAGGGTAATCGTAATGTGTTTTCCCTTTTACGATGTGCCGTGTGTTCCCCATTTCCATAGAGTCAAGTTCATAAATTTGTGCATGATTGTAGTAACTTTAATCTGTGCCTATGACATGTATTTTGTAATGCTTCAAACTGTTTAAAAATAAAAGCATCCATTTCGTGCTACTCAACCTGGTCTATTGAGTTCTTTCTCTGCACTACTGTTCTCTGCACCTAAGTCCAAGGTCTAGAACCGTAGGGGGAGTGGGTCGAACCACTCAAGGGTAATTATTGAACGAAGCCTGGCAGGAGACCAGAAAGAGCAAGAGAAACCCCCTACAACAGCAATGATTAAAATAGAGGAAAATGCAAGCCCAAAGTTTCTGAAGGCCAGACCACTGCCTTATGCGATCAGACCAGCTGTTGAAGCAGAGCTGGAAGGGTTGGAACGTTCAGTAGTACTGTCCAAAGTGGACTGGAGCGAGTGCGCTACACCCATCGTTCCTGTAATGAAGAGGTCGTTGAGTAATACGCCTGGGGAACCAAAGAAGGTCCGCATCTGTGGGGATTTTAAGGTGACAGTGGACCCAGTCCTTCATACGGTACAATATCCGCTTCCACGAATTGAGGACATTTTTGCCTCACTATCTGGAGGTAAACGCTTCACCAAAATTGAACTAGCCCAGGCGTACTTGCAAATGGAGGTAGAAGAAGCTTCGAAACAATACCTTACGATCAACACTCATAAAGGTCTCTATCAATACAACCAGCTGATGTTTGGAGTAGCATCAGCTCCGGCAATTTGGCAAAGGGCAATGGATCAAGTCCTGCAAAGGATTCCAGGGACCCAGTGTTATTTGGACGACATCTTGGTCATGGGCAAAAATGACGGTGATCACCTCGACAACTTGGAGAAGGTGCTCACCAGATTAAAGGAGTATGGGCTACGAGCTAATCGCCACAAGTGCGAGTTTTTCCAGAAACAGATCTCGTATTGTGGCCACATCATCGATAAAGAGGGGCTACATATGTCCCCTGACAAGATTGAGGCAGTAGTCAAGGCTCCAGCACCGGAAAATGTGTCACAACTGAGGTCGTTCCTCGGGCTGGTAAACTACTACCACAAGTTCTTACCAAATTTGTCGACTGTATTACACCCACTGAACACCCTACTGCAAACAGAGGTACCATGGAAGTGGGATGACGAACGTAGACGAGCTTTCCAGAAGTGTAAAGAATTGATCACATCAAAAGAGGTGTTGGCCCATTTCAACCCAGCACTACCAATTCGTTTGGCATGTGATGCATCACCCTATGGTATTGGAGCGGTGCTGTCGCACAAATTCCCAGACGGGTTGGAGAGGCCAGTAGCCTTTGCATCTCGGTCACTAACCTCAGCCGAGTGCAACTACGCCCAGTTTGACAGGGAGGCTCTCAGCCTAGTATGGGGAGAAAAAAAATTCAACCACTATCTGCATGGGCAGAAGTTCACCTTGCTGACTGACCACCAACCACTTGTGTCCATCTTTAATCCAAAGAAGGGCGTTCCAGTGATGACTGCACAGTGGTTACAAAGATGGTCCCTGTTTCTAGGGGCGAATCAATATGAAATAGAATATAAAGGCACGAAACAGCATGGGAACGCTGATGGGCAATTGCGCCTGCCACTGCCTACTGTGGAGGAAGCACCAGCAGTGGACCCTATCGAGATATTTTATTCGTCAATAATTGAACGATTGCCAGTAACAAACGCGGATATAGAGAAGGAGACCCGCAATGATCCGACGCTGTCACGGGTATATGAATTGACGGTGAGGGGATGGCCAACACATGGCGACTCACTGTTGCCAGTATTCTCATCCAGAAGAGAACAGCTGTCTGTATGCCAGGGGACAGTGATGTGTGGATCCAGAGTGGTGGTTCCACCCAAGTTAAGGGAGAGAATGCTAAATGAGCTACATTAAGGTCATCTGGGGGGAGTGAAAATGAAAAGCCTTGCTAGGGCTTATGTGTGGCGGCCGGGAATCGATCAACAAATCGAAGACCTAACTAAGAGCTGCTTAGGATGCCAGAGGGTCCAAAATGCACCACCACATGCCCCTCTACACCCATGGGAGTGGCCCTCCTCTCCATGGCAACGGGTGCATATTGATTTCGCTGGTCCATTCATGGACTCAATGTTCTTAATAGCAGTGGATGCTCATTCAAAGTGGCCTGAGGTGATAAAAATGTCTTCAACCACTACAGAGAAAACGATTGCAGTCCTACGGACCATATTTGCCAGAAACGAGTTGCCAGAGCAGATTTGCTCTGATAATGGACCACAGTTTGTGTCCGACGAGTTCCAAAAATTTATGAGATGGAATGGGGTAAGGCATTACACATCCGCCCCATATCATCCAGCCACAAATGGATTGGCTGAGAGGTTCGTACAAACCTTTAAGAAGGCGATAAAGGCCATGTGCGATGATGAAATTCCACTGCAGCATAAGATGGACAATTTCTTATTAGCCTACTGAAACGCGACACATGCAGTTACCAACCAGACCCCGGCCATGATGTTCTTTAACCGAAGGTTGAGATCTCATCTGGACTTGCTCAGACCAAATGTGCGAAGAAATGTTGAGGACAATCATTTCCAGCACATCAATGAGAAGCCGACAAGGAGCTTCAATGTAGCGCAACCAGTCTTGGCCCGTGACTATCGAACAGAGAAATGGCAACCCGGAACGATATATGCAAGGCGGGGGCCATTAATGTACACAGTGGATGTCGGGGAGAACATTGTGAGACGCCACGTCGATCAGATCTTAACGTCGCAGGAATGCGTCAACCCCATGTCTCTAGTACCTGGGGATGAACCCGACATACCGGTAGCATCTACCTCAGACCCAGTAGCAGTGGAACCCGATGAACTACCCGATGAAAAGGGGTCAGAATCGCCTCTGCACCAAGAACAAGAACCTCCAGAAAAGCCCTGTCCCGAAAGGGTCAGGAAGCCGCCCCAAAGACTGAATCTATAAATGGACTTTTGTTGTTTAATGCACATGTTGAAATGTTAATTGTTATTTGAAAATTAGGGGTACTACTAATCTAAAAGGGGAGGAATTGTAGTGTATGTTCCTTTAAGTCCGAACTACTTTTACAGCTCCTGTATACTGCAGTGCCGGCAGTGACCACACCGGTATATAAGCTTTGCGCATGCCTCTGTACCCCCAGTCTTGAGACTACCCTCCTCCAGTAAAGACCTGTTTATTGTTAATGTACAACATCCGTGTGATTATTTAATAACAGTGTATCCTCTGAATCACGGATCCAACACACATGGCTTAGCTAGCAAGTCTAACAAACAAACCATTGACTGCAGACTGACTGCTGTTGCTGATGTCTCCAGTGGCAGCCTGAAAGGAGCTGGAGCCAAAGATGTTCAGGGCTGCAGTGACCTTGATTGCAACAGCCAGTGCTGTGCTAGTTGTGGTGGTCAGCTGCAGGTCTCCTTGCAGGATGTACAGATTGCTGTCTCTGCCTCCCTGGAGAATCAAAGTCTCTTTATACAGGGTGTTGCTCAGGATCTATAAGCACTTTCGGGGGGGTAAGGATTTCTACATGCATGCCTCCTTCTATTTGCTATCAGGAAAAATTGAGGCTATATGCTCTGGGAAAAAAAAGATGAGGCCTTATAGAGGTCTTCAAAATGATGAAGGATGGCTGTAAAGAAATTGTTTCCACTTGTGGGTCAGACCAGAATAAGGGGTCATAAATATAAGATGGCCACTACCAGATCAAATAAAGAATTTCTTTACACAGAGAATGGTGAACCATTTAAATGGTGGCTTGATGACTACATGAGGAATACATGCAGATGGGAGTCAGGGTGGAAAGAGGTAATTAGAGTGGGAGGAGGCTCGTGTGAAGTATAAACACTGACATAGACGTGTTTCTGTGCTGTAGATTCTATGTAATTCTATGCTCAACCAGCTGCTGCTCTGTTTATTCTTTCTTCTTCCTGCTCCTCCTCCTCCACCTTCCAGAATGGGATTTCTGCAAGTACCTCCATGAAGAGAGAAATGCAACGCCAAAGCCTCCGTTATAATTCCAAGCCTATGACAGCGACTAAAATAACTTTGACTAACTTTAAGGTAAATATACTCACAAGGTAATGCAAGAACTGTGTCTCCTAAAGTCCCATACAGCATTACCTGAGAGCAAATGAGGATCCCTTTGAATAGCTTTCAAAATGGCTGCCTCAGAACTTCTTCTGCCCATGGAGCGGGACGTGCCGCCAGGCACACTATGTTACAGCTTGCCATGAACAGAGGGACAATCAGTAAACTAAGACAAGAGTATATATAAACAAGGCGAATGTATATTTATAAACTCAGGGATATACCTGTTTATACACTGTATGAATGGAACCGCGTTTATGTGTTCAACCATAAATGTATTTTGATGCTTTGGCAACATAAGATGTACCTTATCATGCCAATAAAGCGATTTGTATTGTATTGTATTGGTAAGGTTGGTAAGTCGCGTTGACATCGTGATGACAGCACATGACCCTGATTTGTGTGTATTTATTAGGCTCCCGCCTAATTGAAATACCCCCATCGCCCTCAATAAATCAGGTGAATTCTGCAACCAGCGCAAACCACGCAGTAAGTACTGACAACTCCATATTCGAATAAGGAGACAAAAACCACCCCTGTAATATTAGATAAACATAATTTTTGTGCATTAAGATTTTGGCCCATGTAACTTTTGCAATGTCCTGTCACATGTTCGATCAATAGTGGTAGCCTGTAATTTTATTTACATCACCAAATAGAAAATTCTTCTCTATGTCCCAGTTCTTTATATTTTGGACACGAGATGATTGAAGCCAACCTTCTGTTTGAAGGTAAAGGTTTAATTAGAATGTTACAATCAAGTTACCCTTCAATGTGGAGTGCAATGCTGCATTTGGAGGTCTAGTTTTCATTAACTGTGCTATTGATTTACAATCCATACCACTAGGGAAAGCTAGTCTGGGGGAAAGGTCAGTCAATACAAGGTAGACCTTCCCTTTATCTTAACCACGGTAGCAATATGTAAAAAATACTCGAGGCTCCGTCTCCAGTTTTCGTAGTACAGGTTGAAATTTACCATCACTGGAAGATTAGCAACTACATGTTTCACCTCATAATACAGGCCATGACATGATATGTTGCTGAGGTTTCCCAGGTTAAAATTGCACAGAAATGAGCAATGTGTTCTAAATCTCAAACAAAGGAAAAGATAGCATG
Source organism: Somniosus microcephalus (assembly GCF_052327205.1). NCBI lineage: Eukaryota > Metazoa > Chordata > Chondrichthyes > Squaliformes > Somniosidae > Somniosus > Somniosus microcephalus. The sequence goes on from NC_140997.1 coordinate 153,568,760, forward strand.
GAGAAGATTGTTGTCCAAGAACGGGTAATAAATTGTGATTACATTCTCTGTGGCATCCCACTTAATCTGATTAATTCACTTTCCCAAATGCCTGGAGGGAGGTTATCCATCTCATTCCTTACCATACGTTTCTGCCACAGATGGGGAATGAGAATGACTATTTCTATTAAAGATTAATGGTGCATTTACACTTCCCACAGTGAACTGAGTGCAAAAGGCTCTTGAGTTTCACTGTGGGTTTGGAAAATCAATTCCCACGGGACTTTTCAAATCTGAGGTGGTGAAATCAGTTTGAACCTTTCTAATGTCGTGACTTCATGACATTTTATGGGTGCCATTGGTAGTGTAGTGGACTTTTTGACAGAAACTGCAGAAGAACTGTTTACATTGCATTCGGGGATCTCAACTCTGGGTGCAAAACTCCTAGATATTAGCCTCAGTGTTCTCGAGCAATCCATCTTCAAATTTCCAGTAATAATCAGTGATAACACACCACTATTAACATTGTTGAGATACTAAAGTTATGGTGTATAAATGTATCTTTAATACCCCATACCTTAACAAAAAATACTGAACTTTATACAAGTAAATGAAAGTGAATTTGATCAAAATTGTAGAACTCTTCTCATAGCCAACATTTCCTCTTGCTGTATATAAAAGTTAGATCACCACAAGCCTAATTGACGGGAATTATCTAAATTGCACATGGCTTAATTGGTTTCAATCAAGCAAGGCTTGCACTGAGTTGTAAATTGTAAAGTACTAACTACCAATTTACATACAGAAAAAATAGATGGGCTGCAGAACTGACGAAAGTCAATTCCAGTTATTTCACATTTTCAAAATGTTAAATAATAGCTCACGTGGTCACTGAATCACATTTAAAAACATAGGGAGGTATTTTTCTCTCGATGTTAAGTCCAATAAAAAGGTAAAGGTGAGTAAACAAGAATATTAGAAAGCAGAACTGACTTTCTCATTCCTGCTACTCTGAGTTTTTCAATCACTGAAAAGGGGGCACCAAAAATGAAAATAAATTACTCATCGAGGACTGTTAATGCTTTGTTACAGAGTCTGAATGAAGAACTTGTATGAAGAAAGGGCAGGATTTCAACACAACACATGTATTTTGTTAAAAAAACTGATGCAAAATAGGAGGATGTCATATCTTCACAATCTTCTCTTGGAGAATCGTGCAAAGTAGTAGAAGGATTGACAAGCTGATTAAGAAATATGGAAAGAAAGACTTGCCCTTTACATCGCACTTTTCACAACCTTAGGATGTCCAAAAGTGCTTTACAGCTAATGAAGTACATTGAAGTACAATGAAGTACTGTGTAGAACAGTGTAGTCACTGTTGTAACATAGGAAAAGCAGCAGCAAAAATTGCACACAGCAAGGTCCCACAAACAGCAATGTGATAATGACCAGATAATCTGTTTTTAGGTGTTGGTTGAGGGATAAATAATGGCCAGGACACAGGGGAGAACTCCCCTGCTCTTCTTCGAAAAATGCCATGGGATATTTTATGTCCACCTGAGAGGGCAGACATTTTAACGTTTCATCCGAAAGACAGGCAGGCTCTGGCAGCAGGCCCCTTCCATGGTGGTAAGCGTCTTTATACCAGCTGATAGAGGGGTTAGTCTTACATGGTGGGAGGTGTTGTGTATGTACCTTTAAGGGAATAACTGGCCTCAGACTGCAGTACCGGCAGTGACCACCCCTGTATAAAAGGCCCTAGCAGGCTTCTGTAGTTTCAGTTTCCAGGTTGTCTCCATTCAGTAAAGACTTGTTATAATCAACTCCTGCAATCCGTGTCTCAATTATATCAGGGACGAAGGCAAAGCGCGGGAGGCGCCATCTTAGATTTTCAAGATGCCAAAGACTGGCGATATCACTGCCTTCGATAATGCAATAGAAGATTGGACCACGTATGTGGAAAGAGTCGAGGTATATTGCGAGGCAAACGAAATAGCCGATGAGAAAAAGGCATCGGTATTGCTAAATTTAATGGGCGCAAGAACGTACGGCCTATTGCGGGACCTGATTACTCCAGCCAAACCGAAGGCGAAGAGTTTTAACAACATTGTTGCTATCCTACAGGAACACCTAAATCCTACACCGCTGCTGATAGCAGAAAGATTTAAATTCCACAGGAGAAATCAGCATAAAAATGAGAGCAATGCTGATTACCTTACGGAACTACGCAAGCTATCAAAGCACTGCCAGTTCAGAGCAGGACTGGCAGATACCTTATGGGACAAATTTCAAATCAAATCAAATCAAATCAAATCAAATCAAATCAAATCAAATCAACTTTTATTGTTATTGTTAGTGCACAAGTGCAGTACAACGAAATGTAGGCTTGCGGCTCCCGAGAGTGTACAATTTGGATTAGGACACTTAAACATTTCAACATACATTTGTACATATATATTAGCATAAATATGACCATAATAAAGTGCATCGGCAGATGTGCAGGCTTTAGTGTTTATTTGTGGAGTTCAGTAGGATGACAGCCCTGGGAAAGAAGCTGTTCCTAAATCTGGTCGTATGGGTGCAAATGCATCTGTAGCGTCTTCCAGATGGTAGGAGGGCGAACAGACTGTGGCTGGGGTGGGTAGGGTCTTTGATGATGGACCATGCCCTCCGTAGGCAGCGTTTCTGATATATATGTTCTATGGTCGGTAGCCAGGTGCCGGTAATGCGTTGGGCAGTTTTGACTACCCGCTGCAGGGCTTTCCAGTCATGGGAGCTACAGCTGCCGTACCATACCATGATACAGTTTGTCAGGATGCTCTCTATAGTGCAGCGGTAGAAGTTAGAGAGGATCGGGGGTGACAGATTACATCCCTTCAGCCTCCTCAAGAAATATAGGTGCTGCTGGGCCTTCTTCACCAGAGAGGAGGTGTTGAGGGACCAGGAGAGGTCTTCCGTGATGTGGACTCCGAGGAACTTAAAGCTGGCCACCCTTTCCACCTCCGCCCCATTGATGTGGATGGGGGTGTGACTTCCGCCTTTGGACTTCCTGAAGTCCACTGTCTGTGGACTCTGTTGTATCCGTGTGTTAATAGAGACACGGAAGGCAGGAGTTGGTTTCACAGGTGTTTACTGAACAAAGTCTGGAGGTGAACTAACAGATACAAGACAATATACAGGCTTATATAGCCCGAGTGGCCATTACCGGCATTACAGTACACAGGGGGCTCTTAAAGGCACATACATCACAATTCCTCCCCTTTTAGACAACCAGTACATAATATTTTAAGTAATCGTTAATTTACATGTTACAAGAACAATAATCTACACATTTGCTGCAGTTAATCAATTATAAGTCAGACTCTCTGGAGGCTTCCTGACTCGGTCCGGATAACGCCTCAGTGGTGTAATAGTTTCTGGTGGTGTAGTAGGTTCTTTTGGCAAGGCTGATTCGGCTTGAATGCCAGTGTCGGGTTCATCTGGTTCCAGTATCACCGGATCGGAGGTAGATACTATGGGTATCGCTACTTCATCATTAGGCGTATAAAGTTGTGGTGTAGGTTGTCCCTTTTCGGATGACTCTATGATCTGGTCAGCATGGCGCCTTATTATGCTTTCTCCAATGTCCACGGTATACATCAGCGGTCCTAGTCGTGTGCAAATAGTTCCAGGCTGCCATTTCTCGGTACGGTAGTCCCGGGCCAAAACTGGTTGACCTATCTGGAAGGTTCTAGTGGGCCTTCCATTCATGCCTTGAAATTGCCAGTTCTCCACGTCCCTTCTGATGTTTGGCTTGATCAAATCCAGCCGGCATCTTAGGCTTCTATTGAAGAACATCATGGCGGGAGTTTGGTTTGTAACCACATGTGTTGCATTCCTGTATGCAAACAAGAAGTTATCTACCTTATGTTGTAGATTTATGTCTTCATTACCCATGGCGTTTATGGCCTTCTTGAAGGCCTGGACAAACCTTTCAGCCAATCCATTGGTGGCGGGATGGTATGGGGCGGACGTGTAGTGCTTAACCCCATTGTTTTTTAAGAACTTCCTGAATTCTTCGGACACAAATTGCGGTCCATTATCAGAACAGATCTGTTCAGGCAGCCCATTCCTGGCAAATATGGTCCTTAATACTGTGATGGTTTTATCCGTGGTGGTGGAGGACATCTTTATTACCTCCGGCCACTTGGAGTGTGCATCAACCGCGATTAAGAACATTGAGTCCATAAATGGACCAGCAAAGTCGATGTGTACCCTTTGCCATGGAGATGAGGGCCACTCCCATGGATGTAGAGGCGCTTGTGGTGGGGCGTTTTGGACCTTCTGGCATCCTAGGCAGCTCTTGGTAATTTCTTCGATGTCTCCATCGATACCTGGCCACCACACAAACGCTCTGGCTAGGTTCTTCATTTTCACTCCACTCAGATGCCCCTCGTGAAGCTCCTTTAGCACTTTATCCTGGAGTTTGGGTGGAATCACCACTCTGGATCCACACATCAAGGTTCCTCGGCACACTGACAGCTGTTCTCTTCTTTGCGAGAATGCTGGCAACAATGGTTCGCCATGTGCTGGCCATCCCTTCACCGTTAAATCGTAGACTCCTGAGAGAGTCGGGTCATTTCTCGTTTCCTTTTCAATGGCAGAATTTGTTACTGGTAGACATTCCACTATGGTTGAGTGGAACATTTCCACTGGGTCTACTGTAGGTGCCTCTTCTACCATTGGCAACGGTAGGCGCAATAAACCATCAGCATTCCCATGCTGTTTTGATCCTTTGTATTCTATGTCATATTGGTGTGCCCCTTGGAAAAGGGACCACCTCTGTAGCCTTTTCTGTGTTCCTTCACTTCGGAGACCGCAGACGAATTTATCTCGAAGAGAATCTGCCAGTCCTGCACCGATTTGGCAGTGCTTGGATAGCTTCCTTAATTCGGTGAGGTAATCAGCGTTACTTTCATTCTTGTGCTGATTCCTCTTGAAGAATTTGAATCGTTCCGCTATCAGCAGCGGTGTTGGGTTTAAGTGCTCCTGTAGGGTATCAACAATCTCCTTAAAATTCTTGTCCTTTGGTTTGGCTGGAGTGATTAAGTTTCGTAACAGCCCGTATGTCCTTGCGCCCATTAGATTTAGAAGTACTGATGCCTTTTTATCATTTTCTATTCCATTTGCTGTGCAATATACCTCCACTCTTTCCACATATGTGGTCCAATCCTCTATATCGTTATTGAAAGCATTAATATTGCCAGCCTTAGGCATCCTGAAAAAAAAAGGGCGCCTCCCGCGCTTTCCTTTCTTCCCTGCAGAAAAAAAATAGCGCTTCCCGCGCTTTCCCGCCGCTGCTGCTGCTGACAACGCTGTTTTCCGTGATTTTTATTTACAGGTGGAGACTCGTTCCCGCCGGACTCTCTGGGACTTTTCCCTCCCTCTGCTTGGTCCGAACACCGACCTGCTTTGCGGCGCCGGCCATCTCCCGAATGCTCCCCCCCTCTGTCTCTGTTTGCCTCCGCCTTCGCTGCTCGGCCCCGCTGCAGAGCCAGCCGATGGAGGCCCAGCCCGCCGCCCAGGAAGGATTATTGCAGTACCTGCCACCAGCTCGGCTAGCTGGTGAAACCACAGTTTTTTTTTTCTTTCTTGCTTTTCTTCGACTTTCGTCTGAGGATTCGATCTCCTTGAGGTGCTGCCGAATTGCAGGTAAGTCTGTTTCCAATTCGTCGCCACTGTTGTATCCGTGTGTTAATAGAGACACGGAAGGCAGGAGTTGGTTTCACAGGTGTTTACTGAACAAAGTCTGGAGGTGAACTAACAGATACAAGACAATATACAGGCTTATATAGCCCGAGTGGCCATTACCGGCATTACAGTACACAGGGGGCTCTTAAAGGCACATACACCACAGACTCCTGAGTGAAGGAACCCAGAAGAGGTTACTTTCAGAGAAAGAGCTGACGCTAGATAAGGCTTTCAGCGTGGCAGTATCGTACGAAGCAGCAGCAAGGGGAGCTGCGGAAATACAACAAAAGCCACAGGAATACGGCACCCACGCAATGACACAGGAATTTGCAAAATGTTATCGCTGCGGCAGAACAAACCATGACCAGAAGGACTGCTGGTCCAAGGACAAAATATGCAGGCAATGCAGAAAGACGGGACACATTGCACGAGTTTGCAGGTCTGGGAAGAAGACCAACAACAACAAAAAGGCTACTAAGGAACCGTACAGGAAAGTACAAAAGATGACGGACAATAGTTCCGAAGACCAGATGAGCGATAGTGAATCTGGGAACAAGAGACTAAGCTGTCTCAAACTTCACAACGTAATCGCAAAAGAGGATCACCGAACCATTTGGGTCACCCTCACGATAGCAGGGTCCCAAGTCAAAATGGAATTGGATACAGGATCAGCTCTAACCGTCATGAATCGATGAGACTACGAGTGGCTATTCTCACACATACCCTTGAGAGAGACATCCATTGTCTTGAGGACATATACGGGGCAAAAAGTATACCCCAGAGGAAAAATAAGGGTGCCTGTCGAATACAACGGCAAGAAAATACGGAAATTGTATCTCTACATTCTGCAAGATGGTGGACCACCGTTATTGGGACGTGAATGGATCAGAAAGATAAGTTTAGACTGGCACTCCATTCAGGCACTGACGGTGGCTGGTAAAAAGGATGACGACGTCACTCCTGGACGATTGTCAACAATCTTAGCTGACGCCAAAGAGGTATTTCAACAAGAACTGGGCACTCGTAAAGGCATAACTGTCTCAATAAAAATAGAGGAGAATGCAATTCCCAAGTTTTTCAAAGCAAGACCGGTACCATATGCAATTCGCCCAGCCGTCGAGGCAGAGCTGGAGAATCTGGAGAAGGCAGGCGTGGTATCTAAGGTAGACTGGAGCAAGTGGGCGACACCCATCGTTCCTGTCATGAAGAAAACGTTAAACAATAAGTCTGAGGAGCCAAGGAAGGTTCGCATCTGTGGGGACTTCAAGGTGACGGTGAACCCAGTCCTTCACACAGTACAATATCCTCTTCCAAGGATAGAAGATATCTTCGCCTCACTATCTGGAGGGAAGCGTTTTACAAAAATTGACCTAGCACAAGCACATTTGCAGATGGAGGTTGAAGAATCCTCCAGGAAGTATCTCACGATAAACACTCACAAAGGTCTTTGCCAGTATAATCGACTGGTATTCGGAGTAGCATCAGCTCCGGCGATATGGCAAAGAGCGATGGAACAAGTCCTGCAAGGGATTCCGGGGACTCAGTGTTACTTGGACGGCATCCTAGTGACAGGTGAAGATGACAGTGAACACCTTGCCAACCTAGAGCAGGTGCTCACTAGACTACGTGAACATGGGCTACGAGCCAATCGCCCTAAGTGCGAGTTTTTTAAGAAACAGATATCGTATTGTGGCCACGTGATTGATGAAGAGGGGTTGCATAAGTCCCCTGACAAAATTGAAGCGGTAGTTAAGGCTCCAGCGCCTGAAAATGTGTCGCAACTGAGGTCATTCCTCGGATTGGTGAATTACTACCATAAGTTTTTGCCGAATTTGTCCACAATTCTGCATCCACTGAACGCCCTACTACGAACGGGAGTAGCATGGAAATGGAGCGATGAATGTAAGCGGGCCTTTCAGAAGAGTAAGGACCTAATCACTTCAAGAGAAGTATTGGCTGACTACAGCCCATCACTACCGATAAGACTGGCGTGTGATGCGTCTCCCTACGGTGTTGGGGCGGTACTGTCACATAAATTCCTTGATGGTTCAGAGAGGCCGATAGCTTTTGTGTCACGCTCGTTAACTTCAGCCGAGCGTAACTACGCCCAGATTGACAGAGAGGCCCTCAGCCTGGTGTGGGGGGTGAAGAAGTTCAATCACTACCTGCACGGTCAGAAATTTACTCTACTAACTGATCATCAACCTCTCGTCTCCATTTTCAACCCTCAGAAGGGCGTACCGATAATGATGGCACAACGGCTACAGAGGTGGTCCCTTTTCCTAGGGGCACACCAATATGACATCGAGTACAAAGGAACTAAACAGCATGGGAATGCTGATGGATTGTCGTGCCTACCATTGCCGATGGTGGAAGAAGAACCGGCAGTGGATCCAGTGGAGTTATTCCACTCGACTATAGTCGAATGTCTCCCTGTGACGAATGCAAACATAGAAAAGGAAACACGAAATGACCCGACACTCTCCTGGGTCTATGATTTAACGGTGAAGGGATGGCCAGCACATGCCGAACCACTGCTGCCAGCATTCTCGCCGAGAAGAGAACAGCTGTCAGTGTGCAGAGGAACCTTGATGTGTGGATCCAGAGTAGTAATTCCACCCAAATTGAAGGATAGAGTGCTCAATGAGCTTCATGAGGGTCATCTGGGAGGGGTAAAAATGAAGAACTTAGCCAGAGCGTTTATGTGATGGCCGGGAATCGATAGAGAAATCGAAGAGATGATCAAGAGCTGTACAGGATGCCAGAAGGTCCAAAACGCCCCACCACAAGCCCCTTTACATCCATGGGAGTGGCCCTCATCTCCATGGCAAAGGGTGCACATTGATTTTGCTGGTCCCTTTATGAACTCGATGTTTTTAATTGCGGTGGATGCACATTCAAAGTGGCCAGAGGTAATAAAAATGTCCTCAACCACCAGAGAAAAAACTATCACAGTCGTACGAACCATATTCACCAGGAATGGGCTGCCTGAACAGATTTGCTCTGACAATGGACCACAATTTGTGTCTGAAGAGTTCCGGAGGTTCTTAAAGAACAATGGTGTTATGCATTACACATCCGCCCCATATCATCCAGCCACTAATGGATTGGCCGAGAGGTTTGTTCAAACATTCAAGAAGGGGCAGCACGGTGGCATAGTGGATAGCACTGTTGCCTCACAGCGCCAGGGACCCGGGTTCGAATCTGGCCTCAGGTGACTGTCTGTGTGGAGTTTGCACATTCTCCCCGTGTTTGCGTGGGTTTCCTCCGGGTGCTCCGGTTTCCTCCCACAGTCCAAAGATGTGCGGGTTAGGTTGATTGGCTATGATAAATTGACCCTTAGTGTTAGGGGGATTAAATACGTGGGGTTACGGGGATAGGGTGGGATATGTGTTGGTGTAGGGGTTACGGGGATCGGGTGGGATATGTGTCGGTGTAGGCTCGATGAGCCGAAATGGCCTCTATCTGCACTGTGGGGTTTCTGTGATTCTGTGATTCTGTGAAGGCTATCAAGGCAATGTGTAATGAAGATATACCCCTACAACACAAGGTGGATAACTTCTTGTTTGCCTACCGGAATGCGACACATGCGGTTACCAACCAAACTCCAGCCATGATGTTCTTCAATCGAAGACTACGATGCCGCTTGGATTTGGTTAAGCCAAACGTCAGAAGAGACGTGGAGAACAGGCAGTTTCAGAATATGAATGAAAGGCCGACCAGGAGTTTTAAGATAGGTCAACCAGTTTTGGCCCGGGACTACCGCACAGAGAAATGGCAGCAAGGAACGATCTGTACATGGCAAGGACCTCTAATGTATACCGTGGACGTTGGAGAGAGCATTGTAAGATGCCATGCTGACCAGATTCTAGAGTCACTGGAAAATGTCAACTCCACACCACAATCTGATACACCTGGCGATGAAACCGAAGTACCAATTGCATCTACCGCAGAATCGGTGATATTGGAAGCAGACGAACCAAACAACGACGTTGATCCCGACGCAACCTTGCCAGAAGAACCTGATATCCCAAAGAGACGTTATCCAGACAGAATCAGGAAGCCTCCTCAAAGACTGAACTTATAATTGCTTAACTTCAACCAATGTATCTAGCAACCGTAATTATAATTCTAATTAGTTATTATTTAGTTGTTAAATGAATGTTACGTACTGTTTATCTAAAAGGGGAGGAATTGTTGTATATGTACCTTTAAGGGAATAACTGGTTTCAGACTGCAGTACCGGCAGTGACCACCCCTGTATAAAAGGCCCCAGCAGGCTTCTTTAGTTTCAGTTTCCAGGTTGTCTCCATTCAGTAAAGACTTGTTATAATCAACTCCTGCAGTCCGTGTCTCAATTATACACGGACATAATAGGAGGGTTTTATGAGCACCCACAGTCCATAAGGTGGTGCCACCCACACCCACCGAACATGAGTTGCATGTTGGATATCAACCCAGAACTCAGAGCCAGAGCAGCAGTCTCCACTCACCAGGACTGTCTGGAGTGGGGTTCAAACCCAGCACCTCCTGACTCAGGCGGGAATGCCAATGGCTCACTCCCTAATATGGAAATGATGTTAATTGATGAAAATGAATGGGGGTTTGCACTGACCTCTGCACCCAATATGCATTTCAGGCACATAAAGCCTGCCCTGGAGAGATACCTACCCTACAATGGCATTCACAAATGGATAAAATAGCATTGTTGCAGTACATGTATGGTACAGAATGTTTTTTTCATTGTATTTTGCACAAATCAAGATGGGGGAAAGGAAGAAGCCTGACAAATAGAACCTGCAACATCCAGGCCTAGAAATTCTGCGGATTTCTAAAAAGGGGGCAGAATTGCAGCAGAGAAACTTCCACTTGATGCTTGGACCTTGCCAGCAGTCCATCCCAAGTGATGGGGACATGGTTATTTCAGTAGTTCAGGCAGGAGCCGGTCATTCTGTGCCATCAGAAACTCTGAGCTGGCCCTTATTGGGCCAAAGACGTTGGCAAGAATCTTTTTTAATCTCCACCATGAATGGTGGGTCAGTCATCAGAAAGTAAATCGATCTATCTACAAGGTTTCATCTCCAGGTCATTAGCCATCCCACAGCGGAACCCATGGCTGCTCTCAGAGGAGCGCAATAGACAGGATTCATGGGGATCATGGGAATGCTTTGAATTATGAGTGGCCAGCTTTCTGTCATTCCCACTGATGAATTCACGTTTCACAAAATCCCCCACAGGAAAATCATGCCCAGTTTCCACAAAGTAAGGCCACAGTGGCACTCGAGGCTGCTCCCTCAACCCCACCCTACTGACCTTTCAACTCAGAGATCTGGCCAATGACCTCTATGTACCACATGCAGATAATTTGTTTGATTACAGACAAATGTCGTTAAGGCCAACCTGCTTGGCTAATGAGGTACGGCTTTGTTATACAATGTGGTGCAGACTGATATTATGAAGCTCCAATGACATAGGCTGCACAGTAACTGTTTCATATTCAAGACTCTTATTCCTAGAGGCATTCTCTGTCCCCAGCTGTCTGTGGATGTAGGGTGGATGGATAAAGATCCTAACTTATGAGCACCATAGCTGATAAGTTTCTTCATCTTGAAGCCCAGAGGGCTGATGACCTTGACCTTTTCAACGGTGTTTCTAAAGGTCTCGGTCCTGAAGATGTCTCCTCTCTGACACATCTCCTGGGGCACGTCTGAGATAATGAGGTTGATGAACTTCCGAATCCTCGTTCTCATTCTCGTCAGAAACTGGAAAAGTGTCTTTGTCAGAAGAGACATCACTGTCTTCAGATGCCTTTCAGCTTTTGCCCGCTTCGTTAGGCATGTAAGTTTTCCCACTTTACCGTCAGTAGAAACATGGCCAGACTCATTAACAAAGGATAAGTAGTTCATTTCCAGTTGTTGATGTGATAAATTAGCTTAATTTTATCTAGCCCCACCCTCGCCCACCCCCCATTGTATCATTGACATACCATGCAGAAAAGCAAATAGGAGTATATTTGCAGGATAGAAATAATTATCCCAGTATTGACCTGTAGTTACCACCAGAAGTCCCTTTGGATGGCCCTCAATTAGGCCTGAAATCACTCCATGGCAGACTAATGATTAAATACTTAACACGTTCACCTGAAATTCCTCTCTCTGCTACTTTAGTGGCAGTGTTAACCTGTGTAAAATAAATAGGTCAACTTCTCCATTAAAATAGCAGAGGGGAACTTCAGATGATGCAGTAAGCATTCATCCGCTAGTACTTCACTCTAATTTCAGGACTTTAGTTCTTTTACCTGATGCAGTAGAATATGACTAGGATTGTCTTTCCACCAGCAGTGATCTGGTAGGGCAGGACTTCTGTCTGCCCCTCCGATGACACCAAACCCCAAGTCATTGATGCACCAGAACAGGTGGTTGGGCAGGAAAAGGGGCAGGACCTCCTTAAGATTCAGAATCCGGCTTCCTACTATGCCTAGACAAGAAGGAAAGTGAGAGCCTGATTGGAGGGCGTGAGTACCGCTATAAGCCCTCTGCCTCTATGGGGGGAGCTGTTACTTCCTGGGACCTACCGCCACCTTCCCCATGGTGACCATGGGAAGTGGCAGTAACACGGGCTCCCAGGATGGAAATCCTTTAGGGACTCAGCCCCTCCATCCTCGCTACCCTTTACATGAGGAGGGCAGAGAAGGAATGGCCAATGGTGGTCCCAGTGGATGTGGACCAGAATCCTGCTCTATTTTTAATAGATTATGCTGGCTTAATTCTTTTATTTCAAAAATTACATTAGTACTGTAGAAAAAATTACAAAATATGTAAAAAAAGTTATTTATAATGGATTAATTTTTATTGCTTTGTGTATTACTGTTAAAAGCCTTGAGAGGACTGTTAAACATCATTTTTTAAGTAAGCTATTTATTTTCATAATTCTTTAATTACAAGATCTCCGGTTGACTTCATTCTTTACAAGGAGTTCAGGCTCATTTACCTCTAAACAGCTCTCTCTGATTGTATCAAAATCAGGGCACATATTCAATCATAAACTGGAAGTTTGCTGTTTGCACCGTTCTCTCCCAACATTCAGCCAACATTAAATCATTTCAAAAAAATCTCAAGTCGATTATTCTGCAAATGATCTCTTCAGGTATAATCCCCAATTAAATTGCTTAGCAACTTGATTGACAATGACCAACATTAGTTAAAATAATGATGGTATTGAGGAGAACACCATGCTAAAAGTTCATAGCATGTTTATGTGTCTACGCTTTCCCTGCAAGAGCAATACTGCCAAATGGCCTTTCCTTACTTCTGTGGAAATACTTATTGTACTAATTAGTGTACGAATTGACAGAGATTGATTGCTATGATTGATTTCCATGATTAGTCAACAACTCCACTATCATTGTATCATGTGACTACCAGATGGTAGAAGGCAAATTAGTTGGACCTTGGTCTTTTTTCGTCCAGCAAATCCTATGTATCCTATACTAATTGATTCTGCTTTCCCCAATATAATGCTGCTCATTCAGGAACGTGGGCTATGAGCAACGTTCCCTACAAGTTGCGCAGCCGTGTGATCACACAGCTCTCTGCCAGTCCCACGCAGCCCGGGACTGGCTTTTTCAATGTTAAGTTTCGCACAAACGTGGAACTGTGAATGGGCTGTGCTGCCCCTTAAAGGGGCCATGTGCCGCACACCCAAAAAAAATAAGAGGGAACATTGGCTATGAGCCAATCATAGTTCTCTGCTCCAGAGGAAAAAACAAATATGTTTGACAGATCCGGTCTGTGGAAGAGGTAATAGAAACAAACACAATGGGTTGCCAATGGCAAAAGGAAGTGATCAGGTTTGAATCATTATTTTGATTTGCAGCACAGCTTTGACAAAATCTAAAATCTACATTCTCAGGTTCACAGAAACAGAAGTTTACTCCTTTTGTGTGTTTATTTTGCTGCATGATTTAAAAATCGAAGTCTGAAATGTATAACTTTTATAGTGGAGATCTCATCATGAAGAAATGTTGTGCCAGAGGAATATTATGGTCTATTTTTTGGAAGAGTTTTAATTGATGTTGACTACTAAATTGCCCGTGATGTTGCCCATGGTCGGTTGATTGAATAGAAGTTCCTTCTATAAATTTAAGAGGGTGCCAAAGCCGGGAGATTGCTTCAGGCACATGCTCCACGGAACCACCTAGGGGCCAGAGTCACCACTACATCGCAACAGTGACACAGCAAAATTGAATGGGCAATGTCGACATAGCAACTTACAATGAAAAATGCTGGCAGTAAAGCATGACTACAGAACTAAGGCTTGTGGACAGGAAAAGCACACACATATAGATATAAATATACTACATAGAATTTACAGCACAGAAACAGGCCTTCAGCCCAACCAGTCTGTGTTTATGCTGCGCACAAGCCTCCTCCCACCCTACTTCTTCTCACACCATCTGCTTAACCCTCTATTCCTTTCTCCCTCATGTACTTATCTAGCTTCCCCTTAAATGCATCTATGCTATTCACCTTAACTACTCTACATGGTAGCAAATTACACATGCTCACCAGCTTCTCCTGAATTCCCTATTGGATTTATTAGTGACAATCTTATATTTATTACCCCTAGTTTTGGTCTCCCCCACAAGCAGAAATATTTTGTCTATGTCTACTCGATCAAACCACTTCATAATTTGAAAGAGTTCGATCTGGTAACCCCCTCAGCTCTTCTCTTTTCTAGAGAAAAGAGCCCCGGCTTGTGTTTGGTGAAGTGTATGTTGATCTAGCTTTATGTTATTGCTCGCTTTTTCTTTTAAAGTTTATTAACGTTCAGCAGAGGATTTTTTGGGATCAGAATGGAGCAGGGTGTGCGTCACATAGAAGTGACACGATGATGGGTTTGACATAATTCATATCATCCTTTCATGTGTTTGAAACAAAAGTATCGGGTTTGTCAATAATGCTCCATGAAGATGGTGCCCCGTTAACTTGACTCCTGCATATGTAGAAGGCAATGTACATTTTCATGAATGATTGTATTCCATACAATAAAAACTGATAATATAATATCAACAAGAATAGCATGTGGACATAAATTAAGCTCTTTGATAGATTTTCTCCTGCCAGTTAAAGGCATTTAACCATTTTATTATGATGTGCATCGCAATAAATGGTTGACTGAAAAGGTCAATAAAAATCAATATTGTTGTGAATACTAATATAGCATGCTTCTCACCAGCGGAAATCTCCACATTTTCCTCTACCTTACTGCATAACTCCAACATTGATTGCATAATAATGTAGTGTATGTGCCTTTAAGTCAGAACTACTTTCACAGCTCCTGTATACTGTAGTACCGGCAGTGCCCACACCGGTATATAAGCTTTGCGCATGCCTCTATACCCCCAGTCTAGAGTCTACCCTCCTCCAGTAAAGACCTGTTATTTGTTAATGTACAGCATCCGTGTGATTATTCAATAATAGCATATCCACTGAACCACGGATCCAACAGTGGTGACGAGTGTCGATTTGAATCTAACTGCAACATAAAAAAAAAAAAAGTCAAGGCCAGGAACACGGGCGTCGACCATGAGCAACCGCCCAGCAGTCAGGCAGAGATCCAACTTCGCAGGGGAGACGGTGGAGAGCCGGGCTTGGTTCCCCAGCCACAACGAGCAGTAAGAGACTGACGACAGGTCCAGCGCAGACCCTACCCGAGCAGCGGCGGCTGGAGCCGACCGACGGCGGAGAGAAAGCTGCGCAGCATCGACGGGGTAAGACAGAGGGTGAAGAGCGCAAGGCGCAGCCGGGGGTTGAACACCAAGCGGCGTCGAGAAAAAGAAAACAAACCGGAGAGAGAGAGGGTAAAGAAACAGCCAGGTTCTAGACTGAGCGGCGTCGAAAAATATAAAAAGAAGAACGCGCAGAGCACAGCCAGGGCTCACGGGCTGAACAGGGTCTGCAGGGCGAAGAAAGGGGAGACGCTATTGAGCCACAGAGAAGAAGGAAGAGTGCGGGAGGCGCCATTTTTAAAAGCCGCAGCGGAGAAGAAGGGCGAGCGTGGGAAGGAAGGGAAGCGCGGGAGACGCCATTTTGTGCCAGCGGAGAAGAAGGGGAAGCGCGGGAGGTGCCATTTGTGATAGTTAACTCACACCCAAGGATGCCGAAGAGTGGCAGTATCTCTACGTTCGACAATGAAGTTGAAGATTGGGCGACATATGTGGAACGTATTGAGGTATACTGCATGGCGAATGAAGCATTGGTTCTGTTAAATTCCATGGGTGCAAAAACTTATGGGTTACTGCGAAATCTAATAACCCCAGAGAAGCCGGTAAACAAGAATTTTGAAAGCACAGTAGAAATCCTACAGGACCACTTAAAGCCCACACCGCTGCTGATAGCAGAACAATTTAAGTTCCATAAAAGGAACCAACACAAAGACGAAAGCAATGCTGAGTACCTAACGGAACTGCACAAGCTATCGAAACACTGCCAGTTTGGAGCGAGACTAGCAGACACGTTAAGGGACAAGTTTGTGTGTGGGCTACGAAGTGAAGGAACCCAGAAACGGCTTCTATCAGAAAAGGACCTTACGCTGGACAAAGCTTTCAGTATGGCAGTATCACACGAAGCAGCCGCAAGGGGCGCTACAGAGATACAACGGAGACCGCAAGAATATGGCACCAATGAAATGTCCTATGGAACAGGGAAGTGCTATCGCTGCGGCAGAACAACACATGACCAGAAAGATTGTTGGTTCAAGGACCAAGTGTGCAGACAGTGTGGGAAAGCAGGACACATAGCAAGAGTCTGCAGGTCTGGGAAGAAAACCAACAGTAAGAAATCTCCACAGGAGAAGTACAAAAAGGTACACCAGGTGATGGACAGTGGTTCAGACGAACAGAAAAGTGACACAGAAGCAAGGAGCTGGGTTGTCTGAAACTACATAAGGTAACCAAAATGGAGGATCACCAGACTATCTGGGTTACACTCAAGATAGACAGAGTCCAAGTGGAAATGGAATTGGACACAGGGTCAGCTCTAACAGTCATAAATCAAAGAGACTACAAGCGGCTATTTTCACACATACCCTTGAAAGCTACAGAGATTGTCTTGAAGACGTATACGGGGCAAAAAGTCTACCCCAAAAGAACAATAAGGGTGAAAGTGAGGCCAGGAAATACCTAAAATGGATATATATGTATTGCCAAATGGAGGACCACCACTGCTAGGACGTGAATGGATCCAGAAGATACAATTAGATTGGCATTCCATACAGGCACTGAAGGTTGAGGCCAAAAAGGATGACGATGTCACACCTGGACGACTGTCAAAAATGCTAGCTGACACAAAAGAAGTGTTCCAGGAGGGACTAGGAACATTAAAAGGAATAACAGCAATGATTAAAATAGAGGAAAATGCAAGCCCAACGTTTCTGAAGGCCAGACCAGTGCCTTATGCGATCAGACCAGCTGTTGAAGCAGAGCTGGAAGGGTTGGAACATTCAGGAGTACTGTCCAAAGTGGACTGGAGCGAGTGGGCTACACCCATCATTCCTGTAATGAAGAGGTCGTTGAGTAATACGCCTGGGGAGCCAACGAAGGTCCGCATCTGTGGTGATTTTAAGGTGACAGTGAACCGAGTCCTTCACACGGTGCAATATCCGCTTCCACGAATTGAGGATATTTTCGCCTCGCTATCTGGAGGTAAAAGCTTCACCAAAATTGCACTAGCCCAGGCGTACTTGCAAATGGAGGTAGAAGAAGCTTTGAAACATTACCTTACGATCAACACTCATAAAGGTCTCTATCAATACAACCGGCTGGTGTTTGGAGTAGCCTCGGCTCCGGCTATCTGGCAAAGGGCGATTGATCAGGTCCTGCAAGGGATTCCAGGGACCCAGTGTTATTTGGACGATATCTTGATCACGGGCGAAAATGACGGTGATCACCTCGCCAACTTGGAGAAGGTGCTCACCAGATTAAAGGAGTATGGGCTACGAGCTAATCGCCACAAGTGCGAGTTTTTCCAGAAACAGATCTCGTATTGTGGCCACGTCATCGATGAAGAGGGGTTACATGAGTCCCCTGACAAGATTGAGGCAGTTGTCAAGGCTCCAGCACCGGAAAATGTGTCACAACTGAGGTCGTTCCTCGGGCTGGTAAACTACTACCACAAGTTCTTACCAAATTTGTCTGCGGTATTACACCCGCTGAACACCCTACTGCAAACAGGGGTACCATGGAAGTGGGATGACGAACGTAGACGAGCTTTCCAGAAGTGTAAAGAATTGATCACATCAAAAGAGGTGTTGGCCCATTTCAACCCAGCACTACCAATTCGTTTGGCATGTGATGCATCACCCTACGGTATTGGAGTGGTGCTGTCGCACAAATTCCCAGACGGGTTGGAGAGGCCAGTAACCTTTGCGTCTCGGTCACTAACCTCAGCCGAGCACAACTATGCCCAGATTGACAGGGAGGCCCTCAGCCTAGTATGGGGAGTAAAAAAATTCAGCCACTATCTGCATGGGCAGAAGTTCACCTTGCTGACTGACCACCAACCACTTGTCTCCATCTTTAATCCTAAGAAGGGTGTTCCAGTGATGACTGCACAGCGGTTACAAAGATGGTCCCTGTTTCTAGGGGTGAATCAATATGAAATAGAATATAAAGGCACGAAACAGCATGGGAACGCTGATGGGCTATCGTGCCTGCCACTGCCTACTGTGGAGGAAGCACCAGCAGTGGACCCTATCGAGATATTTTATTCATCAATAATTGAACGATTGCCAGTAACAAACGCGGATATAGAGAAGGAGACCCGCAATGATCCGACGCTGTCATGGGTATATGAATTGACGGTGAGGTGTTGGCCAACACATGGCGACTCACTGTTGCCAGCATTCTCATCTAGAAGAGAACAGCTGTCAGTATGCCAGGGGACAGTGATGTGTGGATCCAGAGTGGTGATTCCACCCAAGTTAAGGGAGAGAGTGCTAAATGAGCTACATGAAGGTCATCTGGGGGGAGTGAAAATGAAAAGCCTTGCTAGGGCTTATGTGTGGTGGCCGGGAATCGATCAACAAATCGAAGACCTAACTAAGAGCTGCTTAGGATGCCAGAGGGTCAAAAATGCACCACCACATGCCCCTTTACACCCATGGGAGTGGCCCTCCTCTCCATGGCAACGGGTGCATATTGATTTCGCTGGTCCATTCATGGACTCAGTGTTCTTAATAGCAGTGGATGCTCATTCAAAGTGGCCTGAGGTGATAAAAATGTCTTCAACCACTACAGAGAAAACGATTGCAGTCCTACGGACCATATTTGCGAGAAACGGTTTGCCAGAGCAGATTTGCTCTGATAATGGACAACAGTTTGTGTCCGAAGAGTTTCAAAAATTTATGAGAAGGAATGGGGTAAGGCATTACACATCCACCCCGTATCATCCAGCCACAAATGGATTGGCTGAGAGGTTCGTACAAACCTTTAAGAAGGCGATAAAGGCCATGTGCGACGATGAAATTCCACTACTGCATAAGATGGACAATTTCTTATTAGCCTACCAAAACGCGACACATGCAGTTACCAACCAGACCCCGGCCATGATGTTCTTTAACCGAAGGATGAGATCTCGTCTGGGCTTGCTCAGACCAAATGTGCGAAGAAATGTTGAGGACAAACAATTCCAGCACATCAATGAGAAGCCGACAAGGAGCTTCAATGTAGGGCAACCAGTCTTGGCCCGTGACTATCGAACAGAGAAATGGCAACCCGGAACGATATGTACAAGGCAGGGGCCATTAATGTACACAGTGGATGTCGGGGAGAACATTGTGAGATGCCACGTCGATCAGATCTTAGCATCACAGGAACGCGTCAACCCCATGTCTCGAGTACCTGGGGATGAACCCGACATACCGGTAGCATCTACTTCAGACCCAGTAGCAGTGGAACCCGATGAGCTACCCGATGAAAAGGGATCAGAATCGCCTCTGCACCAAGAACAAGAACCTCCGCAACTCTTCGGACACAAACTGTGGTCCGTTGTCGGAGCAAATCTGTTCTGGCAAGCCATTCCTGGCAAAAATGGTCCGTAGGACTGCAATAGTTTTCTCCATGGTGGTGGAAGACATTTTGATGACCTCAGGCCATTTCGAGTGCGCATCCACGGCTATTAAAAACATTGAGTCCATGAATTGTCCAGCAAAATCAATATGCACCCGTTGCCATGGAGATGAGGGCCACTCCCATGGGTGTAGAGGGGCCTGTGGTGGTGCATTTTGGACTTTCTGGCATCCTGAGCAGCTCTTGGTCAGGTCCTCGATTTGTTTATCGATTCCTGGCCACCACACATAAGCCCTGGCTAGGCTTTTCATTTTTACCCCTCCCGGATGACCCTCATGAAGCTCATTGAGCACTCTATCCCTTAACTTGGGTGGAATTACCACTCGGGATCCACACATCAAGGTCCCCCGGCACACTGACAGCTGTTCTCTACTTGTCGAGAATGCTGGCAACAGTGAGTCGCCATGTGCTGGCCATCCCTTCACCGTCAAATCATATACCCGAGACAGTGTCGGATCATTTCGTGTTTCCTTTTCGATACAAGCGTTAGTTACCGGTAGGTATTCAACTATAGTCGAATGGAATATTTCGACAGGATCCACTGCTGGTGCTTCCTCCGCAGTAGGCAGTGGCAGGCGTGATAGCCCATCAGCATTTCCATGCTGTTTCGTGCCCTTATATTCAATCTCATAGTGGTGCGCCCCTAGAAAAAGTGACCATCTTTGTAGTCGTTGCGCAGTCATCACCGGAACGCCCTTCTTCAGATTAAAAATGGAGACAAGAGGCAGGTGATCAGTCAGCAAGGTGAATTTCTGCCCGTGCAGATAGTGATTGAACTTTTTCACTCCCCACACTAGGCTGAGGGCCTCCCTGTCAATCTGGGCGTAGTTACGCTCGGCTGAGGTTAGTGATCGTGACGCAAAGGCTATTGGCCTCTCTGAGCCGTCCGAGAATTTGTGCGACAGCAACCCTCCAATGCCGTAGGGTGACACATCACATGCCAACCGAATTGGTAATGCTGGGTTGTAATGGGCCAATACCTCTTTCGATGTGATTAGTGTTTTGCTCTTCTGGAAAGCTCGTCTACATTCGTCACTCCACTTCCATGGCACCCCAGTTTGCAGTAGGGTGTTCAGTGGGTGTAGTATTGTAGACAAATTTGGCAAGAACTTATGGTAGTAGTTTACCAGCCTGAGGAACGACCTCAGTTGTGACACATTTTCCGGTGCTGGAGCCTTGACTACTGCCTCAATCTTCTCTGGGGACTTATGTAAGCCCTCTTTATCGATAACGTGGCCACAATACGAGATTTGTTTTCTAAAAAACTCGCATTTGGGGCGGTTATCTCGGAGCCCATATTCCTGCAATCTGGTGAGCACCTGCTCCAGGTTGGCATGGTGATCACTGTCATTTTCGCCCGTGACCAGGATGTCGCCCAAATAACACTGGGTCCCTGGGATCCCTTGCAGGACTTGTTCCATTGCCCTCTGCCAAATAGCCGGAGCTGATGCTACCCCGAATACCAGCGGGTTGTATTGGTAGAGACCTTTATGGGTGTTGATTGTGAGGTATTTTTTTGATGCTTCTTCTACCTCCATTTGCAGATACGCCTGGGCCAGATCAATCTTAGTGAAGCGTTTTCCTCCAGATAGCGAGGCGAAAATATCTTCAATCCGTAGAAGTGGATATTGTACGGTGTGAAGGACTGGGTACACTGTTACCTTAAAGTCCCCACGGATGCGAACCTTCCTTGGTTCCCCAGGCGTGCTGCTCAGCGACTTTTTCATCACAGGGACGATGGGTGTAGCCCATTCGCTCCAGTCTACCTTGGACAGTACACCTGAACGTTCCAGACTCTCCAGCTCTGCTTCGACGGCTGTGCGGATCGCATAAGGTACCGGTCTGGACTTAAAAAATTTTGGGCTTGCTTTTTCTTCAATTTTAATCATCGCTGTCATGCCTTTTAGTGTTCCGAGTCCTTGCTGGAACACTTCTTTCACGTCAATTAGGATCTTTGACAGTCACCCAGGTGTGACGTCGTCATCCTTTTTGTCAGCCACAGTCAGTGCCTGTATGGAATGCCAATCCAGTTGTATTTTCCGGATCCATTCACGTCCCAGTAATGGTGGTCCTCCATCTTGCATTACATGCAGGTCTAGTTTTGGTGTTTCCTTACCGTTATATATAACGTTCACCCTTATTTTTCCTTTGGGGTAGACTTTTTGCCCCGTGTATGTCTTGAAAATAATTTTTGTGTCTCTCAAGGGTATGTGTGAGAACAGCTGCTCGTAGTCCCGTCGGTTTATGACTGTTAGAGCTGATCCGGTGTCCAATTCCATCTTTACCTGGACTCCTGCTATCTTGAGAGTGACCCAAATGGTTCGGTGATCCTCCATTGTGATCACATTATGTAGTTTCAGA
This sequence comes from Somniosus microcephalus, assembly GCF_052327205.1. NCBI lineage: Eukaryota > Metazoa > Chordata > Chondrichthyes > Squaliformes > Somniosidae > Somniosus > Somniosus microcephalus. Next base: position 153,590,958 of record NC_140997.1, read on the forward strand.
CAACTCAGTTCCCTGCTTTCGGAGTCGTTATCACTCTTTTGTTCGTCTGAACTATTCTCCGTTATCTTATGTACCTTCTTGTACTTCCCTTTGGTCGGTTTCTTATTGCTGGTTTTCTTTCCTGACCTGCAGACTCGTGCTATGTGTCCTACTTTTCCACACTGTCTGCACACTTTTTCTTTGAACCAGCATTCATTCTGGTCGTGTGTTGTTCTGCCGCAGCAATAACACTTCTCTGTTCCATATGACATTTCATTTGTGCCATATTCTTGCGGTCTCTGTTGTATCTCTGCAGCGCCCCATGCTGCTGCTTCATAAGATACTGCAATGCTGAAAGCCTTTTCCAGCGTAAGGTCCTTTTCAGATAAAAGCCATTTCTGGGTTCCTTCACTTTGAAGCCCACACACAAACTTGTCCCTTAAGGTATCTGCCAGTCCCGCTCCAAACTGGCAGTGTTTCGATAGTTTGCGCAGTTCTGTTAAATAATCAGCATTGCTTTCATTCTTATGCTGGTTCCGTTTGTGAAACTTGAATCTTTCTGCTATCAGCAGCGGTGTGGGGTTTAAATGTTCCTTTAGTATTGTTACTATGTCTTCAAAACTCTTTTCCATTGGCTTTGTTGGGGTTACTAGATTTCGTAATAAACCATACGTCTTTGCACCCATTAAATTTAACAATACCGACGCGTTCTTGTCATCTAACACCTCATTTGCCTTGCAGTACACCTCTATTCGTTCGACATATGTAGTCCAATCTTCGACTTCATTGTCAAATGCGGTGATACTGCCACTCTTCGGCATTTTGGGTGTGGTTTAAAATGGCGTCTCCCAATGGCTTAAAATGGCATCTCCCGTGCTTTCCTTCCTCCCCCGCTGCTGCCGACGCTGCTCCCGGCGGTCCTCGTGGCAATGGCGGCGCCTCGCGGGTTTCTGCGCATCTCTCTCTCCCTCTCTCCAACGCTGCTCGGCCCCTGAACACCGGCTGTGCCCTGTGCGCTCTGCCCTCTCACTCTCTCCCCGTCGACGCTGCTTGGCCCTTTGCTGTGCCGCTCGGTCGGCTCTAGCCCGCCGCCATCCAGGAAGGGTCTGCGCACTACCTGTTGCCAGCCCGTTTCGCTGGACCACCTTGACTGGAAATCCAAGTCTGGCTCTCGACAACCTCCCCCGCAATTCTCGAGTCTCTGCTGGATGACTGGGCGGTTGCCCGTGGTCGACGCCCGAGTCTCTGGCCTTGACCTCCAATCCACTGATCTCCAGGAACGAATCCCCGGGAGGTGATGCAGAGTTGCAGGTAGGTTCGAACCTGCCTCGTCGCCAATGTTATGTCCGTGTATAATAAGAAACAGACTGCAGAGAATGGTACAACAGGTGTTTACTCAACGTGGTTCAAACTGCAACTGAACTGTACAGATTACTACTCAGCTTTATATACAGGTGTGGTCACTGCCGGTACTACAGTATACATGAGCTGTACAAAGTGGTTCCCCCTTAAAGGTACATACATTACAAATGGGATATGATAAGGTACATAAACTGCACTCAGAAGAAGAAGTAGAAGTCAGATGAACATGACGACTACCAGAGAATGACTCCCAATACCAGACGGGATCACCCTGAGGTCTTAAGCTCCACTCCTCAGATCAGGTTGTATGATTGCTTTATCTGGTAAACAGTCAATGAAATTGTTAAATAAAGTTTATTTGTCTGTAGCTGCTCATGAACCAATGAGACGAATCCAGAAATTGAAAATCTCACCACAGCAACTTTAAGATGGCTGTGTGATGCATTCAGTATATCTGGTTGTTTTCAGGAGTCATGGTTCATGCAATTTTGCTGCCTCATTGATATTCAATGGAATGGACTTCAATTGAACAGTAGATCAAACCAAGGGTGAATAACAGACAGCCGACCCTATACCACTGAAGTTAAATGTTACCCCTCAGGCTTAAGCTCAATTAGCAAACCTTATTTCTCACGAGCGCACCGTCACCTGAAAAAAAATACTAACTCCATAAATTATGTCGTACATTTGGAAAACCCTGACATTTTAATACATTACTAGCACAGGTTGCGTGAGGTGTTCTGCGACTCTTCCAAAATTAAACAAACACATCTTGTCGCCATCATGGTTGCAAAGTCTTAATTGGGTATAATGAAACTCAGCTCTCTAGCTATATGATTGAGGCACTAGTTGAAATCTAATCAATGTTTTAAACGCCTTCTGTCCAGCAGGTCTTCAGTAGCCTGGACATTTCTTTGATTTTACGAAAAGCGCTGGTATTATTCAGACATCCCTCATTCAAAGTAAGAATGGAAGCTATAACAATCATCATAAATTATTCAGTTCCCCTCTGACTGTGTCTCTGAAATAATTGTGAAAAATCTCTGTGTTTAAGAATTGCAAGCCCTAATTAGCTTTACACTACTTGATGAGTTTTAGAAATTTTAATTATTTAAACAACATAATCTCACCAGGCAAGCATAATTATTGTTGCAAGAATCCTCCACTATTTGTGAGGTTAAAAAAAAACATATTAGGTTACAGGCATGAGGTAAGCAATTACTTTACATTTAATGAAAGAAGAAAATCATATGAAGCAGTTTGTATGGGCAATGAGGAATGGTAGAAATTGTGTTAAATGTAATAGGAATAGGAAGCATCTGCCATCCAACTGTTTTCTGTTTATTTAGGGACTGATAATGTAGTACTGGTGCTGAGGCACGATTGATGCTCCTTGGGCATTGCGTATTGCAGTGCTCCTTGTGCACAGTGCATGAAGCAAAGGGGCACATTATCTGTTGCCAGCAGTTCTTAAAGGGCTGCTGCTATCCTTAAAGCTGGACTGCTTGCTGAGGCCTCAAAATGGCTGCAGCAAAGCCTGAATGACAAACAGCAGTCTTCCTGGAGGTATTTTTGGAGATCCTACTGGAGAAGATGCTGGATAGGAAGATGGACCCAGAAATCGGTTCTTGCCAACCTACTGAGGGGAGGGCAGGTAATCGGGAATGGGGGAGTCGAGCCGGCAATCAGGGAATAGGGTGGTCAAATTATAACATAGGAACAGGCCATTTAACCCTAGCAGTGTGTGTTAATCTTCACCTTCTACTCAAGCAAGTAGCTCTAACCACACTATCGGGGGTACTGGGAATGTCCCAATAGGTGGCTCATGTCCATCTGGACTGCATGCTTGTAATATGTAGCTCAAATCCAATGTTGCTATTCTGAAAGAGACAAGAACCCAAAGTAATCAAGAAAAGTTATAGTTTTGGGAAGAACATGTACAAAGAAAATGCAATTTTTTTGGCTCAGTTCGTGAAGACTCTGGGGGAAAATTTCGGTAGGCTAGCGCCTCCCGTTAGCGCCTGCAGAGGGCAGTAATGGGGCACGGATGCAGTAGCATTGGGGTGAGGTGACTTCACCGCCGCACGGCAAATCCGGCCCCCATTGCGCCGCCGGTATGAGGTACCGCTGGGGACTTCAACGCCAGGCAGATCATGACATCAGTGAGTGCTCACTGGGCGCCTGATCTGGAAAATTCATTGTCGCCGCTTACCTTTGTGCCTCGACCAGACAGCGACAGGGAGAGCTAGCGTACAGCTACATGCAGCCTGCTCCATCGGAGTTATTTAAAGGTATCAGCATTAATCACTCAAAGTTGTCAGGGCAGGTTAGTTTCACTGGTTTCACCCAGTGGATCAGTTTGTATGAGTAATTTCAAGTTTATTTTGTATCAGCAGTCTTCTGGCAAGTGAAAAGTGGCTACATTTATTGTTCAAAGATCCAAACTGCTACACTTGGCAACATTAATGGGGGGCTGTACTGGCATGCCACCTTGCCCTGCAGGATCTATGGCGGAGGGAGAGTAGGAAGCCAGAAATATGTGAAAATGTGCACAGAGGGATGAGGAGGGACATCAGGGCTCACACCAGGAGGCCTTACCTTCCGAGAGTATTCCGACAACACTTCTCCTACCTTCAATTAAGTGAGGAGCAGTGTATTAGATGGCTCCGCCTCACCAAGGTGGTGTCACAGAACTCTGCCACCTCCTCCAAACAGATCTCCAGCCTCACACTAGGATGACTTAAACCCCAGATCCCTTTTGCTCACCACATCCCCATCATTCCATCCCTGTGTCATGCCATGTCACAGTATCCTCCTGGGCACAAAGGTGAAATGAGAGAGACCACAAAATATTGCAAACTCCATTAATAAATTTATGCATAAACATATCACACATATCACATTCATTCTAATAACTAATGACCCTTGTGCCTGCCATAGTTGAATAGCTGTCATTGTGTGCAAGGTGTGAGATGTGGGTGTGAATGTTGGTAGGTAGAAATTGTTGGTGGGTGAGTGCTGGGGGTGTGGTGCTTTGGGCAGTGTGTGAAGCTTGTGGTAGAGATGGTGGTATGTAGCGTTTGGTGAAGCATTCAATCACCCTGAACACCCGAATGAGGTGGATCTGCCATGAGCACACCTGCTTCAGTCCTCCGGCTCCTTCTTGTTGTGCTTCTCCTTGCTGAGGCAGCTGCACAGCCAGCAATGCTAAGAATGAGGTGCTGCAGTATCAATGAACCTCCCCTTTAAGTACTGGGAAAAGCCTATGGCAATGATGAGTTGAGATTAGACTGCACCTGATAGTAGTCCACCCTTTGAGTGTAACACCACTGAGCTAGGCCTTTAAGACTTGATTTAGCACCCCAATCATTTATTTGAGCTGTGAGAATGAATTTTGTGTGCAGTCTAAAGCATTAGCACCTGGCACTAATTCTCAAACTTTTCTAAAGATACCGTCCATTCCTGGGCTATAATGAATTTCTTGCTTACGAACAATGACTGTAACTTGTAAATTCTGACATAGCATTAGCACCATTAGAAATGTAACCAATTTCCTTGTCAATTCTGTCATTGCAATATATAGAAATGCTTCACAAATTGCAATGTTTCTTTTTCCCAACTATGTATGATGACACAGAAGTAAATCTACCTTTGAACAACTTATTTTGACTTTCAAATGCCTCAATACATTCTAAAACACATCACCATTTAACTTCAATCATAGAATTAAATAATAGCCTTCAAATACTTAAGCCTCTGAATGATTGGTTGAAATAACACACTTTGCCATGAGTTTCTTTGTTCACAAGGTAATTGTACTGCTGTTGTGGTTTACTTATGCTACATTACAGAATAACAGAAATCTAATCTAAAATAAAACTGAATTAAGAACTTTCTTGCCCTGGGCAGTATTTTCAGGACATCTCTCTTTCTTGATCCCAGTATGACATCAAGCCTCACATCTTCAGAGGTAAAGAGGTGGTCAGTATCCAAGCCTCCAGCACTGCCCTGAACTGGTATTTATGAGTCCCTGTGGTCTCAGGGCAACTTGCCCACCAATTCCTCCCTCCTTTTATTATGGGGACACGCATGGATTCTTCGGAGCGTCTTTTTATCCCAACTAGTTCAATAAGGAACTGAGCTCAGTGCAATGTGGAATCAAACCCATATCCTCACATTCATATTTCTCCACATTGTCAGCAGGCTCTGAATTAAATGTCCCTTTTCAGAAAGTCTGTATGTAGATAATTAAAGTAAATCAGCTGATTGCCCGGCGCATTCCTCACATGAAGCCTGGACTCCATTTGTGATGTTGAGCTGCCAACCTGGGCTATCCTTTAAAGGCGATTGCTCAGATAATCCCTATGGAGAGCTAGTGTAAATAGGTCCTGGGGTCATCCAGAGTTCAATTGCTGCTTGGTAAGATTGCCCGGTACTTGTGAATTTCAAGCTACAGGTTAGGAAAAATAATACGCCTTCCTTTCTCTTTATTTAATACTTCAACCTGCGATGTCTGGAGTGTGATGGGCATTCTCAAAACGTTTATATAAATAGATAGAGTAATAGTAAAACATTGGATTAGATCGCCACAACTTTATCTGTGGGACCAGGGCCCAAATCCATCTCATTTATGCGGCATAAGTGTTTATTTTTGTTTGTTTAATGTAATTTAATGCATTTAGCTGTTGGATTTAGTCAGTTCACGTTGTGATCACATGGTCCTTGTAGAAATTAGGGTTATAACTGGGGTTATTGCCTCTGGCCAGTCAGAAGTATCTGAGCTGCTCCAGAGCCCCGTGCGGTTTCGAATCGCTCCCCTTTTCTGGTTCTGACCGGCGGACTTATTCAGTAGCAATGTAGACAAAATGAGACTCGTGGTTGGATGCAAATAAGACCAGTATTTATTTATTGAATTAAAAGGAAATAAATTGAAAATAATCAATACAGCACACCTATGCTTAATACAGCACTATTTTGCTTAATACAACACTCTTTTACTTAATACAGCACTTTTACCTAGTGCGGCACACTTTTACTTAATACAGCACTTTTACTAAATAGGGGAGAGGAAACGGACACATCGAGGGAAAATTGACTAAAATTACAATTTTAACAAAATTCCCCTTAAGTCGCACCCCTAATATCTATCTAAGTTGCCTTGTAATGGGCCAGAAAATCTATGCTCACCAGTGAAATGCCTGCTCCATGCCCCTGCAGTCTGTATTCTTCACCGCCCCAAAGTAGAGATACCCCAGTATTTAAACGTAACTGCTGTTATTCCATTTCTTTTGGGCGGGCTTGGTGAGCTGTTCTTCTGTAGGCAGAGCATGGAGGCGAGGTGGCAGAGAGAGAGCTGGCTTCCTGAGAGACTATTTTATACCCATTGGGAGCCATAATCTTCGTGCCCAAATCCGGATATATCTGGGCTATACAAAAGGGAATCAATCTGTCCCCATTGACTGTGATGGGTTTCAATGTATTACCCCATTTGTTTAAACTGGTATTCACTCAGTTTAAATGTCTTACTGATATCTCAAGTGCTGGACAAACGAATAGCCAATAGCACTAAGTGGTTTGTAAACAAACCCATTGTCAGTCCAACCGCAATTGATTGACAGCTTTAAGTACGTAAGCCTTTGTCAACATTATAGAGTGTTCTATAAACAAACAACCCCTTTGTCCTGCGGTTTGAAACTTCCTGTACTGCAGTTGATTGACATTCTCAAGTACTTCATGCATTTCGCACAGGCTGGTGTTTTTTTTCAAATCCTTTGCAGACACACAAGCAGGCTCTCCTTTTGTCTCCTGCCACGAGGTCTGATAGCCATTTTTTGATGCCCTGGATTTTTAAGGTATTCCACCCAGGTTTTCTTTAATCAAAAAAAGTCTTCGGAGCTGCAGAGATTTTCAAAATGCTTGCGAAACCTTACAGTCCCCCATCAGATACTAAAACTTGCTTGTAGTATCCTGTCCAAAGGTGAGCAATAATTTCTGACCGCCCACAAACAACCTTCCCTTATACTTATCTATATCTATCTTTGATCCCCGACACCTCCATCTCCCCTACCCAGAGAGAATCGCAGTACACGGTAAGCATCTAGCGACAGAAAAACATGATTAGTACAATAATTGAAACATGGAGGGGGCCCAATGCCCCTGCACCACTTGTGAAATAGTTTTAACATGATACAACATCTTTGATGGGATTACCACCAAGCCAAAACATATCTGTTAAAAATACAAATGGAAGAAAACGAGCTTCCCCTTTTTTTTAATTAAAATGCAATTGCCTGACACTTTATTAAATGGTACCATCCTTCAGCCATAAATGTTTTCAAATTTTCGCAAACACAACAATTCAGAGGCATATGCAATTTGTTCAATTGACTTTAAACAAGTCGTACAGACTTACAGTTAGGAACTAAATTCACACATTATTTCCTTTGGAGTTGGGACCAATACATAATATAAAATAATTAACAAGATTTTTGTAAACTCTGATTGGGATCTCCAATAACAGTTTAAATGCTGTGGGCATCTGCCTCCTGCAGACCCCTCCCGTCGTGGGCTAGGGGTGCTCCTTTCCTCTAGCATCCAAAGACACAATGGTCCTCTGTACCTTCCGGAACTCTGAAAAAGACTTTAAAAAGAAAACATCTAGCCAGGTCCCCTGGCTCGGGGGAGTGTGATCAGGTCCCACGACCTTGGCTCACATAATACAACTTCTGGAATGGTACCATACTTAAAACTTATACTCTAATAATTAACACTACCGATATGCAATATAAAATTTAAAATTGACACGTTCTACCTTAATCCTTTATACACATTACTTGAACAAAGCTATATACAAGCGCCACCCATCTCCAGGCGGCCAGCCTAATCCCTGTTTGGGCTGCCACAGGCTGCTCCCTGCAGCATGGCTGGATTGATCCCAACTTCGAGTCCCTCGCAGCTTATGGCTGCTGGTTGGGGACTTCTGTCTTTTGGCTTCTCCCTGACTCGGGAGTCCACCCTATTCCACTGGAAAGCTGGTTACCATACTTTCTTGGGCTGGGGTACCCGAAGACACCTCCTAGGGAGTGTCATTGATGGGGCTACCCCAGCGAGCGGACCCTTAGCTCGGGTCACATTCCTTGCTGCTGGGGACCTCCTCCTTCGGGTCCCTCCCTACCCAAACCTGAGCTGGGGACAGGCAATCCTGTAGTGTATGTACCTTTAAGAGCCCCTGTGTACTGTAATACCGGTAGTGACCACTCGGGTATATAAGCCTGTATAGCATCTTGTATCTTTTAGTTCACCTCCAGACTTTTTTCAGTAAACACCTGTTAAACCAACTCCTGCATTCTGTGTCTCCATTAACACACGGATACAACAGTGGCGACGAATTGGAAACGGACTTACCTGCAATTCGGCAGCACCTCAAGGAGATCGATTCCTCAGACGAAGGTCAAAGAAAAAAAAAAAAAAAACTGTGGTTTCACCAGCTAGCCGGGCTGGTGGCAGGTACTGCACTAATCCTTCCTGGGCGGCGGGCTGGGGCTCGATCGGGTGGCTCTGCAGCGGGGCCGAGCAGCGAGTCAGAAGGCGGAGGCAAACAGAGATGGAGGGTGGAGCACTCGGGAGACGGCCGGTGCTGCAAAGCAGGTTGGCATTCGGACCAAACAGAGGGAGGGAAAAGTCCCAGAGAGTCCGGTGGGAACGAGTTTCCAACTATTAAATATATCTGTGTAAATAAAAACCGCGGAGAACAGCATTGTCAGCAGTGGCAGTGGCGGGAAAGTGCGGGAGGTGCCATTTTTTCTCAGCAGGGAAGAAAGGAAAGCGCGGGAGGCGCCATTTTTGATTTTCAGGATGCCTAAGACTGGCAATATTACTGCTTTCGATAGTGATATAGAGGATTGGACCACATATGTGGAAAGAGTGGAGGTATATTGCACAGCGAATGAAGTAGAGGATGATAAAAAGGCATCGGTACTTCTAAATCTGATGGGCGAAAGGACATACGGGCTTTTACGAAACTTAATCACTCCAGCCAAACCGATGGACAAGAATTTTAAGGAGATTGTTGATACCCTACAGGAGCACTTAAACCCAACACCGCTGCTGATAGCGGAATGATTCAAATTCTTCAGGAGGAATCAGCACAAGAATGAAAGTAACGCTGATTACCTCACCGAATTAAGAAAGCTGTCAAAGCACTGCCAAATCTGGGCAGGACTGGCAGATTCTCTACGAGACAAATTCGGCTGCGGTCTCCTAAGTGAAGGAACACAGAAAAGGCTAATTTCTGAGAAAGATTTGACACTGGACAAGGCTTTCAGTGTGGCTGTATCATACGAAGCAGCAGCAAGAGGAGCTGCAGAGATACAGCAAAAGCCACAGGACTTCGGCACCCATGAAATGACACAGGGTTTCGAGAGATGTTATCGTTGTGGCAGATCCACCCATGACCAGAAGGACTGCTGGTTCAAGGACAAAGCATGCAGGCAATGCGGAAAGATGGGACACATTGCACGTGTATGCCGATCCGGAAACAAAAAATCCACTGACAGAAAAAAAATCAATCAGGAAAAGTACAGAAATGTACAAATGATGATGGACAGTAGCTCCGAAGACCAGAAGAGCGATAGCGACTCCGGAAACAAGAGACTAAGCTGTCTCAAATTACATAATGTAATTGCCAAAGAAGATTACCAGACCATTTGGGTTACCCTCATGATAGCGGGGTCCCCAATTAAAATGGAGCTAGATACAGGATCAGCTCTGACCGTCATGAGTCGACGGGATTACGAGCGGCTATTTCCGCATATACCTTTAAAAGACACATCCATTATCTTGAAGACATATACGGGGCAGAAAGTATATCCCAGAGGGAAAATAAAGGTGCCTGTTGTATACAATGGCAAGGAAATACAGAAGTTGTATTTATACGTTCTGCAAGATGGTGGTTCACCGTTGTTGGGACGTGAATGGAGCAGGAAGATATGTTTAGACTGGCACTCCATTCAGGCACTGACGGTGACCAGTAAGGAAAAAAATGATGATGATGTCATACCTGAACGATTAAAAGACATCTTGGCTAACGCCAAAGAAGTGTTTCAACAGGAACTAGGAACCTTGAAAGGCGTCACCGCCTCAATAAAAGTGGAAGATGCGGCAATTCCCAAGTTTTTAAGGCAAGGCCGGTGCCATACACAATTCGTCCCGCAGTCGAGGCAGAGCTGGAGAATTTGGAAAAAGCAGGCGTGTTATCTAAGGTAGATTGGAGCGAGTGGGCAACACCCCTCGTCCCGGTCATGAAGAAAACGTTGAATAATGATAAATCTGAAGAACAGAGAAAAATTTGCATCTGTGGGGACTTCAAGGTGACTGTAAACCTGGTCCTTCACACGATACAGTATCCTCTTCCAAGGAGAGAAGATATTTTCGCCTCACTATCCGGAGGGAAACGTTTCACCAAAATTGACTTGGCACAGGCATATCTACAGATGGAGGTTGAGGAGGCCTCTAAAAAGTATCTCACGATAAACACACACAAAGGCCTGTACCAGTACAATCGACTGGTTTTCGGAGTGGCATCAGCTCCAGCTATCTGGCAAAGAGCTATGGAGCAAGTCCTGCAAGGGATTCCGGGGACTCAATGCTACCTAGACGACATCCTTGTAACAGGAGAAAACGACAACGAGCACCTTGCCAATTTGGAGCAGGTGCTCACTAGGCTGAGAGAACGGGGCCTACAAGCAAATCGCCCCAAGTGCGAATTTTTCCAGAAACAAATATCATATTGTGGCCATATAATTAACGAAGAAGGGTTGCATAAGTCACCTGAAAAAATTGAAGCGGTCATAAAAGCCCCAGCACCTGAAAATGTCTCACAATTAAGGTCGTTCCTGGGATTGATAAATTACTATCATAAATTTTTACCGAACTTGTCAACTGTTCTGCACCCTCTTAACGCACTGCTACAAATGGGAGTAATTTGGAAATGGAGCGAAGACTGTAAACGTGCCTTCCATAAATGCAAAGGCTTTATCACGTCCAAGGAAGTGTTGGCTCATTACAACTCATCACTGCCAATCAGACTGGCATGCGATGCATCCCCTTACGGCGTAGGAGCGGTATTATCGCATAGATCCCCTGATGGCTCGGAGCGGCCGATAGCTTTTGCGTCACGCTCATTGAACTCAGCTGAGCGTAACTATGCCCAGATCAACAGGAAAGCACTCAGCCTAGTGTGGGGAGTGAAGAAATTCAACCATTACCTACACGGACAAAAATTTACCTCGTTGACTGACCATCAACCCCTCGTCTCCATATTCAACCCTAAAAAGGGCGTTCCCATTATGACAGTGCAAAGGCTACAGAGGTGGTCCCTTTTCCTAGGGGCACACCAATATGACATAGAATACAAAGGATCAAAACAGCATGGGAATGCTGACGGTTTATCGCGCCTACCATTGCCAATGGTAGAAGAGGCACCTACAGTGGACCCAGTGGAGATGTTCCATTCAACCATAGTAGAATGTCTACCAGTAACAAATTCTACCATTGAAAAGGAAACGAGAAATGACCCGACTCTCTCACGAGTCTACGATTTAACGGTGAAGGGATGGCCAGCACATGGCGAACCACTGTTGCCAGCATTCTCGCAAAGAAGAGAACAGCTGTCAGTGTGCCGAGGAACCTTGATGTGTGGATCCAGAGTGGTGATTCCACCCAAACTCCAGGATAAAGTGCGAAAGGAGCTTCATGAGGGGCATCTGGGTGGAGTGAAAATGAAGAACCTAGCCAGAGCGTTTGTGTGGTGGCCAGGTATCGATGGAGGCATCGAAGAAATGACCAAGAGCTGTCTAGGATGCCAGAAGGTCCAAAACGCCCCACCACAAGCCCCTCTACATCCATGGGAGTGGCCCTCATCTCCATGGCAAAGGGTACATATCGACTTTGCTGGTCCATTTATGGACTCAATGTTCTTAATCGCGGTTGATGCACACTCCAAGTGGCCGGAGGTAATAAAGATGTCCTCCACCACCACGGAAAAAACCATCACAGTATTAAGGACCATATTTGCCAGGAATGGGCTGCCTGAACAGATCTGTTCTGATAATGGACCGCAATTTGTGTCCGAAGAATTCAGGAAGTTCTTAAAAAACAATGGGGTTAAGCACTACACATCCGCCCCATACCATCCCGCCACCAATGGATTAGCTGAAAGGTTTGTCCAGATCTTCAAGAAGGCCATAAAGGCCATGGGTAATGAAGACATAAATCTACAACATAAGGTAGATAACTTCTTGTTTGCATACAGGAATGCAAGACATGTGGTTACAAACCAAACTCCCGCCATGATGTTTTTCAATAGAAGACTAAGATGCTGGCTAGATTTGATCAAGCCAAACATCAGAAGGGACGTAGAGAACTGGCAATTTCAAGGCATGAATGAAAGGCCAACTAGAACCTTCCAGATAGGTCAACAAGTTTTGGCCCGGGACTACCGTACCGAGAAATGGCAGCCTGGAACTATTTGCACACGACTAGGACCGCTGATGTATACCATGGACATTGGTGAAAGCATAATAAGGCGCCATGCTGACCAGATCATAGAGTCATCCGAAAAGGGACAACCTACACCACAACTCTATACGCCTAATGATGAAGCAGAGATACCCATAGTATCTACCTCCGATCCGGTGATACTGGAACCAGAAGAACCCGACACTGGCATTCAAGCCGAATCGACCTTGCCAAAAGAACCTACTACACCACCGAAAACTACTACACCACCGAGGTGTTATGCGGACTGAGTCAGGAAGCCTCCAGAGAGACTGACTCATAATTGATTAACTGCAGCAAATGTGTAGATTATTGTTCTTGTAAACATGTTAATTAATGATTACTTAAAATGTTATGTACTAATTATTTAAAAGGGGAGTAATTGTCGTGTATGTACCTTTAAGAGCCCCTGTGTACTGTAATACCGGTAGTGACCACTCGGGTATATATGCCTGTATAGCGTCTTATATCTTTTAGTTCACCTCCAGACTTTGTTCAGTAAACACCTGTTAAACCAACTGCTGCATTCCGTGTCTCCATTAACACACGGATACAACAAATCTCTTGCCACCGGCTGCCGGTGGCTGAGAGCCTTCCCCTTCAGGTCTAAAACCTGGTTCAGGCTCCTTCCCGGAGTCCCACAAGAGAGGGGGAATCGCTCGGGCGAAGTGCTGGGGAACTTCTCCTCTCATGCACGCGACTGCGCCTGTGTGTGCAGTCTGTGTGTGCGTATGCGCTGCAGGCTGAGGATTTCTGACTTCGGGTACAATCCCAGCTGCCTGTTTCCCTGCCCTCGGCTCAAACAACCTGCATTGTTTAATATAACTGGCAGCCTGCCAGTAATCCTGTTCTAAATCCTTTTCCCTCACCAGGGCGGCCTTAAAGGCAGAATCTTGGGCTTGGACCTGCTTTTGGTCCGGGGCCAAAACTATCCCCTGTGTGCCTCCCTTGTCCTGGATTGTTGCTACCGGACCTGCTCTACACGGGTCCCAGAACTCTCCTTCCCTGTCCCTCTGCTTGAACATCTTACACTGGTCATGAATGGCTCCTCCCCTAACACAAGCCACATTGCCTGCCTGTGCAGCCTATGAGCTTGTACCCGCTGCGGGCTGAGGATTTCTGTCCTCAGGTTCACTCCCAGCTGCCCGTTTCCCTGTGGGTCCCATTAAGCTAAATGGGACCTTGTTAGACCGGGTGAATTAGTCAGGTCTTCCGAGTGGAACACCGTGCTGGAGGCTCCAATGTCCACTGAATATCTCCCCTGCACCGTCTTCACCCCCATCTTAACATAGGGCCTGCTCCCCTCAGCATTTTCGCGGGGACACAGGTCAACAGGCTGCGCTAGCTCTAACCATTGCTGGGACTGGGATGGGGCAGAAGGGGTCAAAGCACCAGTGGTGGCTGCTACTCTCCCCTGGCCAGTCAGAAGAGACCGCACTGCCTCCAATAGTGACTCGACTGAGGCGGGGGAAATTCCTGTCTCTACCACCTCATCCTCCACCCCTCTTTGCTGCCAGAGCTCCTGAAAGCTCGGAGCTGTGCGTGGCGGTCATGGGACCTCTGATTCCTTGACCAACCTTTTCCTGGGTGTTGCCTGTGGAACGGTTTTATTTGGGTTGCCGATAAAATCTGACTGACCTGTTTTCGGGCTGATAAGACATATCATCCCCTTGGTCCTCTTTAAAGCCATATTCAAGCTTTCTATCTCTTCCCTGCAGGGACCATGATCTGCTTCCTCAAACCCTTGCTCGCAGGCCAGCTTATATGCTGCCTTTACCTCCCTAACCTTTTCCTCCTGCTCTTTTACTTCTTGTATGAGGCGGGCGTTCTCCTCCCGCACCCTCATCTCATTGCTCTTGGCCTCTGCAACTAGGCATTTCAGGTACTCTGACTCGTGTGGCTTTTGCCCTCACTAAACTGAACCACCAGGCATTCTATCTTGGCCTGGTATTCTTCAACCTCCATTTCCCTATCCCAACTATCTGCTCTAGATTCCCTAAGCCTGTGGGTAACTTCCCCAAGCCTGTGGGCTCCTAACCACAAACAGACCAGTGGGGTGATAAAAAAGAAAACCAATAACTGCTGCTCTCTCCAGACCCAAACCACCATCTGCTACATCACATACCATTGCCGACAGTCCTGCTGTGGTCGTCATTTTGTAGAAATTAGGGTTATAACTGTGGTTATTGCCTCTGGCCAGTCAGAAGTATCTGAGCTGCTCCGGAACCCCGTGCGTTCTCGAATCGCTCCCCTTTTCTGGTTCTGACCGGCTGACTTATTCAGTAGCGATGTAGACAAAACGAGACTCGTGGTTGGGTGCAAATAAGACCAGTATTTATTGAAATAAAAGGAAATAAATTGAAAATAATCAATACAGCACACCTATGCTTAATACAGCACTATTTTGCTTAATACAACACTCTTTTACTTAATACAGCACTTTTACCTAGTGCGGCACACTTTTACTTAATACAGCACTTTTCCTTAATAGGGGAGAGGAAACAGACACATTGAGGGAAAATTGACTAAAATTATAATTTTAACAAAATTCCCCTTAATTCCCACCCCTAATATCTATTTAAGTTGCCTTGTAATGGGCCAGAAAATCTATGCTCACCAGTGAAACGCCTGCTCCGTGCCCCTGCAGTCTGTATTCTTCACCGCCCCGAAGTAGAGATACCCCAGTATTTAAAAGTAACTGCTGGTATTCCACTTCTTTTGGGCAGGCTTGCTGAGCTGTTCTTCTGTAGGCAGAGCACAGAGGCGAGGTGGCAGAGAGAGAGCTGGCTTCCTGAGAGGCTATTTTATGCCCATTGGGAGCCATAATCTTCACGCCCAAATCCGGATGTACCTGGGCTATACAAAATGGAATCGATCTGTCCCCATTGACTGTGATGGGTTTCAATGTATTACCCCATTCATTTAAACTGGTATTCACTCAGTTTAAATGTCTTACTGATATCTCAAGTGCTAGACAAACGAATAGCACTAAGTGGTTTGTAAACAAACCCATTGTCAGTCCAACCGCAATTGATTGACAGCTTTAAGTATGTAAGCCTTTGTCAACATTGTAGAGGGTTCTGTAAACAAACAACCCCTTTGTCCTGCGGTTTGAAACTTCCTGAACTGCAGTTGATTGACATTCTCAAGTACTTCATGCATTTCGCACAGGCTGGTGTTTTTTTTCAAATCCTGTGCAGACACACAACAAGGCTGTCCATTTGTCTCCTGCCACGAGATCTGACAGCCATTTTTTTGATGCCCTGGATTTTTAAGGTATTCCACCCAGGTTTTCTTTAATCAAAAAAAGTCTTCGGAGCTGTAGAGATTTTCAAAATTCTTGTGAAACCTTACATCCTTCATACATTTCTATCTTACAGATGTGCGATGAGAATGTGTGTTTGGATGGTGTTGTACGAGAACACATAGCAGCAGTTGGCTTTTTCTCAGTTCCCACATGTGGTCACTCGCTGCACACCATACGCCACCCACTTTTACAATGGCTGAGCTTGCACCAGAGGTGCTGTGGCAGCTCGGAGCTAGGCAGCCTCTCGTCAGGCTGGGCGATGAAGAAGGGGTTTCTTACAGAGGGAGCTGCTTGTTCCCATTCTGTTCAGCATAATGAGGCAGGGTCCACCGTGGAGGTGGTTGGTAGCACAGTCCAGATTGTTCCTCTGCTGCTGAATGGGTGGTGAAGCGTCTCCCATATATCTTGTGGCATCGCCTGGATTTTGCTGCAATATGCTGTCTGATGTTAGGAGGCCATATATTGAGGGAACTCGTAGTCATTCAATGTTTATCATAGTTCCTGTTAGCATTCTCATTGTATGATTTAATTGTGCAATAACCAGTTTTGTGTGGGAAGAGTTTAACCACACAGGAGTAGAATATTCTCAAACTGAGTAGCAGGGAGCTGGCGCTGAACTGCACAATGTTTCCACAAGTTGAGCTTGTAAGCTTATTTAGAAGGCCATTTCTACTCTTGATCTTCTGAGTGACCTTGGTGAGTTGGTCAGTTGCAAATGTTGGATATATCAGTGGTATGTGGAGGAGCTGAGTGATGAAGAATGACAAAATATAGGAGTATGATCAGAAATTGTCATGTGCAGTAGTGTGATATAATAAATCTCTGTGTGGCTGTCCATTATTCATTCATGCCATTTCTCACTTGTGAGTTATTTAGTCAGGCTCAGCTCGGGAGATATTCATCATATCACACTGATAGTCATGACCAACTCTGTAAATCATCTGGGATTTACCAGTTTTTAAAGCGTATATCTGACCCCTGTCAAAATATTCAGAATGAGTCTGACAGCTATTGATATGTGCTTGAGATGTCATTGAATGAAAGGATATGTTATGATTAATATGACAATACCCTCACTTTAGGAAAGTTCAAAGAAAAGCTTAGAAGTTATTTATGAAGAAACAAATGAAATCACTAATATTTGGTTGCTAGACTATCCTTGGGTCACAAATTTTAGGTAACATGTGTTTGGTTCATCCTCCCAGCAGTAATTATAATGGTTATAGTTTTGGGGATTATACACTGAGCAGCCTGTCAGGAGAAGATGAAGAAAGTGTCTAACCCTTGAGAACTGAATGTTAAGCTGATGTGAAAGAAACTGAATGTTGCTGAACTACGTGACGCGCTTCAGATAGATCAGAACTCACTGAAGCCCGGGAGTAAAACTAACCCCCCCAACGACTGGAACTGTGACATTCAACTAAAAATAATGCTCATGTTTAATCGTTTGCAACCATACATGTAATAATTTGACTCCATAGTATAAGTGAATGTCTTTCATTAATGTAAATCTCACAGATCCATGCATCATGCATTAATTATGGCTTTCAATAGCATTGTCAGCTTATTGCTGTTTTATGCAATAGGTATTTGGAATATTAGTAATTTTTTTTTACCTACTAAAAGTGTATAAAAATGAAAAGTTGAGTTTCAGCAATATTTTTGAATATCAGCCCAATGGAAATCTGAGAACTGCACAAAAGCCTGAAACATTTGCCAATTCAGGTTACAATATTCTTGAAATACTTAGATTAATTTTTAAATTACCGCCATATTTAAAAAAAAAACATAGAGGTTACTTGACTTTTTCTTGGTTAGGGTGCTTGGGACATTGGAAGATAAATGTTATGCTTTTGTGATAAAGAAAGAGATGAAAGAACTTGTATTTCTGTAGCACCTTTCATGATCACAGGATGCCCCAAAGCACTTCACAGCCAATCAAGTTCTTTTGAAGTGTAGTCAGGAGGGTGTAATTACAATGTGACAAGCCTACAGAGGCAGTTTCCATTATAAATTTGGACATAGGAATTTATAATAGAAATACAAAAATAAGGACAGAATGAATAACTTTAAAATTGGGACTGATTTATGTCTGCAATTTCTGTTCCAATTATTCCTTGCTGTCTAACCCCACCTCACCGGAAAACTATAATGGGTCTTGATTCCCTGGTGATAATTTTAACTTTAGTGAATGGTGTAAATTGTGTGGTATCAAATTGGCCTCTCATTATACGACCTGCCTGATATTTCGTTCCATTGACTTAATTCTAATAGACAATGGCGGCTAATTCAGTATCACCCACTTTACACCATTGCTCAAAGTTAAAATTATCCTCATGTGCAACAGTAATATATTAAATATTGGATGTCTTCTCTTGCAAGTATCACACAATAACCTGTAACACGATACCCATCACACAACCCCCATCACACTTTGTTGATAGCATGCTTACTGTTATAAAACAGCACATCCTCTGACTCACCATGAGCAACTTTATGGGAGGATTGCTCATTTAAATTAGATGGGTCAACTCCTTTTGTTCAGATTGTGGACAAAGGAATTCCATACAGGCATTTGTTTATAACCGTTACGTAAAACTATTCCAATGTGATGGACTGAAATAGCCGGAAGCTTTATACAACATCAGATCTAAAGGATTACTCTAATCTAGGTGCAGGAGTATGCATTTGAGTTTATTATAAATAACTGTGCACCTATCGTGTGCAGAATTCTAGCTATATTATGACAAGTTAATTTGACCCAATATTTTTTCTGACCTCAGGCACCCCATTTTATGAAATACAACATTTCCATTATGGTGCAATCTCAAGTCTCACTTAATTTTTGATGTCTTAATTCACTGGTGTATGTTTTGAAGTCAGTGTTGTTTTTGCTAAATAAGGAATAACTGGCTGCCGTGACCATCATTCATATTCATATCTCTTCACAGTTCTGCTGGAGAGCTTGACGCCATTTTTCCTGAAACGTAGACAGAGTGTTGCACAAACATTTATGGAGACCATGCCAGACATTCAAAACCTCACAAGCAGCAGTGAAATAAATAGACATTTAATCTGGGGTTTTTTGGTATTGGTTGAGGGATAAAAGTTGGCCAGAATACTGGGAGAACTACCCTGCTCTTCTTATAATAGTGCCATGGTATCTTTTACGTCCACCTGAAAGGCCAGCCAGGGCCTCAGTTTAATGCCTCATCTAAAAGACGGCATCTCCAACTATGCAGAACTCCCTCAGTACTGGATTATGTGCTCAAGTTTCTGGAGTGGGGCTTGTGCCCATAACTTTCTGACTCAGAGTTGACATTGCTATCACTGAGCCAAGTCTGACACTTAAAAAGTAAAGCTCCCTTTGCACTGCCCCATCATTTCGAGGACACTTCTCTGGTTATCCCCTCCAGAAGATTGCAGGCTTCCCTGTTGCATCTCATGTGCCATTGTTGACAGAGCTCCAAATGGGCAATGGGATCAAAAGCGCCTAACATTTCCAGTTTTGAATGGACAATTAGCATTGCATTTTTCTAGAACTCCCAACGTAACACAAACAGCACTCAGCACTTTATAGGTTGGAGGACAAATTGTATCCCAGACAGGAAGGAGAAGAGAAACAGAAGGGTAAGGAGGCGAGTGAATGCATGGTCAAAGAGGAAAGAGTTTGGGAGGCATTTGAAAGCAGGGAGCGGTGCTTAATAGGTGGACACCAGAAGGTGGAATAAGGCAGGAACAAGGAGTAAGTCAGTGTCAGATAAGCATATGGTGAAGATGAGGAACATATGCCTGCAGCTCATTGAGTTAGGGTGGGGCAAGGCTAATGATTGACTTGATGATGGTTGTGAGATCAATTCTCTGTGGTACAGAGAGCCAATGGAGCTTGTTAAGAATGGAGTGATGCGTGAAGAATATTGTGCTGTGTGTGGCTAGAACACCTCTACATCCCACAGAGGCAAACTCATTTTTTTCTGAATTTATTTAAATTGAACGAATTCTTAGAACACATTAATATAACATTTTGTTAACATGACCAACAGCTACATACTCATTTCTATATAATACATAGAAACATAGAAGATAGGAGCAGGTGTAGGCCATTCGGCCCCTCGAGCCTGCTCTGCCATTCAATGCAATCATGGCTGATCATCCAAATTCAGTACCCTGTCCCTGCTTTCTCCCCATATCCCTTGATCCCTTTAGCCTTAAGAAATATATCCAACTCCTTCTTCATTATATTTAATGAATTGGCCTCTACTGCCTTCTGTGGTAGAGAATTCCACAGGTTCACCACTCTCTGGGTGAAGAAATTCCTCCTCATTTCTGTCCTAAATGGCTTACCCCATATCCTTAGACTGTGACCCCTGGTTCTGGACTCCTCGACCATCGGAAACATTCTTCCTGCATCTAGTCTGTCCAGTCCTGTCAGAATTTTATAAGTTTCAATGAGATCCCCTCTCATTCTTCTAAACTCCAGCGAGTATAAGCCCAATCGACCCAATCTCTCCTCATGTGAATAGTGCAGTTACAAAAGAAACGCAAATGTGCATTGTTGTTCAAACAAGAACATTGCAAAATCAAGTATGCGTTCTTTGTAAACCCATTTGCAGCTTTGCTACATAGAGTACACCAAAGAAATTTTCCCACAATGTGGCATTTGACCTGCAGGGTTAAAAACTACCGCACAACAGAAAGTTATCACTCGAAGCCTAAACATTAGTAATTTACCCGCATTGTACTGCACTTTCAGAACAAGTACTGTACAGCTATCATTGTAAGTCCAGTCCCAAACTGCAGCATTCGGTCCAATGCCACTGTCCCAAGTCCATTTGTGCTAATAGAATCAAAGCCATTTCCAAGTGGTGGCTTTGTAGCAGTTTCACATTGTGCCCACAGCAGTGTAACGGTTAACTGCCACCCGGATACCAACTTTCATTGAAGTTTCCCCTCTGTGATGGATTTTACTAACCTCTAAATGCTATTTCAATGTTATTGTATTTTACTGATGTTCCTGTTTCTAAATTAGTGTCCAAACCACCAGCAATTAATGGAGTTTAAATGTATGAGCGTCATAATAAACCAAATAAGATGAATGGCAATAGTTTGTTAAACAGTGGGAAGGGATTAATATTTTATTTATTAACCAATATATAATAAGTTAAATAAATAAGTAGATATAAGCTGTAACTGCCTTCAATTTGACTTTAGATTTGTTGTGCCAATTATCCACATATGGTACCACATGAAATATTAGGCAATGCATAATGTGAATGATTGCCTCTGGTCTTGTAATGTTTTTTTCTTTCAGTTAGTGCTTCGTTAATGGGCTTTCATCCTTATGCACCTCATCCACATGAATTGACAGCAATCCTGCAAAGACAGATTCCTATTGCCGTCTCCTCCATGCTGTTATGTGTGGGCAGCTACAAGGGCCTGACCTTAGAAGATCCAATTACACAGCACCTAAGGCGGGATTGTGCCTGTATCTTCATTGCAAAAGCAGCAATTAGTGTACCTGTGATTAGGCTCCAGTTAATGTATGCTTTTATTTATGGAGGATAACCAGCACAACTAAACATCATTTGTCGCAGACTATAACATAAAGAGCATCGCTGATAGTTATAATTAGAGGAATAAAGCTCAAAGCACAATAAATGATGCTGAAGACAAATCACTCAAGCTGTCTTATATGGCTTGTATTGCATTTTCTTTCAGGGAAATAGATCCAGGCTGACCACAACGGTTGTGGATTAGTCAAGTACTATCACAGATGTGGAAGGAATGTATTTTCCCAATAGTTTCACTGCTGCAGACGGCCACCTAATTCCCTATTTTCTTGCACAGGAGCTTAAATCCTTGCCTCTGATTCACTAAGTGCTGTCCTCTCTGCTCAAAGCAAAAAGGCTTTATATATTGCTTCCAAAATCCAACCAGAAAATATTATCGGGCCCAGTTCCTCTGGACACTGGCTCCTTTCTGGGATGAATGCAAGAAGTGGTCAAAATAGGCCCTTGCATTATAGATAGTATTATGCCTGATAGGGTGATGAATACAGATTCAATAGGAGCCTTCAGAAGGCAACTGGATAAATACTTGAAGGAGAAAAAATTGCAGGGGTATGGGGAAAGATCAGGGGAGTGGGACTAACTGGACTGCTCTTCGAAAGATTCGGCGCAGACTCGATGGGCCGAATGGCCTAATTCTGTCCTGTACTATTCTATGATTCTGTGACTGTGGTGGAATCCTTCATATTTCCACACAAATGCATGCAGCATAAGGAACAGTGTACGTGCATAAACAGAATGGTATCAGTTCATCCAGCCAAGATTTGGTTAAAGTTAGAGGATGGTTAAAAATGTAACATGCAGGCAATAAAAGATGGTGCTCATAGAATAATGAGAGTAAATGCCTAATTTATCAATGGTATTTAGGAAGTAATGCAGGTTGGAGTACTGTACCAATCAACAAGTATATACGGGAGCAGTAACCATGGATGAAAGCAACAATCAGAAAGAATTGAAAGAAGGACTGTGGGTTGGTAGGGGTGGGGGTGGTGGGTTGGTAGGGGCGGGGTTATTTTGGCCAAATTGTGAAAACAGGCGCTGAGTGGTTGCTGTGCTGATAAGAAACACCTGTTTGAAAGTCTGGATTTAGCCTGCAATTTTTGGGCTAATTGATGATTATCATGATTGGAAGGTCCCTGCAGGCGCTAACCAGAAATCTGCAGGTTTAGTATTCAAGTGCTGATTAGTCACAATTTTCGTGGAGCACCCACTTCCACTGAACGGGTGGAGTACTCTGGCTGACACACAGCAGCAGTTTTCAGGTTGGCTCAGGGGCCAAAGGAGAGGTTTGCACAGGTTTTCGGGCACGGCACTGGAGGTCCTCATGGATGAGGTCCAGAGGAGGAGGGGGTGTCCTGAACCCACAGAGGGGAAGGGCACCACCTCGCCTTCCTCGCCCTCCAGTCCCTCTCTCCTGCAGTAGCTGGTGCTGCTCTACCTGACCTCAGGTCCTCCTCCCATTCTTCGTCCAGACCCAAGGGGGACCTCGAGTAAGATGCCCCAGACCAAGCACTCCCTTTCTCCTGATGACTCCTATTGGGTGTCCAATAAGGTGGGGTAGCACATCACTTGCTCTTTTTAGGTGAAGTCCTCAAGGAATTTCCAGAATAAATGTTGCTCGAGTGTTGGTGAAGTCTTGACAAAGTGTCTCAGAAAGCTCCAGCAACAATGATGGTCAGTATCCCTTTAAGTAGTGCTTCAAATCGACATCAATGCCATTTTTACTCTTAAACAGCTGGTTCCTGTTAGGAGAAGTCTTAGTTGAACTGCTTAGCCAACAAAATGCCATGCAGCCTCTTTAATGAGTGCTGGCAGGCATTTTAAGTGGTAATCAGCTATTTAACAAGCCTCCAAATGGCCGTTCCTAACGCTGGCTTCATCTCCTTTACCAAGATGCTGTCTTGCATTAAACATGGGCTAAACCCACGTTTCAGCTTAAGACCTCATCTTGGCCACCTCAGAAGCTCTTTAGCGCCTAAAGTATTCAGCGGAAATCACCCCCAATGAGTTTTAAACGAAGCAAGGAGGATGATACAAAACTAGAATTCCAACAGAGAGAGAGACTGCACATTGCCAAATTCTTTTGCTTATGAGTGTTTATCATATCCTACATATTTGGGACATGAAAGGAACAAAGAGAGACAATAGTGCTCAAAGTTCTGTAAGGATATACTCAGTCTTTCAAATATTTCAGCGAAAACACAAAACACAAAATCCCACTGTGCCTGCAAGGGTAAACACACAAGATATCCAAAAGAACAGAAGATGAACTTCAATCATTTTTAAACAGTTCAAACTCGTGTGTCAATAACCATACCTTTTCTTAAATATCTCGATATAAAGCACTTGCCAAAATATAGCATTGTTGGCAAGGTGTGGTATAACAGCACCTGCACAATCTTTGTGGATATACCCAGTTGTAGTAAGTAATCATAAAGCAAATTAGTGCTTCTACTTAGATCATCATCAAATAAAAGCAGTCGATCAATTGACTGATTAATATTACAGGTCAAACATCTAATTGATAACATTAACAAAGACATTGGGCTGGATTTTACTCTCAGTGGTGAACGAACAGTGCCAGTCGTTCATTGCACTTGCACTTGCCTATAGACTTTCTGTGGGCTTTAGCTCTGGAAGTTCCTGTCGGCCAACCATCGAAAAAATGTAGAGCCCTCTACAGAGCATCTGGGACCTGTGTGAACAGGGCAAGCAACTGTGTGTCTCCTTAACCAATCAAATTGAAGAATTGTTAATGAGCAGCACAGAGTCTGAACCAGGAAGTGCCAGTTCGAATAATGAATTCAATGTCAAATCATGTACAGAACGTGAAATAAAGAGAGGGAAAGAAAGATCAAATTAAGAGAGTGACAGAGATACAAGAGACAGAAATAAAAAATAAAAAACCTTTTTTTATTTAAATGTTTTCATTTTTTTTGAATCTCCAACAATAATTAAAATCTGAAGGAATGAGACTCCACACTTGTAAAAGTTAATTTTCAGTGACAGAGAGTTTGTTTGGCAGTAATTAAGACTTACCATGCTATTAAAAATTAACTTACACTGGAATGGATGCGCCTTAACTTTTTCCGTCGGGTTTAGTGGGTATCTATCACCTCAGTACCGCAACCTCATGCCGTTCCATGTATTTCAATGCCGAGGCTCTTGGCAAGATAGCCCGGCTTCTGGAGGAGCAGGGTAACTTGGACAGCAACTTCCTGATTTCTGTGTTTAACTGTGCATGTGTGGTCGGCAGAAGTTGCTGTCCGATTTAGACTTTAATAAATGGTGAGTGCTGTTAGCATCACCATTATGTCTACAGCAAAATCCAGGCCATTGTAATAATTACTCCTGAAAGGGTAACACTCCTTCAATGCAATTCATTTTTGTCTAAGGAATATTTCAGCAATGTTTAAATGTCAGGTGAATATGTGCGTGTGAGATTTTTTTTTGTCTTGTCAATATAGTAACATACCCTTTAACCTTCGAGGGTATGAGGAAAGAATTAAAAATCTAAAGAATAGGGCTCAATGAGCTAACTGGGCAATTTTGACAAATCATGATTAATATTTCTTGCAATGGTTATGAGGCAGATATACTCTTAGTGGGAATATAGAATCAAAATTTATCCTCAATCTTAGAATGAGATTAACATGTAGAAATCCCTAAGTCTTTGTAGCTGTTATAACTGTGAAAAATATTGTTAACTGGCATTGATTTTCAGAAAGGTACTTGGGAATAGAATCCCTTCCCATTGAATGGAGAAAGCTGAAGTCACTTTTTTCATTCTACTTCTATGTGTCAATTATTTATATTCAAATTATATAGAAATAACATGGGCCTGCAGTTATCATAGGAATATAGTAACATTAGGAACAGGAGTAGACCATTCAGCCCCTCAGGCCTTCTCCACCATTCAATTAGATCATGGCTGAACTTAACAAAAATCTATCGATCTCAGTCTTGAAAGCTCCATTTGTCCCAGTATGCACAGCCTTTTGGGAGAAGATAGTTCCAAATTTTTGCTGCCCTTTGTGTGAAACAAACGCTTCCTGATTTAGCTCCTGAATTGCCTAGCACTAATTTTAAGAGTATGCCCCTTGTTCTTGATTCCTTCACCAGAGGAAATCCTTCTAACATCATAAACCATAACAAAGAAGAATCGCAGAACTCTGCCAAGGAGAAGTTCTCAGAAACTGACCTAAGATTCCATTCCACTAAACTAATGATAGAATTTACCCTTTCATTGTCAAGTCTGTGTTGGTGTGTTGGGTGGGGTGGGCATGGCTGAGAGATGAAAGAAGAATGTTCTGCTCAGTGTAGACTAAGCTCCATAAATAATGACTTAGTGTTGCCCCCTCACTGAATATTTCCTGCAATTGGTCAAGAATATAAAAAGGATTTGCAACAAGCTCAATTGAGATTTCCAACTGCAAACTGCAGACTATTTACCCTGCGATCCTGTGCACTAACAGGAGAAAAAGAAATAACAGAATGATATGAAGGGCATGTCATCGCCTCACACAGATCCAGAGTCTATTATCAAAGCTCGTATAAGAGAAGAAGGGGAATAATTGCCTCTGAGAAAATATAAAAAGTATTTTAGAGATGTTCAAGACCAAGAATGAAATAATTGAATGGCTTGTCACAGAAAGCTCAAAAGATGTAAATAATCACACCTGACTACAAACTGCATGGCATGTTTGAAGGAATATCACAGAGAATAATGATCAAAATGCATTTGAAAAAGTGTCTGCTCAGTGGAAATATATAGATTTCGGCATCGCTGTTGCTTCATGAAATCATACTAGAACTGCTGCCGATATAGAGGATAATTCAAAGGGCAATCCACTTGAACCTAATTGTTAATCTGGACAGCTTCAACACATTAAGAATTCTCCTCAAATTGCCAAAGGAAATATGAAAGAGTCAAACATTAAGGGATTATTTTGGCACTGTGGAAAGTTCCTGCAGCCTTAAGAAACCCCCGAGAAACAAATCATTTCAGAATCTTTTAACATAACTCGTGGATCTCCCATACATTGCTCACTGTGAGTCTGCTGATCAGTATTTTATAGTAACAGGAGTGTTATTTTAATACAATACGCAGCGTATTATATTACAGTTGATCTCCTGTGGCTTTGCTCAAAGATAGGAAAATATTATGGCGTGCAATGAGCATAAAGGAGTGACCCTTAAAAGTTAACAAGGTCAGGTTATTTAACTAAGTCAAACACACTCCCTCAAGGAGCTGTTGAGAAAATTGGAAAGGAAATGACCAGAAATGCGAGGATATACCAAACAGGAAAGGATGAACAGGCTGGGTCTCTTTTCTCTTGAAAAGAGAAGGCTGAGGGGTGACCTAAGAGAGACTTAAGGAGAAGCTAGATAAGCACATGAGGGAGAAATTAATTGAATGATATCAATAGGGTTAGATGAAGAGGGGTGAGAGGAGGCTTGTGTGGAACATAAACGCTGACATGGACTGGTTGGGCCGAATGGCCTGTTTGTGTGCCGTATATCCTGTGTAATTCTATGTAATGACCATTTAATGGTAAGCGGTTGCGTGTAAGTGCAAAAATCTTCAGAAAGGGGGGGTTGGGGGTGGGGGGGGAGGTGGTGGTTGGGAGAGAAAAACAAAGCCAAAAGTAACTAGAGTGTGTGGACAGGTAATAGAGTGGCACAACACTCAGCTCTTCTGTGGTAGATGGCAAAGTTCATATAATGCTGCATGACTTGGGAACAGAAGGACTGCCCTATTTGGCACCTCCGGGTACCCTCCCCATAAGGTGGGAGTGCACCAGCCATAGCAGGAGGTGGCAACCTAGCTCAATACTATGTACAGTACGTTTAGCAGACGCATTAGAAGAAGGCACATTTTGAGGAAAGTTAAAAGGTAAGGCTCCCCAATACTACCGTATAGCCGGTAGATTGTCCAAGAGTGCATGCCACAAAGTGCTGCCTGTTACAGTAATTTTGCAGCATCTCATACATACCCATATACTTGAGCTGGATACACACTCAAGCACTTGCAATTGAAAGCCTTGCCATACTTTCATCTTCGAAGAGCTCCACTCATCAAATCAGTATAACAAGCTCTAATTGCATGATCAGTTACTGACACACATGACATTCTGCAGGCTATCACTGTGTATATACTCCTTCAATGTACCACACCTCCAGATTACTGGCTGCAAGACAAGGCGGCACATAATACAAGGAAATAAACAGACTCAAACTGGAGAATGACTCAGGAATCACACGCATGTAACAGCATAGAAGGAGCTGGGAATAGTGAAGCAACAGGCCTCCCCCAAGGGATGAGGCACTCCATATTGTGGACAGACTAGAGAAGCTGGGGTTGTTCTCCTTAGAGCAGAGAAGGTTAAGGGGAGATTTAATAAAGATGTTCCAAATTATGAGGGGTCTTGATAGAGTAGATCAAGAGAAACTGTTTCCACTGACAGGAGGGGCAGTAACTAAAGGACACAGATTTAGGATAATTGGCAAAAGAACCAGAGGCGAGATGAAGAAAATATTATTTACGCAGTGAGTTGTTATGATCGGGAATGCACTGTTTGAAAGGCTGGTGGAAGCAGACTCAATAGTAACTGTCAAGTGGAAGTGGATACATACTAGAAAAGGAAAAATTTACAGGGCTATGGGGAAAGACTAATTGGATAGCTCTTCCAAAGAGCCGGCAAAGGCACGATGGGGTGAATGGCCTCCTTCTGTGCTGTTTGATTCTATGGGGGCGATTTTCTGACTTCGGAGGAGGCGGGTTTGGAGGCGGGAAAGGCGGGAAAATCAGATTATAAGAGGTTGGGTTCGGAACCCACCCCCAACCTGCCTCCTTGGGATTTTGCCGGTTCCGGTTTTGGAGGTTGGGAAACGTTCCCGTCTCCAGCTGGCCATTGCACTATTTAACATCCTTAAATGCTCGTTAAGGGCCTCTCTAAGCCTATATTGAGAGGCCCTTGAGATTTTTCCAGCTTTTCGGTGTGATCCACGCAACTCCTGAACCACGCCAGATAAATCTGGCAGGTTGACACGTGGGTGACCTCCTCACTGCTGCAGGTCTAACAAGACATTTTTTATTGCAGCAAGGATTACTTGCATGTGCCAGACCTTGGCTTTAAAAGGTCTCTGAGCACTTTTAGAAGGCCTTCCAAAGTCAGAGGTGCTGCAGCTTGACTCCATCAACTGTGTGACCACCTTGGAAGAGCCTCTCCCCGCTTGAAAGGAGCGCTTCCCCAAAGGATGCATCTACAAGCAGCATGGGAACCATTCGTTTTCTTTCTGCATGGACCTCAGATGAGGATGAGGAGGAGGAGGATCTGGAGGAGGAGGAGAAGGAGGACGTCAGAGCCCGGGATGCAAGGGATGAACTTATCATGGCCAGATTTGCATAGGTTGCCCAAGTTGGCACATGTCCTTTGCTCCATCCTAGGACATCATTGACAATGGACTCTCTGGCCCCTTTCACTCAGGCCACCAACCTGACAATGCAAGTGTGGCGGTGCCCGCAATGTCGAGCTGCCTAAGGCGAAAGAACAGATGACATAAAGCCAACATTTTGGCTTCAAGTCATTTTAATGCTTTCCAGCAGGGATGGTATTTCATCAATACACAGAAACAGTCTCCCAATCTGCACACAGATCTGAAGGTTATTTCCCTTGC
Source organism: Somniosus microcephalus (assembly GCF_052327205.1). Lineage (NCBI taxonomy): Eukaryota > Metazoa > Chordata > Chondrichthyes > Squaliformes > Somniosidae > Somniosus > Somniosus microcephalus. The sequence continues at coordinate 153,620,409 of NC_140997.1, forward strand.
CAGCTGTACCCACACAGCCTTGGTTTCTTCGGCAGGCCTCTTCCTCCGAGATGAGTGGAAGAGCACCTCCAAGCTAGCTGTCACCCCCTCCAACAACATTTGTAGCGCCTCATCCGAGAGCCTCGGGTAGGCCCTTGCCTTGGAATTGGACATAGTGGCTTCTCAAAAGATGTTGGAAGTGGTGCAGGAGACGCAGAAATGCTGTGGAATGAGCCAAGGGAGCAAGAAGCCATAAAATCAGACTGGAAAATTGCTGTCAACAGAGGCGAGTTCCAGTCCCAAAACACTAATTGAGCAAGGGCATCCCACACCTCTGAAATCATGTGGCAAATCATGGGAAAATCGCAAATTTTTGAAACCTATCAGCGGAGGCGAGTTTCAAAGCCACCCAAACTGAAACCCGCCTCCATCTCACCTCCAGTGGGAAAATCGCCCCCTATGGTTCTATGATTCTATTCTAAGCTCAGAAATAGTAAGATGTTGCTTCTGTGTCTTGTCCCCTTTCCTATTCATTGCCAAACAGACACACACTGTAAGAGCCATAAAAGCTTAAGGAAATACTTTAAAATAGTGGCTAAATGGCATAATACAGTTAATTTACCTGACCGACTTATTGTATTAAGAAACCCCCTATTTTCTTGCTCCAGTAGTATAGTCCGACACCCCCTTCATTCTTGCCACAATGGAACAGTCCCTAAGCCACACATGGGTGCAGCCATTTTACAATTTAAACTGCACGTGGTGAAAGAGGCAGAAGCTGTGAGGTTTGGAGCAGTACAGTTTTTGACCGTGTTCGTTTATACGTGTTTGCTTTGTAATTCTGTTTGTTAAGTGTTATAGTAAACAGTTTAAAAGACAAAGCTACGTTTGGGAACGTTTTATTTCGACACGCGTCTACTCGTTGTTAAAGGCCCCACAGCTCAGTGGCCTGCCTGCTTGGAAACTAAGAAGCGCCACTACATTAGTCAAAAACTTGCTCCCTAAGAAGGAAGGGACGGAATCGTCGGCGAACGTATACATGAATGGTCACGGAGCCAGACGACAATATAAGAAAGCAAAGGTACAGTGACTGTTACTTGCTTTGTTCATTCTATTGAGAAGCTAAATAAGAGCTGCGGGTAAAATGGCCGAGGCCTTGCGGAGACAGAAGCTTCCCTCAGCCAGAAGGATTGCTAGCCAAAAGAGGGAAATAAAGCTCACCCCAAAGGCAATGGAAGAGAAGTTACATAGAAGCATAGGTGCAAGGAAGGCTAAATTAGCTCAGATAACTGGAAAAATGAAGATAATTGATCGCCTCATGGAAGATAATGCTAATATTAAGAAAGCTGAAGACATAGGCCTAGAAATTGAGTGCCCTTAGCGCCGATTTTGCGGCGCTAGAGGGCCTAGCGCTGCATTTGGCGCCGGCGCCGAAATTGCCTGGGGCCCTTACGCCGCGGTAGACCGGTAGCGCTGCGCCGGCACCGATGACGTCATCGGTGTGCGCAGCGTCCCGGTTGCCATGCCGACGGGCCCCAGCGCCGAAATTCAGTTGCGGCCGCCTCGCCCGTGACAGCCGCAACTAAGACTCTGGCAACAGAGTCTTACGAGTCTTTGCGCCGGCGCATTAAAGGCCCCGCGGCGGCCGGCCGCTTTCCCGCCGGCCGCCTGGCCGCAGCTCCCTCCCCGGACTTCCCCCCCCCACCCCCGGAACAGAAGCAAGCCCGGCACTTGTCCGAGGTGCCGGGCTCATTTTTTAAAAGATTTTCGCGGGCCACGATCGGGTGCAGGCAGCTCCTCCTTAAGGGAAGGAGGAGGCCTGCACTTCCCGAGCCTGCCGCACCGCATCGGGTGCCGCAGCGCCGGAATTGCGGCGCGAAACGGCAGTTAGCGCCGATTTACCGCCGGAAAGACCCTTCAATAGCGCCGGCAGCCGTTTGGGCGCGGCCCTGCTGAATTTTTGGCGCGCGCAGGGGGACTTAGCGCCGGCACTAACTTCCGGCGCTAAAGCCCTGGCTAAGCCAAAACTCAATTTCTAGGCCATAATGTATTACGATTTGTCCAAGCTGCATGAAGAATTTAATGTACTCAATGAAGATGTATTAGCACTTCTGTCTGAAGAAGAGGGAAACGATGATCAGCACAACTGGTTTGATCTTAAATCAACCAGCATTAAGGACTATATCAAGGCCACGGAACAGTGGATTTTAAAGATTCGTCAAGATGCTGATACAGCAGAGAAAGATAAAGTTGACGATGAAGTCGGACCAGATGATAGCATTTCAGAGACTTCCGCCAGACCGAGCAAAAATCGAAAAGAAGGTAGCTCTGTTTCTGGACGCAGGTCAGTCGCTTCCACCACAAGCTCGTCGCGACGCATGAGAGCGGAGGCTGAACGGGCGGCGTTGATGGCGCGCGCAGCATCTTTAGCAGAGAAGCAAGCTCTTGAATGGGAAGAGGCCCGACTGCAGGTCCAAGAGGCCCAACTGCAGGCCCAACGGGCCCAGGTGCAGGCAAAGAAAGAACAGCTGGAGATAAAAACAGCTATCGAGGTCACAGACGCCAGGTTGAGTGCATACGAAGATTATGAAGGCTCACGGGATGGCGGGAGCCACTGCCAGTCAACGTTGCCACATAGAGTTGGATCCAGGGCACCTTCAAGAGTTACAACAGAGCCCGAAGGCAATCCCCTGGCATTACAGCGTGGAAGAGTGGCCTCTCCACTAACAGGAGCACGTGATGCTACCCCAGACGTCAGACGGTCTAGACTTGACCCTGCTGATGACCACCAGAGGCCTGAAGACACAGGGAGAAGCCTATACCGAGTGATGCAACGTCAGAACGAAATTACAGAGATGCTTGTAAAACAACAGAATCTGTTTCGACTCCCTCAAAGAGACATACCAGTGTTCCAAGGCGACCCACTCAAGTATAAGCCCTTCATCAGATCCTTTGAACAAGCCATTGACTCCAAAACAGAGAGCAGCAGTGATAAGTTGTACTACCTGGGACAGTACACCAGTGGTAAACCACAAGACCTGGTCAGAAGCTGTGAACACATGAGACCGGACCGGGGATACATAGAAGCCAGGAAGTTGCTGCAGGAGCACTATGGTAACGAGCTGAAGATAGCCACTGCATATATTGAAAAGGCTACCAAGTGGCCACAGATCAGATCGGAGGACAGAGAGGCATTGAACGCATATGTTCTTTTCCTCATAGGATGTCGCAACACCATGGAGGATGTTGAATTCATGGAAGAGATGGACAATCCTACGACTATGAGAATCATCATCTCTAAGCTTCCTTACAGGATGAGAGAACAATGGAGAAGAACAGCCTTTGAGATAATGGAGAGACGGAAAAGTAGAGCCAGGTTTGCAGACTTAGTGAATTTCATAGACAAACAGGCTAAAATTGTTAGGGACCCATTGTTTGGAAACATCCAGGATGTCAGCCCGACTACTGATGGAAGAGTGAAAGCCAAGCCTGTTGAATCAAAGACTCTCAGGAAAGGTGGTTCCAGGGGAAGCAGCTTTGCAACCATCGTCACTCAGGCCGAGGAAGAAAGGCCCCAGAACTCCTCTACCAAAAGGAGCAGCACAGGGACGTTTGCTGATGCCTTTCAGAAGCCATGCTTATTCTGCCAGAAGAATCATACATTGGATTTCTGCAGCGACATCAAAGCACAGCCACATAAGGACAGAATCGAATTCCTGAAGTGCAATGGCCTATGTTTTGGATGTCTCTCTCAGGGGCACCTGAGTAGAAACTGTAAGCAAAGAACAACATGCAGAGAGTGCACTCAGAAACATCCCAGTCTGCTGCATATCCATAAAGAAGAACAAGTCCCTAAGAAGAGTGAAGAAAACAATACCGACGAGACGGTTGTTTCAAGTGCTCTGGTGTCGCTAGAACCAGAGACTTGTGGACTTACTGGGGCCGGTGACAGGGATTGTATTCTTGCCATCGTACCAGTAAGGATCAAGTCTAAGAGGAGTGAGAAGGTTGTGGAGACTTACGCCTTCACGGATCCAGGTAGTTCAGCAACGTTCTGCACAGGATCACTCATGCGACAGCTGAACGTTAGAGGCAGAAGAACAGAAATCCTATTACGCACCATGGGTCATGAGAAGGCAATGCAAAGTTATATCCTGTCAGACCTAGAAGTGTGTGGACTTGAAGAGAAGGACTTCATAGACCTGCCTAATGTTTTCACACAGAGGGAGATTCCTGTTAGAATAGGGAACCTAGCCCTGCAGAAGGATGTGGATAGATGGCCTTACCTAGAAAAGGTGCGTCTCCCATACATTGAAGCAGAAATTGGCCTATTAATTGGAACCAATGCCTACAAAACTATGGAGCCATGGCAGGTGATAAACAGCAAGGATGACGGACCCTACGCCGTCAGGACAGCCCTTGGATGGGTAGTCAATGGACCGGTAAGGAGAGATGATGGCAACAAGTCGAACAAGGAGGAACGACAAAATGTCACAGTTAATCGCATCTCGATCGCAAGCATCGAAGAGCTGTTGATACAGCAGTTCAACGCAGACTTCTCAGAACGCAGCTGTGAGGAAAAGACAGAGATGTCACAAGAAGACCATCAGTTCATGGATTTGATGACAAGGTCTACACAGTTCATTGATGGCCACTATCACATTGGTTTGTCACTGAGAAGACAGACCGCGAAGATGCCGAACAATCGCTGCATAGCAGAGCAACGCGCCATCAGTCTAAAGAGAAAGCTGAACAAGAACCCCGACTTTCACGAAGACTACAAAGACTTCATGAGAAACATCATAACGAAAGGCTATGCTGTAAAAGTGCCTGAAGAACAGTTGAACAGAGACGATGGAAGGGTCTGGTACATTCCTCATCACGGGGTGTATCACCCAAAGAAGAAAAAGATCCGTGTAGTGTTTGACTGCGCCGCCTCATTCAGAGGAACTTCACTGAATGATCAGCTGCTTCAAGGTCCCGATCTTACTAATACCCTCATTGGCGTCTTGACTAGGTTTAGACAAGAGCTTGTTGCCATGATGGCAGACATAGAATCAATGTTCTACCAAGTCAGAATCCCTGATGAAGATGCTGATCTTCTGCGTTTCCTTTGGTGGCCAGATGGTGACGTTAGTCAAGCGATGGTGGAATGTAGAATGGCCGTACACTTGTTTGGAGCCACATCATCTCCCAGCTGTGCAAGCTACGCTCTCAGAAAAACTGCAGAAGATGGCAAAGGCAAAGCACCATCAGAGGCCGTGGAGACAATCTTCAGAAACTTTTATGTCGATGACTGTCTGAAGTCCGTGTCAACAGAAGACGATGCCATCGCACTGTCAAGAGACCTTAGAACTCTGTGTTCGAATGGAGGATTCCATCTGACTAAGTGGATAAGCAACAGCAGAGCAGTTCTAGCTTCTATCCCAGAAAAGGAAAGAGCCACTGAAGTCAAAGATCTGGACCTGAGCCACGATGTCCTTCCTATCGAGAGAGCTCTTGGTGTACAATGGTGCATCGAGTCAGACACGTTCAACTTCAGGATAATGGTGAACGAAAGACCATCCACAAGACGAGGGATTCTCTCCGTGGCCAGTTCCATCTACGACCCTCTCGGATTCCTGGCACCACTCATTCTGCCGGTGAAGCTGATGCTACGAGAGCTGTGTAGAGACAAGAGAGGATGGGATGAAGATATCCCAGAAGGTCAAGCTCAGAGATGGCACAGATGGCTGACAGATTTGCAACAACTTTCTAGCTTCAACGTCAGTAGATGCATCAAGCCCGCGAGTTTTGGAGTTACAAGGACGGCTCAACTACATCATTTCTCGGACGCCAGTGAGGACGGCTATGGCACGGCTACTTACCTCTTGCTGACAAATCAACAGGGCCAGAAACATTGTGCCTTCCTGATGGGGAAATCCAGGGTGGCTCCGCTGAAGCAGGTCACCATCCCGAGACTGGAATTGACGGCAGCGGTTGTTGCAGTTAAAGTTGACCAGGTGATGCGTAAAGAGTTACAGCTCCCATTAGAAGAATCTGTCTTCTGGACGGATAGCACGACAGTGCTGAAGTATATAGAGAATGAGAAGATACGCTTCAAGACCTTCGTAGCAAACAGAATCTCATCCATTAGAGAAGCTACACAACCATCTCAATGGAGGTATGTAAACACCTCATTAAACCCAGCAGATCAAGCCTCACGGGGATTGAAGGCTGAAAACTTCACGAGGAGCGAAACTTGGATACAAGGCCCAAGTTATCTGCTGGAAACAGAGAGATCATGGCCAGAAAGACCAGATATGCCAAGTCAGATTGCTGAAGACGACGTCGAAGTCAAGAGATCAGTCACAGTAAATCTCATAAATACGAAAGAGAACTTCGACACAGTGAAGAAGCTTGTTAACCATTTCTCAGGATGGCACCAGTTGAGGAAAGCAGTTGCATGGTTCCTAAGGTTGAAAGAGTTGCTGCTACACTGGAGCGGTAAGAGAAAAGAGTACCGAGCCACTATCAGTCAGTCTGAAAGTAACCCTGATAAGCAGAGAATGCTTCTACAGCAGTACATGCATCAGCGCAAGACCACATTGGGCAAGAATTCATTGACCGTGGAGGATTTGGCCAAGGCTGAGAAGGAGATAGTTCGCTTCAGTCAAAGACAAAGATACCCAGAAGAAATCGAAGCTCTACAGCGAAATACTCCAATCAAGAAAGGTAGTCATATCTACAAGCTGGACCCTACACTGCAAGATGGAGTACTGAGGGTGGGAGGGAGACTAAACAAATCTGCTATGCCAGAGGAGGCCAAGCATCCTGCTATCCTTTCTAAGGACCTCCGGGTTGCTACTCTCATTCTTCAGCATATACACCAGAGTATTGGACACAGTGGGAGGAATCACGTGCTTGCGAAGCTAAGACAAAGATACTGGATTCCAGGAGCTAATTCCGTAATAAGAAAAATACTCTCTGAATGCATTGTTTGCAGACGGTTACACGACCCTGGAAAGACCGATCACAAAGCTCTGCCTGCTACAAGAAGTAGCGTGAAAGGTTCCTGAACGAAAAAAGTGGACATTTATATTTTAAATATGTTGAACTCATTAGTTTATGACTCTTAAGAATGTTTGAGTAATTGATATGCTTCATGTGCCTAGTCAATTAGGGGCCGGAATGTAAGAGCCATAAAAGCTTAAGGAAATACTTAAAAATAGTGGCTAAATGGCATAATACAGTTAATTTACCTGACCGACTTGTTGTATTAAGAAACCCCCTATTTTCTTGCTCCAGTAGTATAGTCCGACACCCCCTTCATTCTTGCCACAATGGAACAGTCCCTAAGCCACACATGGGTGCAGCCATTTTACAGTTTAAACTGCACGTGGTGAAAGAGGCAGAAGCTGTGAGGTTTGGAGCAGTACAGTTTTTGACCGTATTCGTTTATACGTGTTTGCTTTGTAATTCCGTTTGTTAAGTGTTATAGTAAACAGTTTAAAAGACAAAGCTACGTTTGGGAACGTTTTATTTTGACACGCGTCTACTCGTTGTTAAAGGCCCCACAGCTCAGTGGCCTGCCTGTTTGGAAACTAAGAAGCGCCACTACACACACACACACAAAACTACACAAACATCACACATAGTGGGGGGAGTTCACTTCAATGGAAATTAGGCAGGTTCTATAAGAGGCAGGTGATTCCCCTCTGCCAGATTACCGCCCAGGTGATGAAGATGTAATTTTACCCCAGCATCTTGCAAGGCGGGTTCTGCGAGGGAGTGAGTCTTGGCAGCATTCTAATGTTTGTACTTTTTCTATCACTGCAGATCTCGAAGGGCAGCCTGCCAGCCTGGTGACCCAGACCAAGACAGTGCCACACCACACCCTGCATCTTTCTCTTAAATGTTTGCAAGCACCAGCGCGGCTACCCACATCCTGGAGGGTGCAGGAGCTTGAGGACGGGGCACTAGGTGAGTAATAGTGCACAGGTGTGGCTGCAACTTGCTGCATTATAGTTGCATTTATATCCTTGAGCCTTCTTAGTTTAGTTCTGATGCCTCAAATCTAATTAAACACCCAGCATGGAAGATAAGTTATATTTATACTCCTGATAATTATCCAACTGTGTTGTACACACAAATTAGCTAAGCTTACAGTTGCCAAACCTCTGCAGGCGGCAACCCTGGAGAAAAATCATCGGTGCTTTAAAATAAAATTGTGTTTTGTTTTAATTTTCTTTGAACACTTTTGTTTATTGGCCTTTGGAGATGGGAGGGAAAGGGCTGTTTGACCGACAGTCAAGACTCATCCAATCGGGAATCGAAGGGCTGGATTTTGCCAGCCCTGGGGAGGCGGGTTTGGAGGTGGGACTTCCGGGAAAATGGCAGAATCTGGGGGCAGGTAACCATCCCGCCCACAACCCGCCTCCGTGCCATCTTCCCAGGAGGCGGGTAGACGACCCGTGCCGGGTCCCATCTCCTGGAGGCGGGAAGGGGATTACAGCCACTTAACTGCCTGTTAAACAGGTATTTAACAGGCAGTAAAGAGGATTATCCCCATTTTTCCACCAGAGGCGCGGGCTTCCCGATGCTGGGAAACCCCACCAGGGTCAGGGAGGTGAGCAGTGGGTCTGCAGGGGTCGGAGGGGTGCAAAAGTGTGCTGTGGAGGTAAGTGATGGGTGCAAGTTTGGAGAGGTAAGTATGTAAGGTGACTGGAAAGTGATAGAAAATGTTTACTTACCTTTGTATCTTCCTGCAGGCTTCAACAGTTGGGGATGCGGAGACTCTTGCATCTAACCAGCAGAGGTGACAGATGGCTGCTGCATTCTCCGATGCAACAGCCATCTAATTTCTGCTCAAAAAGAGGTTTGATGAGTCTTGCATACAAGAACTCATCAAACAACAGAGAATGTCAGTGTTTGACAGCTTCTCAGTGCTGTCAAAAGATGACAATTCATCTGTCAAAATTTTTTGACAGATGAAATGTTATACGCTGACGTTCTCTGTAATCGGCTTCCCCTTAATTAGCCTGCTAAGCCCGCTTAACAACAGACACTGGCACTAACCAGAAACAGAGAAAGAACTCTACAAAAGATCACTGCTATTAAACAATGACAGTCACTTGCATTTCATAGAATCATCATACAGCATAGGAGGAGGCCATTCTGCCCATCATGTCTGTGTTGGCTCTTTGAAACAGCTATCCAATTAGTCCCACTCCCCTGCTCTTTCTCCATCGCCCTCCTTTTCAACTTTTGAAAGTTACTATTGAATCTGCTTCCACCACCTTTTCAGGCAGTGCATTCCAGATCATAACAACTCGCTGCATAAATTTTTGTTTTCCTCAGCTCCCTCCTGGATTTTTTTCCAATTATCTTACATCTGTGTCCTCTGGTTACTGACCCTCCTGCCAGTGGAAACATTTCCTCCCTTTCTACTCTGTCAAAACCCCTCATAATTTTCAACACGCTTTAGGATTCGCAAAATTGTACTTTATATTATAGAGGGTCGAATGGCAGAAGAGGCCATGATTTTAAAGACTGTTTTAAAAGAAGCCCAGAAAAAGGGGCATTCAAAATGGCCGCCAGACCCCGTGATCAACTTATTGGGACACTTTAAAATGGTTCCTGCAAATCCTCAGACAGCTTTGTGGATTCAGCCCAAAGTAAGTTCTGGAAGCTGTTTCTGAGAGAACGAAACCAGACACCCACATATACATATAGATTGGATACAGATCCAGTCGAGATCGGCCTGTAGATAAAGGCCATCTAAATGTTGACCCAGACAAAAGGCAACAGTTTCATATTCATGAGAAGAGCATCAAGGGCCCGTTAAGGACATCACCAGGACATTAAAAACAATGAAGGTCATTCCAGACCAGAGATGGGCCGTTACCGGCCATCCTAGAACAGTTTAAAATATAATAACTACCCCGTTGTGCAACAAGCCCGCCAAAAGTTAAACAAAGACTAACCTGATTTGGCGCTGGAAAAGAGCTTCTGGAAAAGAAGTATAATTGTGAGAACACATGGGTAACAGACATGGACAACGCTCATCCGCTTTCCAGCTTGCAGGCCTGTCCAGCTTTTGAGCTGGGTAAAGAGGAGTCGCTTCGGGAGAAGATCAGCGGGACTCCTCTCCATCGACGGAGAGGAAGAAGAAGAAGACCAAACCGCCATCAAGAAGACCGCTCGAGCCGGCGTCCCGCCCTGAGGTAAAACATCGGGAGATCATCGACCAACCCCGGGTCGTTGACGAAACGAGAGGCCATCAACCCGCTCCGGCTCAGGAGAAGAGATAAAATAAAACTGAAGAAATGATGGGGGCTGTAATGATATCAGCAAATAGTGATGGTATTTGCCTGTTTGATTATGATGCCTTACCAGCATATTTGCATGTATTGATTATTTATGCCTGACCAGCAGAGGGCATGTGAGAGACAAGCAGTTTAGTTTTAGTTTCATTTTAGATGGATCTCTAGGATGGTGTCTCCTGTAATGCTGTTAACAGAGTTGAACATACTTTAGATAAAAAGACATTCTCTTTCATGAATGTTTCGTCATTGAACACACATACAAATCAATACATGGTGTCAGAAGTGATTGAAAGAGATGAAGAGGAAAAATCTGAAGTTAAATCAGCTCTCCAGATATTAGCAAGCCAAAAGAGAACATCGTTACTTACCATTGGAGAATAGCTAACAAAGTGAAAAATGGAAGGTTTACACCCACCGGCGAAGCTTCAGTTGACAGGTAATGTGGCTGAAAATTGAAGGAGGTTCAAACAACGTTTGGAGTTGTATTTAGCGGCTATCGGAGCTGACGAGAAAAGTGATAAAATGAAAGCGTCAGTGTTCTTGCATGTCGTGGGTGATGAAGCGCTGGAGGTGTATAATAACTTCACATTCGCTGCTGATGGAGACAAAATGAAGTTGGATAAAATAATGGAACAGTTTGAGGCCTACTGCATACCTAAACGTAATGTGACGTTTGAGAGGCACTGATTTTTCACATGTGTACAGAAAACGGGAGAGACTATTGATCAGTATGTGACTGAACTGAGAAACCGAAGCAAAACATGTAAATTTGGGGGACTGACAGACTCGTTGATAAAAGACAGACTGGTGTGTGGTATTCCAGATAATGGTCTAAGGGAAAGACTGCTAAGAGAGCAGGATCTAGACCTGGGAAAGCCATAGCACTGTGTAGGGCTACAGAGATTGTGAAGTCGCAGGCAAGGGAGCTGTTCAGTGACAGTAGCTGCAACGTGGATGCAGTGAGAATGAACGGACACAAACCGTTTAACAAAAAGAGCGCCAATGTGAAAAAAGAGGTGTGGCCAGCGAACAAAAATGAAAGGGGCAATCGAAAGTCATGTAGTCGATGCGGTACACAGCATCCACCAAAAAAGTGTCCAGCATATGGCAAAACATGCAATAGTTGCAACAAAAACAACCATTATGCCCGTTGCTGTAAGAACCAAGCGCAACAAAGCAAGGTCCATGCAATAGATGAAAGCGAGATAGAGGAGTTCTATGTAGATGTTGTGTCTGAAAACAAAAAAGAAGAAAAAAGAGACTGGATGTTGACACTAAAAGTGAATGACATACATATTCCATTTAAATTGGATACTGGAGCACAAGTTAATGTGATATCAGAGACAGATTTTAAGAAAATTAGACCCAGACCAAAGATACATGGAATAAAAGTGAAAGTGACAGGATACTCAGGTACTGATATACCAGTGAAAGGAAGATGCATTGTCAAAGTGACACACAAGGACAGAGAGCACACGTTAGCATTAATCGTGGTGCCAAAGGATGTGCAAGCCATACTAGGTTTAAAAGCCTGTGAGAGACTGAACCTGGTAAAGAGAGTCCTCGTTGTGGAAAGCGAAGGAGAGACAGTCTATGATGAACTCATGAAAGAGTACAACGACCTATTTCAGGGTCTAGGCTGCCTTCCAGGAGAACACACGATCAGAGTAGATAAAAGTATGCCAACGGCCATACATCCATGCAGGAAAGTTCCGTTTGCTCTTCAAAAGCAACTGAAGGCAGAATTGGACAGGATGGAAAGCCTGAACGTGATTCAGAAGATAGATGAGCCAACTGAGTGGGTGAGTTCCCTCGTCGTTGTGGACAAAAAGAATGGAAAGCTCAGAATTTGCCTGGATCCAAGAGATCTAAACAGAGCAATAAAGAGAGAGCACTTCAAGCTTCCTACACGTGAGGAAATCATGTCACAGTTTGCAAATGCAAAGTATTTCAGCAAGTTAGATGCATCATCAGGATTTTGGCAGATGAAATTGGACAAGGCAAGTTCAAGACTGTGCACGTTCAACAGTCCATTTGGCAGATACAGATTCCTAAGGTTACCATTTGGCATTGCCTCAGCTCCTGAAGTGTATCACAAAACTATCCATATGATCTATGAGCACCTGGAGGGAGTTGATACATCAATGGATGACATCATAGTATGGGGAACCACGAGAACTGAGCATGACGAGAGACTGAAAAATGTGCTGGAAGCAACAAGGAAAACAAACCTGAAGCTGAATAGAGAGAAATGCCAGCTCGGGGTGACAGAACTGACATTCATGGGAGATATCCTTAGCAGTGAGGGCATCAGGCCAGATCCCAGAAAGGTGTCTGCCATTGAGAATATGCCAAAGCCACAATGCAAAAAGGACGTGCAGAAGTTTAATGGAATGATCAACTACATGGGTAAATTCATATCCAACCTCTCAAAAAAGATGGCGCCACTGAGATGACTAACTGAAAAGAACATAGAATGGGAATGGAATCATGAGCATGAGAATTCATGGAGCGATCTAAAGAAACTGCTCACAGAGGAACCAGTTCTGAGGTTTTATGACCCAGCGAGACCCATCAAGATATCATCAGATGCATCACAGAGTGGGCTCGGTGCCGTTCTTCTGCAAAAATATGACTACTGGCAACCTATTGCATATGCATCGCGCTCAATGACAGACGCGGAGATGCGATATGCTCAAATAGAAAAGGAGCTGCTCAGCATCACATACGCCTGTGAAAGATTTCACCAGTTTGTGGCAGGACAAGCAATCAGTGTAGAGACTGACCATAAGCCCTTGATTGCATTGTTCCAAAAGCCACTAAATAGCTGTCCGCTTAGAATACAAAGAATGATGATCAGGCTGCAACGCTATACACTGACTGTTGCGTACACACCGGGTAAGCTGATGTATACAGCAGACACGTTGTCCAGAGCTGTTGACCCAGGAGAGCCCGCAAACACCAAAATGGATGAAAAAGTGAACGCCTACGTGGACATGATCACAAGTGCACTGCCCATAGCAGATGCAAAAATGGAGCTCATAAAGACTGAGACAAACAAAGGTGAAACACTGAGACGACTGAGGAAAAGCATCTTGGATGGATGGCCCAACATGAAGCAAGACTGCTCACCTGACATGGCAGAGTACTGGAACTGCAGGGCGGAACTATCAGTGGTCAAAGACATCATCTACAAAGGAAGTAAAATAGTTATCCCAAAGAGTCTGAGAAAAGAGATGCTAAAAAGGATCCATGGAGGACAGCTGGGAATCGAAAGTGTAAGAAAAGAGCATGGGAGGTGATGTACTGGCCACGAATCAACCAAGATGTGACAAATGAGGTGTCAAACTGCACAATATGCCTGAAATATCGAGCAAGCAATCCGGTAGAACCACTAAAACCACACCCAGTGCCAGACAGACCTTACCAGAAGGTAGGCGCTGACCTATTCGTATGTCAAGGGAAGGACTATCTTGTAGTCACAGACTATTACTCCCTGTATCCAGAGGTTTGTACACCACCACTGCAGATGCTGTGATAACATGTATGAAAGCCATATTCTCCAGACATGGCGTGGCAAGCGAGGTCTTCACAGACAACGGACCCCAGTTTTACAATGCAAGTTTCTGACACTTTGCCAAAGAGTGGGACTTTGTCCACACAACGTCAAGTCCTCACTTTCCACAGTCCAATGGACTAGTGGAAAAATCGGTCCAGACAGTGAAAAGACTGATGTACAAGGCAAAAGACAGTGGAACTGACTTCTACCAGAGCATGCCTGTATACCGCACAACGCCGCTCGAGTGTGGTATGTCACCAGCCCAACTCCTTATGGGACGTCTGCTAAGGTCAAACCTACCCATCCCGGAGAACCTCCTGAAAACAAAAGAGGGGGAGAAAGTGAGGAAGTTCAAAGAACAACAGAAAGAAAAGCAAAAGTACTACTATGACAGAGGAACACAAAGCCTACCTGAACTCCACACTGGTGACCAAGTAAGGTTCAAAGACAAAACAAACATATGGACTCAGAAGGGAACAGTCCTGAGTGAAGTTCAACCAAGATCATACACCATTCAGACAGATGAGGGTGCTGTTCTGCGAAGAAATCGTCGAAATCTTCTCATGGGACCAGCCACAGCAAGTCAAAAGACTGATACTGTTGAACAACCTGATCACACAGCAGGTCAAAAGACTGATACTGTTGAACAACCTGATCACACAGCTGAGAAATCATCATCTGAGGCAACAACTCAGATTCAAGGACAATTAATCAGAAAATCCTCAAGACACGTGAAGCCTCCTGAGAGACTCATTCAGCAAGTTTAAGGACTCTTATTATAGAAGGAAGTAATGTTATCTTATTCTTTCTTCAAGTTCTAGGTATTTACATATTTCATGTGAACACACAAAACAAGGTTAAAAAACCTTGATCATGATAATGATAATGTAAGTTCATTAAGTGTTACAGTTAAAATGCAGAGTAATACAAAGAAAGCATGTTGTTAGATAAAAATAAAATACTTTTGTTTTAAGAAAGGGAGATGTAATGATATCAGCAAATAGTGATGGTATTTGCCTGTTTGATTGTGATGCCTTACCAGCATATTTGCATGTATTGATTATTTATGCCTGACCAGCAGAGGGCATGTGAGAGACAAGCAGTTTAGTTTTAGTTTCGTTTTAGATGGATCTCTAAGATGGTGTCTCCTGTAATGCTGTTAACTGAGTTGAACATACTTTAGATAAAAAGACATTCTCTTTCATGAATGTGTCGTCAGTGAACCCACATACAAATCAATACAGGGGCCAGCCCAAGGCCCCTCTGACCAGGGTCGAGCTGACGATCCCCGACCCCGCCGACATCCAGGCCAGCCGGTGTCCAGCCGCCCCGACCCCCACCTCAGGACAGAGGTGAGGCGCAGCTCGCTGGGGCTCCACGATCCACGCGGAGACAGGACACCTGAAAGGACCAAACGCAGACTGGTTCAAAACCTTGCACTTCCTAGTTGGATTGGTGAGCCTGTTTCTGGTGCTCCATATTCAGATCTAGATAGGTTTAAGGGGGTGGATATTTAAGGGTATAATTAACATGAGTTGTTATCCCTCGATGTTCCGTGTGTTTCCCTATTTCATGATGATTTTTGTAGAGTATAATATGCCTGTATTTGCCTTAGTTAGTATTGTGTCGTTATGATTTGTCTGTGTTTTTCCCTCCCATGTACTCTCTTATCTGCTTGCATTTGATTTGTGTTACCATATGCAATAACATTTTATTTCGTTTCATCAAACTTGGTCCATAAGAGTTTTCTCTACATTGTAGTTCCTGCCCCAAAGTCCAGAGTGCAGAATCTAAGGGGCGAGTGGGTCGAACCACTCAAGGTTTTACTGTGCAAGAGAGAGAGGCCTCTAGAAAGAGAAATCTCTGCGATCTAAAATCCTTACAGAAAATGGCGACCGTGGCAGGACTCTGGCAGCAGGATTGCAATGTAATAGATCAAAGTTTGAATGGTCAGAATGCAATGGATGAGAGGATAGCGGATTATGTCTTTGGCAAGGTAAATCTCACTAAGCAGTGGATTTCCGATCTCTTACTGGATGGGCGTCCGGTGGATGCAGCCATCAGGTGGACAGAGAGCAAAGAGCATA
Source organism: Somniosus microcephalus (assembly GCF_052327205.1). Taxonomy (NCBI): domain Eukaryota; kingdom Metazoa; phylum Chordata; class Chondrichthyes; order Squaliformes; family Somniosidae; genus Somniosus; species Somniosus microcephalus. Next base: position 153,636,341 of record NC_140997.1, read on the forward strand.
AGAAGTCAGTGGAGAAGGCAGTGTGGCTGATGTGTTACAAGAAGCAGGTCCAGATCTTGGACCGAGTCACTGCAGCACAGGCAGCCAGGATCACAACCCAGGCAGCAGAGATAGAGGAAAAGGCCATGGGTGGGGAAAAACTCATCACAGCGCTTCAAGCGCTAAATCAGGAATGCCAAGTGATAGCTAGTCAACATCAGGCTAGGATAGAGTACCTGGAGTGCCAGGTTACTGAGGCAAAGATCAATGAAACGAGGATCCGGGAGAAAAACGCCCGCCTCGCACAACAGCTAAAAGCGCAGGAGGAGAGAGTAGTGGAGGTTAAGGCAGCTTACAAGCTAGCCCTCGAGCACGGGTTTGAGAGCACAGACCACGGCCCCTGCCAAAAGACCATAGAGTGCCTAAGAATGGCCCTGGTTAAGGCAAAAGGCATGGTGTGCCTCGTCAGCCTGAAAGCCAGTCGCATGGACTTTTTAAAGGAATCAAAACAGCCGATTCCAACTGAAGTAGTTGTGGTACCAGCCACCGAGCCCTCAGCACCGCCGAGCTGTAGTGAGACTTGGCCGGAAAACAGGGGGTGGTAAAAGAGGAGGCAGCTGAGGTGGAATGTGAGGAAGAACAGCCACTGGTAGCAAAGCCGGGACCGGCACCAATGTGTCCCGCTTGGCACCAGAGGTTCGGTCCCAACACCGCCAATGGCGATGTCGGACCCCACCAGAACCAGCTCGCGGTGCCATACGCTGCCCCGCAATTAAGGTCCATGGTGAGCCACCTCACATGACTCACAGTAAAGGGAGATCCCTCGATTCATTTCAGGGAGATAGAGGAAACAGCAGCCATTAATGACTGTGATGAACAGGAACAGGTGAAACTGTTGCTTTTCTCCCTGGATTGCACAATCCTTCAGTGCCTCTCAGATGAGAGTAAGAGGGAACGGAAAGGGTATACGGACCTCAAGGAGGAAGTCTTAGAAGTAATGGGAGTGGACGACGGTACTCCATTCGACCATGTGGAAGAGACCGTGCAGCAATCTGGAGAACCCCACGCAGAAAGGCTGTGGCCTGTGTATCGACGCAGCTGTCCGGGCATGCCTGAACGGGTTGCAATGAACGACAAACAGTGGGTTCATTGGCTCCGTTGCTTGGTTACCAACAGCTTGCCGCAGATACGGGCCCTAGCCAGATCTTGGTTTGGTCCCCAAGGTCCCAGTGTCACGGAGGAGACGGTGCTCCACCAGCTCAATGTTGCGTATAAGAATTGCAGAGGTCAGGAAACACCGCCCCAGAAGGGGAAGGTGCATGAGGCAAAACCCGCAGCCCCAAGCAAGACGGAGTGGCGTCAGGAGGGGAATCGCCCTACCCAAGCCAAGCTCAATTGCTACGGGTGTGCGAAGGATGGACATTGACGCAAGGACTGTAGAAATCCATGGAAGGATAATAAGGGAAAATTTCCCGCAGCCCAAGCCCAAGCCCAGACCGCCGCCCCAGCACCAGCCCAAACCCAAGCCGTAGCTCCTGCCCCAGCACAAGGAGCTGGTGCAGTTATAGATCCCGCTGCGATTGAATCAATCATAGAGACAATGCGGTCTCTGATGATTTCGCAGGGGAAGATAGCCATCACCACTGGTCTTGTCGCTCCTGAAACCCCGACCGCTGTGCCCACATGACGAGAGCCAGCGCAGCCTGTCGACCTGTGTCCCCCAGAAAGACACGCACAGGAAGAGACCTCCTGTAAAATGGAGGAATACCTGCGATGCCAGGTTGGGGAGGCTAAGTTAGTTGAGCAGGCTTTAAGGGAGGAGAACGCTAGGTTAACAGCGAGGGCTGGCAGTTTAGAGGGTCAGCTAAGGACTTGTAAATGGTTTCATATCAATCAATGTAAACTGTTTAAGCCAGGTTCAAGAGTACCAGCAGCCAAAGCCAAGTCTGAGGGTAAAGATCCTCAGCCTGAGGCGTGCGATGAGCCACAGACCACACAAGCTGGCGTTGTAGCCTCCTTGGAAGGAGAAGCTGCCCCGCCCACCTGGGGGGAGGCTTCCCCTATGGCCTGGGACTCGGACGAGGAGGAGCCCGAACAGCAAGGCCCCGCCCTCGACACGATTCTGGAGGAGGTGGAGTCAGAGGACGGAGGTCCCGCCCTCGACTCAAGCGTGGGGGAGGTAGAAATTGGGGGCGGAGATTCTCCACCTGTAGAGACAAGTGAGGAGGAGCCGTCTGCCACAGGCCCAAATCCCGAAGGGGCGGAGCCTGAGGGGAGGAAGCCGAAGCCCACAGTCCTGGAGGAGCCACGGGCTGTGAGAGCTAAAGTCTCACCCGAAGGTCCACTCGCCAAAGGAGCCTGCCCAAATCCCAAAGGGGCGGAGCCTGAGGGAAGGGAGCTGAAGACCACAGTCGTGGAAGAGCCACGGGCTGTGAGAGCTAAAGTCCCAACCGAAGGTCCGCTCGCTAAGGGAGCCACGCTCAAAGTATCTCTTCGCAGGTCGACACGAACGCCTCAGCCGGTAAAACCTTGGCCCGATTCCTCCGTTCTCAGTAAACGCCGACTTGAGAAACCCCTGACAAAATGCAGTCCCCGATTGACAGCAAAAGGCTGCGGGGAACCCAAGCCACAGGTCACTGCAGCCCCACCGCAGGGAGCGGCGAGCTGCAGTCCAATCAGGGATTAGGCAAGCCGCCCGGGGACGGGCAGCACTGGACATAAGTTAAGTTTAAGTTTTAAGTTTAAGGTGTGTAAATATTAAAATGATAAGAGTTATAAGTAGTTTGGGAATCTGCTCAGTATGTGTGCTATTTTGGATCGAGGTCAAAAGACCCGATCATGCCTTCACCTAAGCCAGAATCTCTCGGGAGCCTGGCGACATTGTTTTATTTGTTGCAGGAACCAGGAGAAAGATGAGAGGGATCCTCATCGCATTCATGCTGATCGGATGGAGCTGGGCCTATCTGGGCCGCACTAAGGACGCCACCATTTATGGGTGCTCTGGCAGCAGAGGCCCCATCGCGACTGATGGAACCGGCCCACGGGACGCTGAAGAGACTGCTGTCTACTTCCATGAAGGGAGATGGCCAGGCTGGCTGGGGTCGAATGCTACTGAATACTCCAGCCAGACGGGGTTTGCATACAGAGAAACGTCTCTGATGTGCCCCAGGGTGAGGATCATCGCACCAAAAATCAGCGTCACCGTTGGAAAAAGGATTTGTTTGAACTGTCTGGGACATGTACCTTTGAGTCGCTGGTGGTGGCTCAAGAAGCTGAGTAAGACCATGAAGAATTCCACGGTTGAATGGGAAAGACTGGGTAACAACACCCATCGGACTATTACGGGGACTCAAGGGGGGTTGAGTGTCTGTTGGGACAAATGATGGGAACCAGATGAGGGGATCTACATCTGTATGTGGGGTTCAGAACGCGCTTGCCCCACAGGTGTCTTCATCTTTTTCCAAAGGCAGTGGCAGGATGCTGGACAAGGAATGAGGTGGGACATCAGCACACGGGCGTGCAGAGTCCCGTACTCTCAAATCCCAGTAAACTCCACTGAGCTCATTACCCGACCCTGCAAGCCCCTGCCCACAATTCCGGTAGCTAAAGCCCTCAAGGAAGGGTGCCCCACCACAACCAAAGGACCCGGGAACGGATTGGTATTGGTACCCACAGGTCAGGTGCTGTACCAAGGGGTGCACGTGGTGGCTTCGGTGATTTTAAACCTCACCGAGGTGCGGTTGCCAGAGTGGTGCCCCAGGGAAACGGAGCAATTTTCCCAGGTCCTGTTAACAAACATGTTTCAACAGTTTTACGAATTCGACTTTGCCGATGTCGACAGAGCTGAATTGTACAGCACACCACATGAGGTCTTGGACAGGATAGGGAGGCAAAGAAGGGGTGCAGTAAATGATATTTTCACAGCTTTTAATACAGGAACTTCTGTCATCAACACACTGGATGATGTGGAGCTGCAAACCCAGATCAATGGTTTGAAAACACAGTTAAGAAAGATACTGACTGACGAGAACAAGGTAATGGGTTCTGAGTTACATGAGGACCAGGCCATGACACTACACTTAAAAGAGATAATAGCTGAGCTGGAGAAACACGCCAAAACGGTAAATGCTCTCATCAGGGAGGATCGGAACGCGTCCGATCAGGCTGCGCAGAACGAAGCTTGTGTGCTGTACGGGGCGTGGTTACTGGGCGAGGGCCGCAGTAATCTGGAGGATTTGAAACAAGGTTTAGTCCCCTCCTGGATCAGCAACAAGCACCTCGCAGCCCTCCACCCTTTTGAGAATGCATTGAGTCCGTGCCAGCTCAGACTAGCTTCAGAGGCCTACCCAGTCCCAGTGGACTGTGGACAGTCTAATCACACCATTATGGGTATAGTGGTAAGAATGCCGGTGATGGGAAAGACAGCTAAACCCACCCCGGTATACAGGGTGGAGAACATTGGAGTCATTCAGGGGGGTGCGCACATTCGCTACACTGCGGTCCCACCTTACGTCATTCGATGGGAGCATGCAATGACGGGTACCAACCTCTCGGGGTGCCGGAGCCAGGGAGCACATATCATCCTGTGTCCCCAGCACTTGAATGCCCATTCAAAACCACAGTGCGGGTTCAGACCTGCTGGCGCGAAGCCTATAAATTGCACCATGGAGGCAATGGCACAAGGCCATGTGCCCCTGCAGGTGGCATATATAGGAGGTGGGACATACTGTGTCACCACTGCAGCGCCCCACTACCAACATGGACAGCACGGTTGGTGTCCGGTTAGTGACAGCAGCTTCTGTTTCAAGCCCAAGACAGAAGTTCAAGTTCGTTGCACATTTTGTATATATAATTCCCCCTCTCCCTGCACACCTCACCAAGATATTAAAAGCCGTTGTTGTTTCACAGAAACATTTCTATACACTGGAGCAGAAGACTTTAGAGATAGGGACAAACATATTGGATATAGCGACCCCACCGTGGTGGGACCTGTTTACTAATATATAAGTCCCTTCTTGGATTAGGATAGCCTCCCACATTCTTGTAGTGTGCCAGGTTATCATTGTAGTTTATTTACTGTTTGTACACTGTAAAAAAGTCAAACATTCGCAAAAGTATGAGAATAGAGGGGAATGGAGGGAGCATTATGTGCAGGTAGAAGAAGAGACACCCATTTAGATTTTTGCTGCTTTGTATAAAGTTAAAGTTTCCCCCCCCTCCTCTGTATTATTTTTGATATGTATTTATGTGCATTTAATTTTTCGTGTGTGTACTTTATTTTTTCTTATTGAAGTTTATTAGATGCAATGTTATTATTAAAAGATAGTGTGTATGCATCAGGTGATGTAGGGGTATAAGGCCCCCCTCCACGCCTGGAAGTAAGTTGTCAGATTTTAAATCCAAGGTATTGCCATCTATAGATGCTTAATGTACACTAGGTTTTTCTGAAATGGGAGATGCATGTGTCGTGGGGTCATAGATAGGTAAATACTGGGGATGCTTAGATTATGGGAAGTCAGAAAATTTTGCTCACCCAGAATTATGATACTTCAAGCAAGTTACAGTATCATCAGGGGGGAGTGTAGGGTTCGCAAAATTGTACTTTATATTATAGAGGGTCGAATGGCAGAAGAGGCCATGATTTTAAAGACTGTTTTAAAAGAAGCCCAGAAAAAGGGGCATTCAAAATGGCCACCAGACCCCGTGATCTACTTATTGGGACACTTTAAAATGGTGCCTGCAAATCCTCAGATAGCTTTGTGGATTCAGCCCAAAGTAAGTTCTGGAAGCCGTTTCTGAGAGAACGAAACCAGACACCCACATATACATATAGATTGGATACAGATCCAGTCGCGATCGGCCTGTAGATAACGGCCATCTAAATGTTGACCCAAACAAAAGGGAACAGTTTCATATTGATGAGAAGAGCATCAAGGGCCCGTTAAGGACATCACCAGGACATTAAAAACAATGAAGGTCATTCCAGACCAGGGATGGGCTGTTACCGGCCATCCTAGAACAGTTTAAAATATAATAACTACCCCATTGTGCAACAAGCCCGCCAAAAGTTAAACAAGGACTAACCTGATTTGGCGTGAGATAAGAGCTTCTGGAAAAGAAGTGTAATTGTGAGAACACACGGGTAACAGACACGGACAACGCTCGTCAGCTTTCCAGCTTGCAGGCCTGTCCAGCTTTTGAGCTGGGTAAAGAGGAGTCGCTTCGGGAGAAGATCAGCGGGACTCCTCTCCATCGATGGAGAGGAAGAAGAAGAAGACCAAACCACCATCAAGAAGGTCATTCGAGCCGGCGTCCCGCCCTGGGGTAAAACATCGGGAGATCATCGACCAACCCCGGGCCGTTGACGAAACGAGAGGCCATCAACCTGCTCCAGCTCGGGAGAAGAGATAAAATAAAACTGAAGTAATGATGGGGGCCAGCCCAAGGCCCCTCTGACCGGGGTCGAGCCGACGATCCCCGACCCCGCCGACATCCAGGCCAGCCGGCGTCCAGCCACCCCCGACCCCCACCTCAGGAGAGAGTTGAGGCGCAGCTCGCTGGGTCTCCACGATCCACGCAGAGACGGGACGCCTGAAAGGACCAAACGCAGACTGGTTCAAAACCTTGCACTTCCTAGTTGGATTGGTGAGCATGTTTCTGGCCCTCCATAATCAGATCTAGATAGGTTTAAGGGGGTGGATATTTAAGGGTATAATTAACATGAGTTGTTATCCCTCGATGTTCCGTGTGTTTCCCTATTTCATGATGATTTTTGTAGAGTATAATATGCCTGTATTTGCCTTAGTTAGTATTGTGTCGTTATGATTTGTCTGTGTTTTTCCCTCCCATGTACTCTCTTATCTGCTTGCATTTGATTTGTTTTACATTATGCAATAAAATTTCTTTTCATTTCATCAAACTTGGTCTATAAGAGTTTTCTCTACATTGTCGTTCCTGCCCCAAAGTCCAGAGTACAGAATCTAAGGGGCGAGTGGGTCGAACCACTCAAGGTTTTACTGTGGAAGAGAGAGAGACCTCTAGAGAGAGAAACCTCTGCGAACTAAAACCCCTTACAATGCATTTATATTGTGCCTTTAATATAGTGCTAGAAAAACATATCCCAAGGTGCATCACAGAGGTGTAAAGAAAGAAATAGGCACTGAGCAAATGGAGGAGATATTATGAGGGGTTACTGAAAACTTAGCCAAGGAGGTGGGCTTAAAGGAGAGGGTTAAAGGAGGGGAGGGAGATGGAGCGACGGAGGGGCTTACATAACAACTGTTTCAAAGAAAATACAAGTTCACTGCTGCTACGACACCAAATGATAGTTGATAACTATGCTGTGCATTTGCAATCTATGAGGCTGCAGGGAAAAAATAGTAGCACTAAACACTGACAAATCCCCAGGACCTGATGGTTTCCACCCCAGGATTTTAAAGGAAGTAGCTGAGGAAATTGCAGATGCTTTAGCCATAATCTTCCAAAGCCCTTGTTTTCCCCCTTGTTTTCTTGCCTCTCCCAGGAGATCACATGCCTGCAGGGTGGGATGGTATAGAAAGTGTCTGGTCATGATGCTCTGGGCAGCATGAGTATGAGGTAGGTTTGATGGAAGCAGCTCCTCTTTTCCTGCCTGTCATTTACATGTGTTTGTAGTATTGTAGGAATGTCTAGTTCCTGTCAAAAGACTGAGGTCCACTCAGTCGATCAAATAAACGAGGTTTAATGAAAACTAACAGATTTTAACGGATAATTACAGGAGAATATCGAATATAGGTCTAGTCAGTTCGGAGGCTCCACGAGGACTGCTTGGGCGGTCCCGTGGCTGATGTCATGACGTCATCACGTTTTTCCCACCGGTGGGGGATCACGTGATGAACGGCGTGACGTCATTGCATTTACCCGCGCTATTAAAGTGATCGTGCTCTGTACATGTAAACAGTGAAAACAAAGATACAGACTCAGGCTGTAGCTAACATATTTTTAAAGGGAATTATATACAATTGATCGGAGTCCCTTAGTGGCTCCGCCATATGCGCCCCCCCAGAATTGTCTTTAACAGCAAAAGTAAAACGGCGAGGAGGCCTGACAAGCCTGTCAGATCGACTTCTGTAGCCTTGAAGTGGAAGCTGATGGACGGTGGGCAAACTGGTTGCGTTTGATCTGGCATGGTGACTGTGGGCGGTCGGCCACGTATCGGCGGTTGTGCGATCTCGACTGGGTGGTCAAGGTCCAAGTGAGCCAGCTTCAACCGGTCAACCGAAATGTGGTCCGGTTTACCCCCAATATCGACCGAAAAAGTTTTGTCTCCCGGCTCGATCACGCGGAAAGGACCAGTGTAAGGGGGTTTGAGCGGATCCCGATGCGCATCGTGGTGGATAAACACATAGTCGGCATTCTTCAGCTCAGCTGGGACGTGGGAGCTCTGCAAGCCATGATGCGATGTAGGCATTGGAGCGAAACTTCTGGCTGCCTCCTGGTGGCTGATGAGCTGCTGGGATGCGGACCATGGCTCTGTTGGAGTCGGAAGGAAATCCCCTGGTACGCGTAGCGGCTGGCCAAATACGAGCTCTGCTGAGGACGATTGAAGATCTTCTTTAGGCGCCGTACGAAGACCCAAAAGGACCCATGGAAGCCTGTCCACCCAGCCCGCGCCTTGAAGGCTGGCTCGTAGTGCGGCTTTGAGCGACCTGTGGAATTGCTCGCACAGGCCGTTCGCCTGTGGATGGTAGGCAGTGGTGCGATGTAGCTTGATGCCAAGCCCCTGAGCCACAGCATTCCAGAGCTCAGAAGAAAACTGCGGCCCACGATCAGACGAGATGTCCGCTGGTACCCCGAAACTGGCGACCCAAGCGGAGATGAATGCCCTGGCGACGTCTGCGGAAGTGGTGGATGAAAAAGGAACCGCCTCAGGCCATCTAGTGGTGCGGTCCACCATTGTAAGAAGACGAGTAAACCCGTGCAAAGGCAGAAGTGGCCCCACCAGGTCCACATGAACATGATCAAACCTACGTTCCAGAACAGCGAAAGTGGCCAATGGAGCCTTGACGTGACGCTGCACCTTGGCCTTTTGGCAGACCACGCAGGTGTTGGCCCAGTCGCGGACATCCATGTGCATGCCCCGCCACAAGAATTTGGACGACATCAGCCATTGCGAGGCCTTCATGCCAGGGTGCGACAACCCGTGTATGGCGTCAAAAACTTTTCGGCGCCAGGCGACCGGCATGATAGTGTGAGGATCTCCCACGGAGACGTCGCAGAGTAGCATAGTACCCGCAGCATGGAATTTGACGTCGGCCGCTTGGAGGCTAGAGGGGTTGGTTCTGTAAGATCGGACTTCCGGATCAGAGGCTTGATCCGCAGCCATGAGGGCATAGTTGATGCCGAGCTGGACTGCATGAACTGTCGCACGGGAGAGGCAATCTGCCACCAGGTTGTCTTTACCAGACACATGCTGAATGTCAGTGGTGAATTCTGAAATAAACGTCAACTGACGTTGTTGCCGAGCTGACCACGGTTCGGCGGTCTTAGCCATAGTGAACGTTAGTGGCTTATGGCCCACAAAAGCCGTGAACGGACGGCCCTCTAGCAAGAACCGGAAATGGCGGATGGCCAGAAAAAGGGCCAGCAACTCCCGGTCGAACGTGCTGTACTTCCGTTCGTTTCGCCGTAGTTGACAGCTGAAAAACGGCAGCAGTTGCCACGTCTCATTCACCCACTGTTCCTGCACTGCGTCAATGGCGTAGTCTGATGCATCAGTGATAAGGGCGATGGTGGCACCTGGCAACGGGTGCGCCAGCATGGTTGCATTGGCTAAGGCGCCTTTTGTGTCGACGAACGCCCGGTCCATGTCGACCGTCCAGCTAATCGGATCCTTGCCGGACTTGCCATTGAGGGCCTCGTACAGGGGCTGCATGAGCAGAACTGCATTAGGGACGAACCGGTGATAAAAATTTACCATCCCGAGGAACTCCTGCAGGGTCTTGACAGTCTGCAGGCGCGGGAAAGAAGTAACTGCCTACACCTTCATTTGCAGGGGAATTGCGCCGTCCGATGTGATGCGGTGGCCTAAGAAATCAATCTGCTGCAGGCCGAACTGGTACTTGGCCGGGTTGATGATCAAGCCATGTTGACTGAGGTGTCTAAAGAGGGTGCGTAAATGGAAGATGTGCTCCTCTTTATTATGGCTGGCGATGAGGATGTCGTAGAGGTAGACGAATAGAAACTTGAGGTCCCGAAGCACGGAGTCCATCAAGCGCTGGAAAGCCTGTGCAGCATTCTTCAATCCAAACGGCATCCGCAGAAATTCAAACAGGCCGAATGGGGTGATGACTGCAGTTTTCGGGACATCTTGCGGGTGCACGGGGACCTGGTGGTAGCCACGGACAAGGTCGACTTTTGAAAAAATTGTATTTCCCGTCAAATGTGCAGAGAAATCCTGAATATGAGGGATCGGGTACCGAGCAGGAGTAGTGGCGTCGTTCAGGCGTCGGTAGTCACTGCAAGGCCACCATCCGCCGCCAGGTTTCGGAACAATGTGGAGAGGCGAAGACCAGGGACTATTCGACTGGCGAATAATCCCTAGCCGCTCCATCGTGTTGAACTCCGCTTTTGCAGCTGCGAGCTTGCCAGGTTCGAGGCGCCGGGCTCGTGCGTAGACCGGGGAGCCAGTAGTGGTGATGTGATGTTCGACACCATGTTTTGTGGCCGTGGAAGAGAAAGTGGGTCTGGTCAGGTCTGGGAAATCTCCGAGGAGGCGAGTGAAGTCATCCGGAGGTGGGAACGCACAGGAGACAGTGCGTGACACGGCGTTACCGCGGTAGCACGGGATGGAGTGAAAAGTGGCCGCATTGATCAACTGGCGGTGGCTTACATCCACCAGGAGGCCGTAGGCGCACAAAAAATCCGCCCCGAGGATGGCTTGAGAGACTTTGGCCGTGATGAAATCCCAGTAAAACTGCTGGCCGCCGAAGCACACCTGGACCCGCCGTCTTCCGAAGGTCCGAATGGCCCCGCCATTAGCCGCCTCGAGGGAGAGGCCGTGCCCCCCGGCTTGTATATCAAGATTTGATGCGGGTAGGATACTACACTGCGCCCTGGTGTTGCAGAGAAAACATCGACCAGATAGGGAGTCGGTGATGAAGAGGAGTTTCCCTGAATTACCGATTGCCATCGCAGCCACGGGGCGCTCGTTATAACCAGTCCTCTTTCGACAGGGTTGCTGTTGTTTTTTTTTGAGCGAAAAGCTGCAGGGAGGGCAGCAGCATCTTGCTTTCGCGCCAAAACAGGCGTGGTAGGAGCACAACCCCGCAGGTTGAGGGGCTGGAGCAGCGTCTGTGGGGGATGGGCACCTCGTGGCAGCACAGTACTGCTGTGTCACCGCGAAAATCTTGTCCGCTTCGGCAGCCTGCTCTGCGCAGTCTGTGACTTCCGACCTGGCTAGGGTAGCCTAAATTTGCTCCGGTAGCTGGCTGAGGAATAGCTCCCTGAAGAGGAAGCATTCCGGTTCGGAGCCCAGGAGCGTGAGCATTTGGCTCATGAGCTCGAACGGCTTCGAGTCCCCGAGGCCGGGCATAGCGAGCAGCCGGCGGGCGCGCTCCGACTTCGTGAGCCCGAAGACCTCTAACAACCTTGCCTTTATCGTTTCATACCTGCGATCTTCTGGTGGATTACCAAGCAGGCTGACGATCCGTGAGGCTGTGGCGCTGTCGAGGGCGGAGACCACGTAATAGTAACGGGTCTGATCCACAACGATGTTCCTGATTACGAACTGGGCTTCAGCCTGGATGAACTACGCAGCTGGCTGTTGCTCCCAGAACTGTGGTAACTTCAAAGCAACGGCGTTCGTTTCCATGTTCAATAAATTCTGCGAAAACCGTTCACAAAAGTCGGGGTCACCAATGTAGGAATGTCTAGTTCCTATCAAAAGACTGAGGTCCACTCAGGTGATCAAATAAACGAGGTTTAATGAAAACTAACAGAGTTTAACGGATAATTACAGGAGAACATCGAATATAGGTCTAGTCAGTTCGGAGGCTCCACGAGGACTGCTTGGGCGGTCCGATGGCTGATGTCATGATGTCATCATGTTTTTCCCGCCGGTGGGGATCACGTGATGAACGGCGTGACGTCATCGCGTTTACCCGCGCTATTAAAGTGATCGCGCTCTGTACATGTAAACAGTGAAAACAAAGATACAGACTCAGACTGTAGCTAACATATTATTAAAGGGAAGTATATGCAATTGATCAGAGTCCCTTAGTGGCTCCGCCACACTATCAGAGTTACATTATGTAATTTCCACATGACTTAGTGGCTTGAGTTCGAACATCGTCAGGAAATCATATTATTCGGTCTTTGCTTTTATCACTTTTCATGTGGCCATGTGACAAGTCTGTACACTGAGCTAGTGAGAAGTATTACACAATGCCTGTAACTGTATGCAGCACCTGACTGTTCCTAACTGCTTCAAAATATTTTTCCTTTTGAAAGGAAACCAGCATCAAATACTTTGAAAGAACAACCTTCAATTCCAGCCTCTCTTAAAACATCGATTATAGAAACACACAAAAGCAAAGACTGTCTCTGACTCTGCTGAAATTGAAGTAATCTCTTGTAAAAATGGCAAGGAGGATATTGCACCAGTAGCGGTGAATTACTGGGTTATTTCACAAGTGCCAAAGACCATGATTCATGAGTGACAGAATGGTGGATGACTTATAGGTTCTTTTGCTCGAGTTAAACTCAGTAAATATACATCGGGTAGGCTGAATTGTAACTGTATAACTTTAGGGGAGATACCGTGAAATCGTGAAACTCCAAACATCTGATTTGTACACTGATATTGATCCTGGTATTGGTGTTTATTGTTAGATAATTCATAGCCCTCAATCTGATTTTAATTCTTCTCTTCAAAACAATAGTTTCTCTTTTTATTTATGCTCATCAAAGAAGTTAATGCCAGACTCAGGGAATCAAAAATATTCTGGGGATGAATTTTTTCCCTCTTGTTCACACCATTTTTCCTGGGTTCCCCTGGCTTTTCACTGAAGTTCCGAACAAACAGGAGAAGTCTCACAGATATTCAGCCCTTCCCACTTTTCTCCGTGCTGTATCAGTGCACCCAGATTAAACGGACTGGATTTGGGATCAAGTTTCCTCTAGCCAGCTCAGAAACAATCAGGATTTTCCCTGCAGTGAGCAGCAAGCTTTGAATTGCTGCCTGCTTGATTATAAATTGTGTTTTCATCCATTGGGATGGCATAATTCAATGGGATATAAGCAGGACTGCAACTACTCACGTCCTCGCCCACTGTGTGGTAGTGATGCCTAATTCGAATTGACATTTTAGTTACTACCTGTCTAGTCCAATAAAAATGGCAGACAAAGATGTACGAACATCAGATAAAGAAAAAAGATTTAAGAACATAGGGACAGGAGCAGGCCATTCAGCCCCTCGAGCTTGTTCCACCATTCAATTAGATTATGGTTGATCTGTATCTTAACTCCATCTACCCACCTTGTTTCAGTAACCCTTAATACCCTTACATTTATATAGCACCTTTAATGACCTCAGGACATCCCAAAGCACTTTACAGCCAATGAAGTACTTTTCAAATGTAGGCACTTTTGTAATGTAGGAAGCGTGGCAGCAAATTTGCACACAGCAAGCTCCCACAAACATCAAGGTGAGCATCAACTATCACCATGCCGACTTGAAGCTGGCACCAGCGAAGTTTCACGCAATGCAAGAGATGTTGAGATACATGATTATGAGGAAACCTCGGGTGAGACAGCAAGCAATGGCGAGCAAGAGCTAGGGTACATTGGGTGGTGGTTAATGAGGAACGAGCTGGCACAGCGTGGAGGCCCAGCATGCTGAATTGCCCCCACTGAATTATACAGGGGTTACAGACCCTAGTAGGCCTGCTTTCAATTGGAGGTTGGTAGAGTAGTAGGCTCGTTTTTATGATTCAGTTGGCTCCTTGCACATGATATTCAAAGGTGATCTGTGTGATTTGGAGGAGTCGAACAGACGGATGTGCACCATTACCCTGCACTTGAGTGATGTAATGGAGCACCAATTGCTGTGGTTTGCCACTAAACTCATGGCAATGCCAGTGGCAACTGCAAAGTAGGCACTTCACTGAGGCAGGAGCATATCTCATTACAGCTTCCACTGCTGATATGAAAGCTTTGTGAGGTCATACCTCAAGATGAAATCATAGAAGCAATCACGAGGGAGAAATTTAAAGACTTCATAGTTTCCCACAGTTGTATGTCCACATAGCTCTTTAGACACTGTGAGGAGATCCCTTGGAGCAGTGGCGTGCATGGTGGAGCAGCACAGGGGAAGGCACTTAGCTGTCATGTTAGCAGTAGTTCTTCAACCATCATGTAGGCCTGGATAAGTGACAGTAGAGATCATGTCTGAAAACAATGAGCCTTTAACAGCTACAGCACTGGACACTCCTGGCAGGGAGGTTAATTGCAGATAGTAAGCAGGCCTTCTGTCTCCCCTTGCAGTTCTACATTGCCACCTACCAGTGCTGCTTTGCTGATCCTTCAACAAGGAGAACACTTAGGGGGAAAGATTGGGTTGATTTGCACCTCTTGTTAGTGCTCCCAGGGGGCGCTAATGGGGTGCAAATCCCCTAGCGTCTGGACCTGGCGCTGCTAACGCCTCCAATGGAATTCAGTGGGAGGTTAGCGGTGGTGGTGATAGCCAGTAGCGCCCCCGTGGTGCTGCACCGCTGGCGATGATGTCACCGCCATGCGCAGTGCCCCGCTTGCGTCCCAGCCGCAAACTTCCCTTGCGCCCCCTGACCTATCGCCGGACGATATGTCCGACAGGATCAGGGGCGTTTTTGCGCTGGTGCTACTTAAAGGACAGGTGTCGAGCGGCCATTTTTATTTTGTCCAACTGCCAGCACCTGCCTCCTTTCCCTCTTTTTCGGGGTGCTGGCCGCAATCGCTCAGCCCAGCTCTCCACTTGAATACCGGGCTGATTCCACGGCACCCCGCTCCCCGCTCCCCGGTGGTCTAGCAGGGCCCCGGTGCGTGCAGTGCTAGGCCCCTCCCCTTTAATAAGGGGACATAAGAACATAAGAACATAAGAAATAGGAGCAGGACATACGGCCCTTCGGGCCTGCTCCGCCATTCAATAGGATCATGGCTGATCTGAATCTAGACTCACGTCCACATCCCTGCCCTCTCCCCGTAACCCCTAATTCCCTTATCTGCTAGGAAAATGTCTATCTCCATTTTAAATTTATTTAATGTTGCAGCTTCCACAGCTCTCTGGGGTAGCAAATTCCATGGGCTAGATTTTCAGTTGCTAGCGCCAGCAGTTAGCGCCTTAAGAGAAGTGATTTTCGGGTGCTATGCGTGTAGCGCCCGTGCGCAGCGCAGTTTGCGCCCCGCCCCAAATTAAGTTGCCCGTTAGCGCCGGCGCAAAGTTTAGCGCCCGCCCAGATGCGCGTGCAGAAAATGACGTCACATCCTCGTGCAACGCCCTTTGTGCGCCCCGATTCCAAACTTCAGTCGGACCGCCCCATTGTGCGGCTGGCGGCCGGAGCGTTTGGAAAAAGGAACGCAACACAACCAGCGCGGGCCCCGGGGGGCGCAAATTAAAGGGGACATGCTCTCCAGTATAAAGGCCAGCCTTTTTTCAGAAAACACTCTTGTGCAACGCATTTCTGGAGACACAACAAGGACGATAGCTAACTGGTTTCAAGCAGCAAGAGCTCAGGTATTTTTGGACTCAGGCCAGAGCGCTGCAAGTGGCCTTTTGGAAATTTGAGTGTTTGCCAGGATTTGATGGGGGTTGCATGGGGTGCCAACGCGGAGCTGCAGCTCCATGTCCGTAGGGCTCGCAGACGCATTGTGAGAGGGGCAGCCCTGGCTAGAGGCAGAGGGGGCTACAGGCGTCGGCCACGTAGGCCTTACCCAGTCAGGCTATACCGCCAGCAGCGCTCCTACCTAAACATGAGTGCCGCGCGATGTGTTAAAAGGCTCCGATTCCGAAAGGAGGTGATTGCAGAGATCTGCCACCTGCTTCACCGAGATCTGCGGCCAAAGCTCAGGTGCAGGACGTCTCTGTCGGTGGAAGTGAAGGTGACGGTGGCATTGAACTTCTATGCCACCGGCTCCTTCCAAGACGCTGCTGGGGACATAGCAAACATCTCCCAGTACGGCGCGCATCGCTGCATCCGCCAGGTGACCGAAGCACTGTTCAGAAGGAGAAGCCAATTCATCTCCTTCCCCATGGCCCTGGAGAGCCAGCATCAGCGCGCATTGGGATTTTCCAGACTCGGGGAATTCCCCTTGGTGCAGGGCGCCATTGACTGTACGCATGTGGCTTTGCGGGCCCCTCTGGAGCATGGCGAGCAGTATCGCAACAGGAAGGGCTACCATTCTCTGAATGTGCAGCTGGTGTGTGACCACAAGCAGCGCATCATGGCAGTCAATGCCAGCTTCCCAGGCAGCAGCCACGATGCCTTTATCCTGCAGCAGAGTACTGTGCATGACATGTTCCAGGCACAGCCTCCCCCAAGAGGATGGCGACTCGGGGACAAAGGCTATCCTTTGTGCACCTGGCTCATGACCCCGCTCCGCGCGCCCAGGACCGCTGCTGAAGAGGCCTACAACGAGAGCCATCAAACCACCCGCAACATCATCGAGCTAACTATTGGGGTCCTCAAGCAACGGTTCCGCTGCCTTGATTGCTCCGGAGGAGCTCTCCAGTATTCGCCGGACCGGGTCTCCCAATTTGTGGTGGTTTGCTGCATGCTACACAACCTGGCTATCTGCAGGACTCAGGCACTGCCACCTGACGTTGGACCAGCACCTCAGGAGGAGGAGCAGGAGGAGCATGAGGAGGAGGAGGAGGAGGAGCAGGAGTACGTTCCCAGGAGGGAGCGACCAGGGCCAAGGGCCGCATGACGCCACCTTATTACACGGTACTTCTAAGCCCCCTGTCAGGGAATGGCCAGGGGCCATGAGGGAAGATGAATGCAGCCGCTCCGCAAGCCCTCAGCCGGCAAAGCCAACAAACACTAAGAAGAACAACCATGGAGACTGCATGAATAAAGATAATTTTTTATTACACAAAAATGAAAAGCCCTTCCCACATGAATCCCCAAAAACAATAAACGGGCCCCACAAAAAGCCCAACAAACGACTCACTCCCACAAACTGGGGAGGAGTCACTCCACCTTTCTTCAAACCGGGCCTCAACGTCGG
Source organism: Somniosus microcephalus (assembly GCF_052327205.1). Lineage (NCBI taxonomy): Eukaryota > Metazoa > Chordata > Chondrichthyes > Squaliformes > Somniosidae > Somniosus > Somniosus microcephalus. The sequence continues at coordinate 153,653,561 of NC_140997.1, forward strand.
CCTAACGCAAAAAATAAGCCCTCCAACAACACAACCATGGGCAAAATAAAGATGGCCACCGCCATATAAAAGGAAAGCTGGCCACACCCTCTACTGAGTGGCCCGCGAGGGCGAGACCTTGCCCAGCCTTTTGCCTCCCCTGCCCGGCCTGCTGCTCCTTCGCAAGCTCTGCCCAGTGGCTGCTGCGAGGCTGGGGGAAGGCGCCTGAGGCTCAGATGCCCTTCCGCCAGATGCCGCTGGGGGGCGGCCTACACGGCGTTTGGGCCTCGAGGGGCCGTCTGCTGAGTGGCGCACCTGAGCCTGGCCACCATCAGCTGCAGCCGCTTGCCCTTGACGCCCCAGTGGGGGAATGGCGGCGACGGATGGCGCAATGTGGGCCAGCTGGCGTCTGGGATGCGCTGGCTGGTGCTGTGGCGCGGTGGCACTCGGCCGGGCCCGCACTGCAGGATCCGCAACAATCAGCCGAGGGGCGGCTTGCTGGGATGGTCCAGCGCGGCGGCTGCCCTGGCGATGCCTGCCTGAGACAGCGCGTGTGGCAGCAGTGAGTGCCCCTGTTGTCCTGGTGTGCGCGCGCATCACATCCGCCAGGATCTTGATGGCATCAGTCAGCATGCGGCCACTCGCGGCAGTTGCTGCCCCGAACTCGCGCACACTGGTCGCCAGTGACTCGTAGGCCTCAGGCATGCGCCCCACCACGCTCATGAGCTCCATGTGGCGCCGGTCCGAATCCTCGGCCATCTTATCCAGCTTCCGCACCTCCTCCGAGGTGAAGGTGTCCGGACTGGAGTCGCGACTCTCCCGCTGGGGAGGAGGGGGCCGAACTAGGGGACCCTTGCCACGTTGGTGGCGGCGAGTGTGCCGATCAGCAGCACTCCCCTCTGATCCTTCCCCCCCTTTTGGGGGAAGGCCGCGGGCCACGCGCACGGCTCCTGGGTGGCTGGACGCCACTGGTCCCAGAAGCTGCATTGCCCTGCGACAGTTCCTCCAGGCACTCGTCCAGTGAGGAGGTGTCAAGCATTTCCTCCTCTCCTGCGGGACGTGACTGTTCCCCCGATGGTCCGGCTTGCTCCTCCTCCTCCTCCTGCTCGGAGGTGCTGTCACTGGCAGCTTCAGGGTCCTGGTCGTCACCAGCTGAAAGCAGGAATGCACAAGAGTAGCTTCAGAGTGAGGAGACGGCGTCAGCGAGGGAGTTAGGACTGGTGGCATTCAGCGCATTGGTGGGACAGTGGCAAAGGAGGTAGCTCGGATGGGCCAGTGCGACGCGAGAGGGCCAAAAGGCGAGGTCCTTACCATTGCCGGGCAGTGGAGGGTCGGATACTCCGCACGCAGTGGGGACGATCACACGGGCTCCCATGAGCACACACACGTGCTCCTCCAGCCGAGTGAGCTTCTGCAGCTTGGCGCGGCCACCCCTGGCACGGGCCTGGCGATTAAAGGCTACTTTAGCCTGCAAGAGAAAGGACGGGCTGTAAGTGCGCAGTGTAGCCCTGATGTAGTGTGCACTGCCTCCCATGGTGGAATAGCTTGGACAGAGTGAAGCCCTGATGTAGTGTGCACTGCCTCCCATGGTGGAATAGCTTGGCCAGAGTGTAGAGTGCCGAATGGCCAATTGATGCTCATGACTGTCCCAATGCTGCTGGCTGAGGGCTGGCCAATAGGACTTTCAGCTCCCTTTGCCCATCATGTCAGGTGTACATGCAAGAATGAAGAGGAGACTGGAAAGGGTACTCACCCTGACAATCCTGGTCAGGTCGTTGTATTTTTTACGACATTGTTTGTGGGTCCTGGGGGCATCGCCGGTGAACGTCACCCTCTGGGCGATCTGCTTCCAGGCTTTGGTGTAGTCGTGGTGGGTTGGATTCCTCCCACTCTCTGGGAACAAGATCTTGCGCCTCACCTCCAGAGCTGTGACCATTATGTCCAGATCACCCTCTGAGAAGTGCAGGGCACGCTGACGGGCCTTCTCTGGCGTTGCCATGACTCCCTGGGGCTGAGCAGCAGTGTTGAGGCCTCTTTGCAAGGCTGCAGTGTGCAGGGCGTGGCAGCAGACCAATTCGTCCCTTCCCCCTTTAAGAGCTGGTCGGCGCCACGGGGTCTGCTGTCAGTCCAAAAATGACCGCACCCGCGCTGCGCCCCGCCTGGGCGCTATCCCTCTGGACCGCCGGCTTAGCGCCTAAAGATAGTAGTGGAACGCCTCTTTTAGCGCTCCACCAACCTCTTAGGGCGAAGCCACTGAATTCCCGGCAACGGGGCGCTACTTTGGGGCGGGCACTAACTTCGGGCAGGCGCTAAGGTTAGCGCCCCAAAACTGCCTATACTGAAAATCTAGCCCCATAGATTTACTACCCTCTGAGTGAAGAAGTTTCTCCTCATCTCAGTTTTGAAAGGGCAGCCCCTTATTCTAAGATTATGCCCCCTAGTTCTAGTCTCACCCATCAGTGGAAACATCCTCACCACATCCACCTGATCAAGCCCCCTCACAATCTTATATATTTCAATAAGATCGCCTCTCATTCTTCTGAACTCCAATGAGTAGAGTCCCAACCTACTCAACCTTTCCTCATACGTCAACCCCCTCATCTCTGGAATCAACCGAGTGAACCTTCTCTGAACCGCCTCGAGAGCAAGTATATCGTTTCTTAAATATGGAAACCAAACTGCACGCAGAGGAGGCCTGCAATGACGCAGTGCTACGTGCCGGTGTGCGTGGCGCTGTTGCACATAGCGCGGCGACCTTCAGTAGTAGCGCCCCAAGAAGGAGGTGGAACACTTCCAGTAGTGCCCCACCTCCTGCTTGGGGCACTATCACTGAATTTCCGGTGGAGAGGCGCTAACTTTTTCGGGGCATTAATGTGACGTTAGCGCCCCAATAGGGGCGCCACACAATTTTTCCCCCTTAATATTACAGCATATCCACAATCAGCAAGGAAAAGTTCACTACACACAAAGGACAAACACAGCAAAATACATTGAACAATACATCACCAGCACTATACAACATAATAAAATTAAATTCATTGTGACTACATCTTGTAGTTTGTCATTCTTTCATTGTGGAAAATAAAACATCAGTTATCCTAAAGTCAAATAAAACATACTAAAGGCAAATAAATTATACAGCAACAATTAAACAGGGACAACAAATAGCAATTGCAAGATTGTAGATATGTCTAAAAGGAAATGATAGTGTCCAATTGCACAGGTGACTGAAAGAACTGGGCACTGAAAGCCTTGCACACCCTGTCTGCAGCCTGCCTGCTGCTCGTGTGAGGTGATGAAGGATTTGTTAGCTCAGGCTTCAAACTTGGCTGCTTCCCTTTGGCATTTCACGGAAAGCAAACCATCTTCTGGTCCTACCTTAATTCGGACTTTGCTCTCCGCCCTAACCCCTCTCCCGTCATGTTGCCAGGACATTAAATGATACACAGGTCATGTTACCAGGGTGTTAAGTGATGCACAGGTCATGTTATCGGGCGTTAAGTGACACAGAGGTCATGTTACCGTGATGAAAATGCGCATTTAAAGATATAATATAGTCTTTTCATCACTAATTACATATTTATTAAGATATACATTAGTTCTAGGTTTTGAGCATTAAAGCAACGGTTTTTGGTAAATCACTCACTGATAAGTAACAATACTCATGTCACCTTCCTTTGGAAGAAAGGTTGGGGAGTATTTTGAACATCATCTAAAATGAGTTAAATCCACCAACAAGTCGTGTGAACTGTTGTGTACAGAATATTCTTCTAAATGAACTTTGATCTTAATATCTATTCATAGCATGAATGTGATGAAGAGAAATGAGAGAGAATGAAAGATTATTTAGAAAAAAGAAAATCTACATCCCTATGATTGTTAGTAAAATCCCTGTCACTTTGTGATATGACAGAACCATGAAAGGAAATTGCAGCATAAATGCGGTGTTACAATAACACAATGTCAAATAAGGGCTCACCTTAGCATCACAGACCTCTAAATTAGCTAGTCACAGCTGCATCATTCAGAAGCTTTGATCATTTCTAATTGGAGGACACCTTGTTGGAACAGAGGCCAGAACAGTGGACAACTATCGCTGCCCCCACAGGCAATTAGTAAGGAAAATAGAACAATACCTCTCTCTATTTACAAAAGTGCTGCACACTATCTGAGAAAAGGTAGACTTGTTTGTTGGCAGAAGCCTGACTTGTCCCTCAACAGACGCTAATGATATTTTTGGGAAAAGACACAAAGTAAAGTGAATTTAAATGTGCTTTAGGGAACAGTGATCATAGTATCATAAGGTTTAGATTAGCTATGGAAAAGGACAAGGAGCAATCTAGAGTAAAAATACTTAATTGGAGGAAGGCCAATTTCAGTGGGAATGTACCTCGACTGTACCCAAACTATTTCCTCTTTAAAGGTAGCCCATTGTTCCACTACAGTTTTGCCTGCCAATCTTTGATTCCAGTTGACTCAGCGACAATGAAGGAACAACGATATATTTCCAAGTCAGGACGGTGTGTGAATTGGAGCGGAGCTTGGAGGTGGTGATGTTCCCATGCGCCTACTGCCATTGTCCTTCTAGGTGGAAGAGGTCGCAGGTATGGGAGGTGCTGTCGAAGAAGTCTTGGCGAGTTGCTGCAGTGCATCTTGTAGATGGTACACACTGCAGCCACAGTACGCCAGTGGTGGAGGGAGTAAATGTTTAAGGTGGTGGATGGGGTGCCAATCAAGCAGGCTGCTTTTACCTGGATGGTGTCAATCTTCTTGAGTGTTGTTGGAGCTGCACTCAGCCAGGCAAGCAGAGAGTTTTCCATCACACTCCTGACTTGTGTCTTGTAGATGATGGAAAGGATTTGGGGAGTCAGGAGGTGAGACACTCACCACAGAATACCCAGCCTCTGACCTATTTCTGTAGTCACAGTATTTATGTGGCTGGTCCAGTTAAGTTTCTAGTCAGTGGTGACCCCCAGGATGTTTCTTTCTTAGTTCACTTAGTTATCCACTGTGTACCTGAATCTCATACTGAGAAAGCTTACATTTCATAGACTGATCTGGAGGAGGAAAGATTTACCATTTGATGAGCTTCATTTTCTATTTAAAGTATACTTCACCAATCCATAACAACAGTCTTATCATTTACCGTGATTGTTGCTGATTACATTTTATTCAGTTCTATTTCATTATGTGCCAATCGTAATCAGAAGAGATCAAAGGGCGTTTCAAAAAGTACAACCTTCAATTTCTAAAATCATATATCATTTTTTTTATTGATAATATAACAATTTGCTTATATTCACGAGTTTATTTTAGATCACCATCACTCTACTACATACATTATGCTATAAGGTGCAAGGATATTCAGATTACTTGCTGTTGGTGGCGAGCTGCTATAGTGGGGTGTACAACAACAATAACTTGCTTTTATATAGCACCTTTAACATTGTAAAATGTCTCAAGGTGCTTCACAGGAGCGTAATGAGACAAAATTTGTCACCATGCCGCATGAGGCGATATTAGCACAGATGGCCAAAAGCTTGGTCAAAAAGGTAGGTTTTAAGGAGCATCTTAAAGGAGGAGAGAGAAATAAAAAGAAAGACTTGCAAGATGACCTCAGGTCATCCCAAAGTGCTTTACCGCCACTGAACTACTTTTGAAGTGTAGTAGCTGTTGTAATGTAGGAAACGCAGCAACCCAATTTGCACATAGCAAGCTCCCACAAACAGCAATGTGATAACGACCAGATAATCTGTTTTTTTAGTAATATTGATGGAGGGATAAATATTGGCTAGGACACCGGGGATAGCTCCCCTGCTCTTCTTCAAAATAGTGCCCTGGGATCTTTTATGTCCACCTGAGAGAGCAGATGAGACCTCGGTTTAATGTCTCATCCAAAAGACGGCGCCTCCGACAGTGTAGCACTCTCTCAGTACTGCACAGGCGTGTCAGTCTCTGGAGTGGGACTTGAACCCACAACCTTCTGACTCAGAGGCGAGTGTGCTATCCACTTTTTTTTTAATTAATATACTTCATTGAACATTAAGAACATTTACAACATCGTGATCATTTCATTGTATGATACAAATCAATTCCGCCACTCTGCACAGCCATTCCGCCACCACATTTTAACATCAAAACCTGAAGTTTAATTTGTCTCCTGTAACATATATTAATCGATTGTACTTTAAAAATTGGTTGTAAAATACTTTCCTTAAATTCCTTTCTGAATAAAACATCCACAGAGCCTTATAATGATCTTTTAGCTTATATTTAAAATACTCTTTTAGGTTGATTCTCCTCCCCTTAAAAAACAGAGCATTCCTTCTTTGCACAATCACGAATCTAGCCAAACTGAACATTAAATTAATTGCCGCTCCGCTAGACTCGGGCAGACTCTCCTGCAATCCACATCTCAAAATTGAGTCCCACGGGATTCCCAATCTCACTCTCCGTCCCCACCCAGCAAAAAAGCTTCACACAACTGTCGAACATAGTACTTAAAGTAATTTAACTGCGGACATAACACCAGTAAATGGGACAGAGTCTCATCCATGTCCCACACACTGGGCAAGCTGCCGCCTCCACTCGTCCAATCTTGCACAAGACCGTCATGGTAAAAATCCGGTTATGAGCCAATTTGAAATCCAGTTCAATCCATTCTGGACATTTAAAATTCACCCACACTCCCTTCCAAACCCTGTTGAAGTCCAGCTGTGGGTATATACTCTGCCAAAACTCCTGACCAACAGGTGTCTTGAATCTCCATTCTCTAAATACCTCATAGAAATCTCGAGTATTACAGTTGCCAAATTGGACCAACTCTTCCCCCCTTTCTCTAGTACAAAGCTTGGAAAAGCAGGACGCATTTTACTTCCTTTGGAGATTTCCACATTTATTTCTTCCATTCAATCCTGTGGCATTGCCCTCACAATCTTCTCATACATGATTCCTATTGCTTTTTCCTCTACTTCCTGATCCTCCTCCCACACCATGTCCCTCACTATCGCTTCCGGCAACCAACCTGGAATTACTTCATATAATACATCTTTCACAGATATAATCCCAGCTTTTATAAAAGCTTGATTAAATAAAACCTCTCCTTCGATGTTGACCCACCTGTCAAAAATAAGGGCTGTTCGAAAAATTCCTCAGCCCCCCTTGGGCATAAACTGCACACTTTTTAAAAATTGGACCCAAGTCTCTACAACCCCCTTATAAAACCTAGGGAGAAGTTGACTCGATTTCAAAAACATATTATTGTATTCCATTTACAATATCCCCTGCCCTCCTATCCCACTTCGTTTTAAAAAATGCTCAAAACAACTCTTCCAAAAACTTGTATTTGACTTCTGAAGAAATCTCTTCACCCATTTGATTCTAAAGGATTTTTTCTTCAAATCAATATCTGGGAAATTGAGTCCTCCCTGATTTCTCCATCCAATTATGGTACTGTAAGCCACCAAGGCTGGTTTCCCTTCCCATAGAAACCTCACACAAGCCTCTCGGATGGACTTTTCCGCCCACTCAGGAATATCCTCCGTCAATAAGTACCATAGCTTAGATAGCAGGAGAGCAGACACCACTGTCGCTCTTCCTTGCACTTTCAACCACCTTCTTTCTCATCTTCCCAAAATCTTTTAAATTTTCATGACCTTCGGTTCCCAATTTAATCAATCCACTTCATCCCTGTCTTTCTTGCACCCCATATGCACCCCCAGAACTTCCAAAACCTCCACCCCTTAAAGGGACATTCCCCCAACCATTCCCCCCTACCCCTCCCTGCAACCAGGCATTGGGACTTACTATAATTCACTCTGGCTCCTGAAGCTCTACAATATTCCTCCACTACATCCACAGCTTTCCTCACTGACTCCCCATTTCTCAATGTTAAGGTTGTGTCATCTGCATATTGGTGTATCACCGACACCAGCCCAGAACTGGGGACCACAATCCCAACTACACCTTGTTTCTTTAGCATCATGTAACCTAATGGTTCTGCTACCAATGTGTACAACAATGGGGACAGGGGACAACACTGTCTCACTGATCTCTGTATCGGAAAATACTTGGATAAAAAACCATTACATTTAACACAGCTAAATATGTTTGAATAAAAAATCCTTATCCACTGAATGAAATTTTCCTTGAAACCAAATGCTTCCAAAACCTTCAATAAAAACTCATGAGAGACCCTATCAAAGGCTTTCTCTTGATCTATCTTTAATACATAAGCTTCCCTCCCACTCTCTTCCATGAGCTCTATCGCATCTCGGATTCAGACCACAGCGTCTGTGATGTCCCGGCCTATGACTCCATAGGATTGAGAGGGCAAAACTATCTGCGGTAACACCTCCTTCAAACGATTTGCCATAACCCTCACCAAGATCTTATAATCCACATTTAATAATGTGATGGGCCTCCAATTCTTCAGATCCCGTCTATCCCCTTTATTTTTATAAGCTAAGCTTATCATACCTCTCCTCATAGATGGGGCCAGGCTTCCCTCAATTTTAATTTCCTTAAAAACTTCTAAGAGCAGTGGACTTAAAATCTCAAAAAATTCTTTATAAAATTCTGCACTTAGTCGATCAGACCCATGGCTTTTCCCCCCCTTCATTCCACTTATAGCTACTTTTATTTATGCTAATCTTACTTCTTTGTCACACATGCTTCTCTCATCCTCCTTTAAACCCTCTTCAATAAAAGCAGTAATCTTCTCCATCACCAAATTGGAAATGTCTTCTTTTGTATATAACTCTTGATAAAAGCTGCTAGACACCTCTAAAATCTCCCCACTTTCATGAATGATCTTCTCCCCAACCTTCAACTCTTCAATTAACGATAATCTCTGTTGCAGCTTCTCTTGCTCTAGAAAATATCTAGTGCATCTTTCGCCCTCCAATGCATCTCTAGTCTTTGCACTGAGAATGGCCCCCTTGCATTTTTCAGCTTGCAATAATTCCCACTCTTCCTTTAGCACCCGGAACTTAGTCTCCGCTCCCTTATCCTCTCCGTCAACTGCTTTACAGGCATCCGAAAATCTTTTGTTTATAGTCTCTTCTCGATGCCGGTTAGCTGCCGCCCTCTTTTTCCCATAACGTACTGAAAAAACTTTACCTCACATTTGAAATTGTCCCACCAAACTCTTCTTTCTTTCAAGAACAAAGGTTCCTTCCAAGCATTCTTTATTATATTTATAATCCCTTCTTTATAAGCAATTTCTTTCAGGCATTGATTGTTTAAAATCCACACCCCTGAACCGATCTTAACTCTGCTGTTCCTAATTCTAAGAACCAAAGCCGAGTGATCACTAAGAAATACTTTTTTATAATAAATCTCCATCACCTCAGAACTTAACCCTACCCGCATTAAAACAAAATCTATTCGGCTCTGTTTTAAAACATCACCCACCCAACCTGATCTGGAGAATTCCCTTTTTATGGGGATCCATTCCCTTCATAAGCCTCTCAAATTTAAATTTGCCATCATTTTTACAATCATCCCTCTGGTGTTATCATCCTTAAAGGTCATCTGGGCTGAAATGTCCATCCAAGATAAAAATACATTAAAATCCCCCATTATACAAGGATTTTCCACCTCTGCCGCTTCAGTGAATAACCCCCGAAAAAACTCGCGATGCTTGCAACGGTCGTTCGGTGCATAGATATTAAAGAGATCGCAATTAAATCGCTCCATTTTTACCCTTAGCCGTAAAAATCTCCCCTCAGTGTCCTTGTCCACCAAGGCAACGTTCTCTTTTATGGATGGACTCACCAAAACAGCCACTCCTCTACGGTTATTGTTTGCACAACTTGCAAACACCTTTCCCTTCCAAACCTTCTGAAATCTTTCTAGGATATCCTCATCCCAAAAGGTTTCTTGCAGACACAACGGCCCCGATTTTCTGCCAGCCGTCGGGCGGCCTTCCAGGCGGCCGGGGTCCGACAATCGCCTGATTCCCCGTCCTGTCCGACTTTCGGACCGCCGTTTCTCCGCGACCCACTTCAGTCACGGCCGCCGCTGGCGGGACTGGTCGTCTGAACACTAATGACCAATTATTACCTTGTTGAAGTAGATTTTCCAGGGCTGTTGCGAATTTGGAGCTTTCCCCACATCAAACACGCCTGCGGGGAACCCCGCTGATGAAACCTGGCGTGAAGCTTGCTGGCTTGCTTGCTGTCAGCTGCAGGTCAATCGGAGAAGCTGCGATTTAAAGGGACAGCACTTGTATGTTGAAGGACCTTGTTGTTGCAGGTTTAGGGCTACTTCTTCAAGGTTTAGGCACAGCTGTGGAAGGTTGGAGCCTCACACACTTCTCCAATGCGATCTCCTGGGAAACCCCTCTCGCCACCCTCACTCAGCGCTTCCTCAGCGGAGGCATCTAGGAGAAGCATGGGACACCTTTTTTTCCTTCCCTTCTTGTCATTAGAAGATCTCCAGCAGCAGAGGTGGCAGCGGCAGAGCCAGGAACAGCAGGATCAACAACAGGAGCACCAGGCTGCTGCTCACTCACCTGAAGCTGCACAGGCCAGAAGGGGCCAGTGCTTGGAAGTGGCTTGAGAGCACCTTGCTGCATTTTGGGGGCCAGTGGGACCCGTTCCTGCACTGGCAGTCCTATTCAGAAGTACTTCCATGAAGATCTGGTTTCTCTGTTCAACAGATGGCCAACGCTCCTCAAGAGATGTCATTCTCTTATGAGCTCTCACCATGTTTTCCGTACCTTGGCGAGTTATCTCCTCCATGGAGGTTGCCAACCTTTCCATGGTGATGCGTTCATGCGCCAATGACTCCACAAAGGCTCTGCTCATGGTCGCTATGGACTCCTCCATTCGCTCCACACTTGCAGCGAAACTGGGGACAAAACCTGCCAGAGATTCCTGCATCTGTGCATGGAGATCCATCACCTCTTCTCTTGCGGATGGACCCAGAGGCAGAGGGTCGACATGCAGAGCAGCTGAGCTGAGCTGGCAGAGTCCTGCGCCCTCCGACGAGGACTCTCCACTGCTGTCCCTGTCTCCAGCATCTGCTGAGGCTCACTTGTGAGCTGTGAAACACCAGGTGACAACACTACTCTATGTCCCGAAGGTCCCCCCGAGGTGTGAGTGTCTGCGCTGGTGCTGGGTGCGCTTACTTCTGCTGGCGCTGCGCCCTCAGAGGTTGGAGCTTCCACTGAGGAGTCTGGCTGCACAGCCTCTTCCTCCTCCACAGTGAGGACGGGGGTTCTGGATGGTACTGTGGGGGAGTAAAGGAAGGAATTAGAGATGTAATGCCAAGGTTCTTCTGGTGACTCCCAGCGAGTTGGCATCTGCTGACACCTGCATCCATGCAGCATTGGTCTCAGTGGGAGGCCTCTTCCTCCCTGACCTAGAGAAGAGGACCTCCCTATGGGCCCTAACCCCATCCAATAATGCCTGCAGTAAAGCCTCGTCGAATTTGAAGGCAGCTCGGGGTCTGGCACTGGCCACAGCTGCTGCAGGCTCCTCTGCCATCCTGTATCGTCCATTTGGAAGCCTTCAGAGGATGCAGTGCTTGCTATGGACCTTGAAAGCACCACGAATGATGACATCATACTGTGGGGATTTCTGACTCGAATTGGACAATTAGCAAGGCTTCCCACATGCTGGGAATTAATTGGCCACTTGAGGGAAAATTGCATGGAGCTGGCTGACACTTTTTTAAGTGTGTCAGAAACCCCACATTCGGGGAAACCCGACCATTTCCCACATAAGCCAAAAATCGGGGCCAACAAGTCTGTTCCGTTAAAACCCTGCAACAACTGCTGCAATTTCTTCTCACCCCTCAGTCCGTTAACATTAATCGAGACCACTGTAATCATGGCTCCAAAGAAGGGAAGTATGCCTGATAATCTCCCCATCATTTAATCTCTGGCCCTTCCCTCCTCACATGCTCCTTCCCAACTTTTCGGCCAGCTGTTGCTTTTTCCTGCAGCCTTGACTCTTTTTCACCTCCTGTTTGAACCTTCCCTGCTGTTTCAGCCTCTTTTTTGCGTTAAGTTTGGGCCTCCTAGGAGCTGCCCTTTCTCCCTCCTTCTGCCCCTCACTAACCTTTCCCTTTCCACATGATGCCACCTCACCCCCAACTTCCATTTTTCTGTCCCCCTCTAATTCCTCACTCTCAAGCTCTTCTGCAACCCTTTGTGTCTGCTCCCCGTCAGATACATAATCCTGCTCCCAGTCAGATACATCATCTCCCATAGAGAGTCTTCCTGCTATCGCGGTTTCTCCAACAGTGCCGCTCCCTTCGACCTCATCTCCACCTCTGACCCTTGCTCCCTGATCCTTCTCTCTATGGGACAATGGCACACCTATATTGTTCCCTTCTGGCGTCTTTGTCTCGCCGATCCCGTCCTGCTGCCCCTTTAAGGCTCCTGCCTCTTGCACCCACTCCTTGTCTTGCCCCCTCCTGCTCACTGAGATGTCCGACTCCCCGTCTTTCTTTGGAGTACTTACATTTACCACGCACTCCGCTCCCGCCTCCTCTCCCCCCGCGGACACCAGATTCTTTAGGGAGAGCTGAACTGTATTAAGGCTCGAGTCTGCACTCGACCCTTGCTGCCCGCTGCTGTCTTTGTTCTTTTCCACTGTACTTCGTGTGTTTTCCACCATCTCCATCCTGTTCTCTGCTCCGCAATTTTCTGCCTCTTCCTGTGCTCTTTTCTACTTCAATTTACCAGCTGTGTCCTCCAACTGCTCCGCTCCTCCAGCCGTTCCACTCACATCTCCTTCTCCCATCTCCTCATCACTCATAGAGCTTCCTTCTGCCTCACACTCACAGTGGGTGGGGCCTTTGTGACACACCCCACAGCTCTCCGCCTTGCAGCTCTGAGCGATGTGTCCAGACTCGCTGCAATTGTAACAGTACAAGTCTGGACAGTTTCTTACAAGATGGTTGTGTCCAAGACAACAATAGCATAAGAACATAAGAACATAAGAAGTAGGAGCAGGAGTAGGCCATACGGCCCCTCGGGCCTGCTCCACCATTCAATAGGATCATGGCTGATCCGAATCTAGACTCACGTCCACTTCCCTGCCCTCTCCCCGTAACCCCTAATTCCCTTACCTGCTAGGAAACTGTCTATCTCCGTTTTAAATTTATTTAATGTTGCAGCTTCCACAGCTCTCTGGGGTAGCATATTCCATCGATTTACTACCCTCTGAGTGAAGAAGTTTCTCCTCATCTCAGTTTTGAAAGGGCAACCCCTTATTCTAAGATTATGCCCCCTAGTTCTAGTCTCATCCATCAGTGGAAACATCCTCACCGCATCCACCCGATCAAGCCCCCTCACAATCTTATATGTTTCGATAAGATCGCCTCTCATTCTTCTGAACTCCAATGAGTAGAGGCCCAACCTACTCAACCTTTCCTCATACGTCAACCCCCTCATCTCCGGAATCATCCGAGTGAGCCTTCTCTGAACCGCCCCGAGAGCAAGTATATCTTTTCTTAAATATGGAAACCAAAACTGCACACAGTATTCCAGGTGTGGCCTCACCAATACCCTGTATAACTGCAGCAAGACTTCCCTGTTTTTATACTCCATCTCCCTTGCAATAAAAGCCAAGATTCCATTGGCCTTCCTGATCACCTGCTGCACCTGCGTACTAACTTTTTGGGGTCGATTTTCTGGCCGCCGTCGAGCAGCTTTTCAGGCGGCCGGGGGCCGAAAATCAGCAAAAAAGTGGGTCGCGACCCCCCCCGCCAGCCTGGTTCCCGCCTCGTCCGACTTTCGGACCGCCGTTTCTCCGTCACCCGCTTCAGTCCCGGCCGCCGCTGGCGGGACTGCTCGTCGGAGCACTAATCACCAATGATCACCTTGTTAAGGAAGGTTTTCCGGGGACGTTGCAACTTTGGGGCTTTGCCCACATGAAACACGCCTGCGGGGAACCCCGCCGATGAGAACTGGCGTGAAAACAGCTGGCTTGCTTGCTTGCAGCAGCAGGTCGCTGAGAGCTGAAGTGATTTAAAGAGGCAGCATTTGCAGGCTGCAGGACCTTGTTGATCAAGGCTTGGGGGAACTTTTTTAAGCCTTAGGAGCAGCTGTAGAAAGTTGGAGCCTCACACACTTCTCCAGTGTGTGTAGGATTCGCAAAATTGAACTTTACATTATAAAGGGTCAAATGGCAGAAGAGGCCATGATTTTAAAGACTATTTTAAAAGAAGCCCAGAAAAAGGAGCATACAAAATGGCCGCCATACCACGTGACCGGCTTATTGGGACATTTTAAAATGGTTCCTGCGAAACCTCAGACAGCTTTGTGGATTCAACCCGCAGTAAGTTCTGGAAGCCGTTTCTGAGAGAACGAAACTGGACCCACACATATACATATGGATTAGATGCAGATCCAGTCAAGATCGGCCTGGAGACAGAGGCCATCTAAATGTTGACCCAGGAAAAAGGGGAGAATTTCATATTCATGAGGACAGCACCAAGGACTAGATAATGAGATCAGAAAGACATTAAAGACAATGAAGGTCATTCCAGACCAGAGATGGGCCTTTACCGGCCATCTAAAATATTTTAAAATATAATAACTACCCCGCTGTGCTCCCAGCCCGCCAAAAGTTAAACAAAGACTAACCTGATTTTGGGCGGGAAGTGGAGGCTCCTGAAGGAAAAGTATAATTGGAGGAGTTGAAGTGGAATTAGAAAAGAGTCACAGTTACAGTGAGACACACAGTGGTCAGACAGTTGAGTCATTGGAGAGTTGAATTCGAGGAGTGGAATCTGGTGGTTGTTGACCTGGGTAAAGAGGAGCTGGTTTGGGAGAAGATCAGCGAACTCCTCTCCACCATCGGAGGAAGACAAAGAAGACTAAGCCGCCATCAAGAAGACCGTTCGAACTGGCGTCCCGCCCCGGGGTCAAACATCGGGAGATCATCGACCAACCCCGGGCCGTTGACGAAAACGAGAGGCCCTCTCCCGGCTCGGGAGAAGAGACAAAAACAAACTGAAGAAACGATGGGGGCCAGCCGAAGGCTCCTCTGACCGGGGTCAAGCCGACGGTCCCCGACCCCGCCGACTTCCAGAACCAGCCGGTGTCCAGCCGCCCCCGACCCCCACCTCAGGAGAGGTGTGGCGCAGCTCGCTGGGGCTCCACGAGCCACGTGGAGACGGAACGCCTGAAAGGATCAAACGCAGACTGGTTCAAAACCTTGCACTTCCTAGTTGGATTGGTGAGCATGTTTCTGGCCCTTCACGATCAGATCTAGATAGGTTTAAGGGGTGGATTTAAGGGGACAATTAACATGAGTCATTGTCCCTCAATATTCCATGTGTTTCCTTATTTCATGATGATTTTTGTAGAGTATAAGATGCCTGTATTTGCCTTAGTTAGTATTGTGTCATTATGATTTGTTTGTGTTTTTCCCTCCCATGTACTCTCTTATCTGCTTGCATTTGATATATTTTTCCATTTGCAATAAAATTTCATTTCATTTTCATCAAACTTGGTCTACAAGAGTTTTCTCTACATTGTAGTTCCTGCCCCAAAGTCCAGAGTATAGAATCTAAGGGGCGAGTGTGTCGAACCACTCACGGTTTTACTGTGCAAGAGAGAGAGGCCTCTAGAGAGAGAAAACTCTGCAATCTAAAACCCCTTACATGTGAGCTCCTGGGAAGCCCCTATCACCACCCTAACTCAGCGCCCCCTCAACGGAGGCATCTGCCAGAAGCATGGGAGGTCTTTTTTTTCCTTCCCTTCTTGTCATTAGAGGATCTCCAGCAGCAGAGGTGGCAGCAGCAGAACAAGGAACAGCAGGATGAGCACCAGGAGCACCAGGAGCACCAGGCTGCTGCTCACTCACCTGAAGCTGCACAGACCAGAAGGGGCCAGCGCTTGGAACTGGCTTGAGAGCACCTTGCTGCGCTTTAGGGGGCCATGGGGACCCGTTTCTGCACTGGCAGACCTACTCAGAAGGACTTCCATGAAGATCTGGTTTCTCTGTTCAACAGATGGCCAACGCTCCTCAAGAGATGTCATTCTCTTATGAGCACTCACCATGTTTTCCGTAACCTGGCGAGTTATCTCCTCCATGGAGGTTGCCAACTTTTCCATGGTGATGCGTTCATGCGCCAATGACTCCACAAAGGCTCTGCTCATGGTCACTATGGACTCCTCCATTTGCTCCGCACTCGCAGCAAAACTGGAGACAAAACCTGCCAGAGACTCCTGCATCTGTGCATGGAGATCCATCACCTCTTCTCTTGCGGATGGACCCAGAGGCAGAGGGTCGACATGCAGCGCAGCTGAACTGAGTTGGCAGAGTCCTGCGCCCTCCGACGAGGACTCTCCACTGCTGTCCCTGTCTCCAGAATCTGCTGAGGCTCACTTGTGAGCTGTGAAACACCAGGTGACAAAACTACTCTATGTTCTGAAGGTTCCCCCGAGGTGTGAGTGTCTGCGCTGGTGCTGGGTGCGCTTACTTCTGCTGACGCTGCGTCCTCAGAGGTTGGTTGGAGCTTCCTCTGAGGAGTCTGGCTGCACAGCCTCTTCCTCCTCCACAGTGAGGATGGGGGCTCTGGATGGTACTGTGGGGGAGCAAAGGAAGGAGTTAGAGATGTAATGCCAAGGTTCTTCCGGTGACTCCCAGCGAGTTGGCATCTGCTGACACCTGCATCCATGCAGCATTGGTCTCAGTGGGAGGCCTCTTCCTCCCTGACCTAGGGAAGAGGACCTCCCTGTGTGCCCTAACCCCATCCATTGATGCCTGCAGTGAAGCCTCATCGAATTTGGAGGCAGCTCGGGGTCTGGCACTGGCCACAGCTGCTGCAGGCTCCTCTGCCATCCTGTATTTTTCATTTGGAAGCCTTCAGAGGATGCAGTGCTTGCTATGGACCTTGAAAGCACCACGAATGATGAAATCATACTGTGGGGATTTCTGACTCGAATTGGACAATTAGCAAGGCTTCCCACATGCTGGGAATTAATTGGCCACTTGAGGGAAAATTGCGTGGAGCTGGCTGACACTTTTTTACGTGTGTCAGAAACCCCACATTCGGGGAAACCTGAGCATTTCCCACACAAGCCGAAAATTGGGGCCTTTGTGTTTCATGCACCAGGACCCCCAGATCCCTTTGTACTGTAGCACTTTGCAGTTTCTCTCCATTTAGATAATAACTTGCTCTTTGATTTTTTCTGCCAAAGTGCATAACCTCACACTTTCCAATATTATATTCCATCTGCCAAATCTCTGCCCACTCACTTAGCCTGTCTATGTCCTTTTGCAGTTTTTTTATATCGTCACTCTCTGCTTTCCCTCCCATCTTTGTATCGTCGGCAAACTTGGATATGTTGCACTCGGTCCCTTCCTCCAAATCGTTAATAGATTGTAAAGAGTTGGGGTCCCAGCACTGACCCCTGCAGAACACCACTAGTTACTGATTGCCAGCCCGAGAATGAACCATTTATCCCAACTCTTTGTTTTCTGTTAGAGCCAATCTTCCACCCATGCCAGTATATTACCCCCAATCCCATGATTTTTTACCTTGATCAGTAATCTTTTGTGTGGAACCTTGTCAAATGCCTTTTGGAAGTCCAAATACACTACATCCACTGGTTCCCCTTTATCCACCCTGTATGTTACGTCCTCAAAGAATTCGAGCAAATTTGTCAAACGTGACTTCCCCTTCATAAAACCATGCTGACTCTGTCCTATTAAATTATGTTTATCCAAATGCTCTGTTACTGTTTCCTTAATAATGGACTCCAACATTTTGCCAACCACAGATGTTAGGCAAACTGGTCTAGTTTCCAGCTTTTTGTCTACTTCCCTTCTTAAATAAGGGCATTACATTGGCAGTTTTTCAATCTGCCGGGACCTTTGCTGAGTCCAGGGAGTTTTGGAAAATAATCACCAATGCATCCACAATCCCGACCGCCACTTCTCTCAAGACCCTAGGATGTAGGCCATCAGGTCCGGGGGATTAATCTGCCTTAAGTCCCATTATTATACCGAGTACCATCTCCTTAGTGATTTTAATCGTGTTTAGCTCCGCCCCACCCCCATTGCCCCCTGTTTGTCCAGTGTTGGGATATTTTTAGTGTCCTCTACTGTAAAGACTGACACAAAATATTTGTTCAGCGTCTTTGCCATCTCCATATTCCCCACCACTAGTTTCTCGGTCTCATCCTCTAAGGGACCAACGTTCACTTTAGCCACCCTTTCTCTTTTTATATAACTGTAGGAACTCTTGCTATCTGTCTTTATATTTTTTGCTAGTTTACTTTCATAATCTATCTTCCCTTTCTTAATTAATCTTTTAGTTATTGTCTGCTGGCTTTTAAATGCTTCCCAATCTTCTATCCTCCCACTAGATTTGGCTACTTTATATGCCCTTGTTTTCAGTCGGATACTATCCCTTATTACTTTACTAAGCCACAGATGGCTGTCTTTTCTTTTACTCCCCTTTTTCCTCAGTGGAATATATTTATCTTGAAAGATGTGAAATAGCTCCTTGAATGTAGACCACTGCTTTTGTACCATCTTATACTTTAATCTGTTTTCCCAGTCCACTTTAGTCAATTCTACTCTCATACCTTAATAGTCTCCTTTATTTAAGCTCAGTATGCTGGTTTGAGATCCAACTCTCTCACCCTCAAACTGAATTTGGAATTCAACCATATTATGGTCACTCATTCCAAGGGGATCCTTTACTAGGACATGTTTTATTAATCCTGTCTCATTACACATTATAGCAAACCTTCACTTGGTTATCATGCCTCACTCGAAAGTACTGCACTCCTTCCAGTGTCGCGAATTTCATGCTGTACGGTAATTACTTCACCCCCTCTGGGAACTGCACCTTTACATAACGGGTTCCATCTTCTACCCGTGTTCCTGTATAGTACCTCCTCTTTATTGCAGAGCCAATTTTAATGTCCCACGACTCCAACTTTTTGATTAGCACTTCTCCCTCAATATAAACTGGCAAGTTTAAGAATGAGACCACCACCTCTTCCATATATAGCAGAGATACCTCCAAGAAGTTATTGCCAACTTTCAGACTGAGTAAAATCTTTCCACCTCCTCTCGGCCACTGACCGTCACCTCCAACCCAACATTCAGCTTTGGTCGGCAGGCAAAGCAGCTTCCCTCGCCACAGTCCTCATGTACCACTTGGATAATATCCCAAGCTCGTACCTTCTTATCCTCACACTGAACCACCACTGTGTTTTCTTTTCCAAACCTCCTGGGGTCCCGGCCCAAATCTTTGGGCCTTTTTCTTTCCCTTCCAACCACAGTTTCTTCCCTAATTAAATTCCTCTTGGGAACACTGTCCTCTGAGGGGCCAGGCACTCAGCAGCCATCTGGCTGTTTTGGTGGGCCAAAAAGGCCCTAAAACCTGAAAACAAAAAACCCAAAACCCACCACCTACTTTTTACAAACTCACTCCAACTCCCTGCTGCAATCAGGCAACCAGTAACACCTGGTTCACTCCTAGCCCCTCCCACCTAGAGTGTGCTACCCACTGAGCCACAGCTGACACTGATAGAGAGGCAGCGAGGTATATGGAGGGAATGCTAGAACTTAGGGCCTAGTCAGCTGATGGCACAAGTAGAATTCTTATTCCTGGCCTTGCTGTCAGCAGGTGAAAGGGGAAATTGTCTGAAAATCAGCCACTGCCACACTGAAAATAATCAGACAGTAAATCATCTCAACACACTTTTCTACAGTTACTAATGGTTAAGGCAAAAGTTATTCTGTGCAAGTGGCTTGCCTTTCATTCATGATGGAGAATGAATATAAATGAGGGACAGCAAAAGAAAGAATAGTAAATATATTTAAAAGAAAACTAGGAGGGAAAAGAAGTAAGTGAGTCATTTGCATGTGGTGCATCCATTCTGCAATATTTCACAATAAATTTGCACGGTTATTGGATGCAATAGTGCAACTGAAAGCTGCAAATGGCAAAAGGCTGGTCACTTCTGCAGTGTCTCAATAATCTGGTAGTGCCCATTTATTTTGAGTTCTATCTGAGGTCAAAGAGTCATTATGTAGATCAGTCATTCACTCTTGCTATATTGTGAATTCCCATTAGCTAATTTTCGAATGTCATACAGTAATTGAAAATTATAAGTTGCTAAATTAAACATGATAAAACTTGGCTTTAAATTTGTTTTGATTTTTTAATGATCGAAAGTTAACGTAACATGAAATCATATTGATATTCCGAAATTCTGAATGAATCTGCTTTCTATTAATGAACTTGCTCATTATTGGGATTCTGATGATTTGAGGGCTGACATCTAACATCAATACAGGCTACAGCAGTACACTGACACAGACAAGATCAGTTTAATAGCATGTCTGCTCAAGTCTTTCTTAAAAAAGCCAGGACAGATTAACAGTTCTAGTTTTTATGAAAAGTACTGGGGAGGTGGACAGGGGCGGGAGGCGGGAGACGGTGGAGAAAGAGATGTTAGACTGTGTTCATTATGAGGATTCAATTCCTCGATGATGGATGATGGCCATGAATTAATGGTGAAACTAGTTTCTAGGTCTCCCTTTCTCAGCAACACCTCCTTCAGCAACATCCTCAGCTACTGCTCCCCTGACAGCTCCTTCCATGTACTGTAGCTGCATTAATGCAGGCCCTGTCATCACAGCACCTGTGGACATCCTTGTGATATGTGGGTTATTGCTGTATGTCGCCGACCTATGTAAAGTACTCATTATATTCATAAGAACATAAGAAATAGGAGCAGGAATCGGCCATTTGGCCCCTCGAGCCTGCTCCGCCGTTCAATAAGATCATGGCTGATCGTCTACCTCAATTCCACTTTCGGCACTATCCGCATATCCCTTGATTCCCTTAATATCCAAAAATATATCGATCTCTGTCTTGAATATACTCAACGACTGAGCCTCCACATCCCTCTGGGGTAGAGAATTTCAAAGATTCACCACCCTCTGAGTGAAGAAATTTCTCCTCATCTCAGTCATAAATGGCCAACCCCTTATTCTGAGACTGTGACCCCTGGTTCTAGACTCCCCAGCCAGGGGAAACATCCTCCCTGCATCTACCCTGTCAAGCCCTGTAAGAATTTTGTATGTTTCAATGAGATCACCACTCATTCTTCTAAACTCTAGAGAATATAGGCCTGGTTTACTCAATCTGTCCTCATAGGACAATTCCCCCATCCCAGGAACCAGTCTGGTGAACCTTCGTTGCTCTCCTTCTATGGCAAGTATATCCTTCCTTAAGTAAAGTAACCAAAACTGTTCGCAGTAATCCAGGTGTGGTCTCACCAGGGCCATATATAATTGCAGTAAAACGCCTTTACTCCTGTACTCAAATCCTCTTGTAATAAAGGCCAACATACCATTTGCTTTCCTAATTGCTTGCAGTACCTGCATGTTAACTTTCAGTGATTCGTGTACAAGGACACCCAGGTCCCTCTGAACACCAACATTTCCCAGTCTCTCACCATTTAAAAAATACTCTGCTTTCTATTTTTCCTACCAAAGTGGATAACTTCACATTTCTCCACATTATATTCCATTTGCCATGTTCTTGCCCACTCACTTAGCTTGTCTATATCCCCTTGGAGCCCCTTTGCATCCTTCTCACAACTAACAGTCCCGCCCAGCTTTATATCATCAGCATACTTGGATATATTACATTTGGTCCCCTCATCCAAATCATTGAGAGAGATTGTGAATAGCTGAGGCCCAAGCACTGATCCTTGCGGTACCCCATTAGTTACAGCCTGCCAACCCGAAAATAACCCGTTTATTCCTACTCTCTGTTTTCTATCCGCTAACCAATTCTCAATCCATGCTAATATATTACCCCCAATCCCATGAGCTCTAATTTTATTTAATAACCTCTTGTGTGGCACCTTATCGAATGCCTTCTGAAAATTCAAATACACCACACCCACTGGTTCCCCCTTACTTATTCTGCTAGATACTACCTCAAAAACTCTAACAGATTCGTCAAACATGATTTCCCTTTCATAAATCCATGTTAACTCTGCCCAGTCCTATTATTAGTTTCTAAGTGCCCTTTTACCACGTCCTTAATAATAGATTCTAGCATTTCCCTACTACTGGTGTCAAGCTTACTGGTCTGTAGTTCCCCGTTTTCTCTCTCCCTCCTTTCTTAAATAGTGTGGTTACATTTGCTATCTTCCAATCCATGGGAACCGTTCTAGAATCTATGCAATTTTGGAAAATGACAACCAATGCATCCACTTTCTCTATAGCCACCTCTTTCAAAACCCTAGGATGTAGGCCATCAGGCCCAGGGTATTTATTGGCTTTCAGTCCCATTAATTTCTCCTGTACTATTTTTTTATGAATACCAATTTCTTTCAGTTCCTCAATCTCGCTAGACCCTTGGTTCTCCACTATTTCCGGGAAGCTTTTTGTGTCTCCTTCCGTGAAGTCAGATACAAAGGCTGCGATTTTGTCGGCGCTCAGAGAGGCGGTTCAGAGGTTAAAGTGGTATTGATTGATGGCGGGTCCCGAACCCACCATCAACACGCCTCCAAACAGCTTTCCCAAGTGTCGGGTCCCCGATTTGCGAATGGACCCGACACCTAGGGGGCGGGAAGCAGGTTAAAGGCAATTACCTGCCTATTAACAGGTGCTTGTCAATAGTTTTCAGCTTGTTTTTGGATTTTCCCGCTTCTGGGTCAGCTTTCCCGACGTCCGGACACCATGCCAGGTAAGTGTGGAAAGATGACAGCTGCAGAAGTGGTGTGAAGGATGCAGTGTTGCACATGGTGAGTTTCAGAACAAAGAAAATGTTGGTTACTGCATTTTTTAAACATTTTCAGATTTCTTTAGCTTACAAGTTTTTAAATCCAAAAATATGTACAGTACCACCTCATTGGGAGAACCTCTCTCACCAGCGACAGATTGCTTCTGCCATCTCACCTGCAGCTGCCATCTATTCCAGCATATGGAGGGAGTCAATGGAGAGCCTGTGTGCAAGAGTTCACCTTTGTGTAGTAATTGTCAATGTTTTCAGCACCTCAATGCTGTCAAACACTGAGAAATCAACTGTCAAAATCAAATGATGTCATCAGACCCGCTTCCTGTTAATTGGCCGGTAAGCCCCCAGGTCAATCAAGGGAAAATCATGTCTGTGGAGCGGAGGCCGCTGGGGGCAGGACTGGAAGCTGGAAACCAGCTGTCCCGCACCCATCCCGACACCGCTGACAAAATCGCAGCCAAAGTATTTGTTTAATTTCTCTGCCATTTCCTTATTCCCCATTATAATTTCTCCTGTCTCAGCCTGTAAGGGACCCATATTTACTTTCGCTAATCTTTTCCTTTCTACATACCTATAGAAGCTTTTACAGTCTGTTTTATGTCGCTCGCTAGTTTACTCTCATTCTATTTTCCCTTTCTTTATCAATTTCTTGGTCCTCCTTTGCTGAATTCTAAAATCCTCCCAATCCTCAGGCTTACTACTCTTTTTGGCAACATTCCTTTAATCTAATACTATCTTTAACTTCTCTTGTTAGCCATGGTTGGACCACTTTTCCTGTGAAGTTTTTGTGCCTTAAAGGAATGTATATTTGTTGTAAATTATGTATTAATTCTTTAACCGCTACCATTGCTTGTCTACCTTCTAATGTAGTTTCCCAATCTACCTTAGCCAACTCGCCCCTCATTCAGCTTCTTTGGCAGGAGAAGAGTGGGCTCAACAAGAGAGAATTTGCTGGTGAGGAGGTTTCTCAAATCTGTGCCTGCTTGCTGCATTTGAGGGTTATCTGCAAAGATATTTTTCATTTCTTCTCCATTCTTTTCAGTCACTTACTCACTAGGAGCGGCCTGTGTAATCGGGGCCTGGGTCGAGCACCTGGAGTCTCAGGAGTTAGTGCCTGGGTGGGGGTGGGAGGGGTGGGGGCGTGGTAGCAGGGAGGAGGGGGATCAGGGGTCCTCCTGGTTCTACTTTCAGAGGTAAGTAACTTACCTTTACTGTTCCAAACATTCTGTAGGGTTGATTTCCCTTGCTGCAGCCGTGACCACGCTGGCTGCCTCAAGGTGAACCAGTCTTGCAGCAGGGACCTCAAGCAGACATCATGGCCTAGATTTTCAGTATAGACAGTTTTGGGGCGCTAACCTTAGCGCCCGCCCGAAGTTAGCGCCCGCCCCAAAGTAGCGCCCCGTTGCCGGAAATTCAGTGGCTTCGCCCTAAGAGAGTGGTGGAGCGCTAAAAGAGGCGTTCCACTACTATCTTTAGGCGCTAAGCCGGCGGTGCAGAGCGCAACACCCGAGCTCGGGCGCAGCGCACGGCAGACACTCTGGTGCCAGTGAGCTCTTAAAGGGGAAGGGTGCATGTGTTTTTTTCAAAGGCAGAGTCTGGGGGCGAAAAGAAGAAGAAGATGATGATGATGATGATGATGAGGATGATGATGATGATGATGATGATGATGATGATGATGATGATGAGGAGGAGGAGGAGGAGGAGGAGGAGGAGGAGGAGGAGGAGGAGGAGGATACACCGTTCACAACAACACACTGGATCCTTCCACACAACACATGCAGACTGCCTTCTATAGAGCAGGAGGAGGGCCCTTTAATTTGCGCTCCCCAGGGTGTGTTGCGTTCCATTTTACAAACGGTCTGGACGCCAGCCGCACAATGGGGCGATCCAACTGAAGTTTGGATTCGGGGCGGCCAAAGGGCGTTGCACGAGGATGTGACGTCATTTTCTGCGCGCGCATCCGGGCGGCCGCTAAACTTTGCGCCGGCGCTAACGGGCAACTTAATTTGGGGCGGGGCGCAAACTGCGCTGCGCCCGGCCGCTACACGCATAGCGCCCGAAAATCACTTCTCTTAAGGCGCTAACTGCTGGCGCAAGCAACTGAAAATCTAGCCCCATGCCTCTTATTTTTATGCCAATAGCCTAACGCCTGCTCCAGGCATGGGTACTGTTAAGTCCGTGAATGATTTAGACACGGACTAGCAGGAGTGAAAACAAACAGATGTTTACTGGTGGAAGTCCATAACGAATCTAAACAAAAGAGACTCTCTAGCGCCTTTTATACAGGGGTGGTCACTGCCGGTACTGCAGTCTGAGACCAGTTATTCTCTTAAAGGTACATACACAACAATTCCTCCTCTTTTAGATAAACAGTACATAACATTCATTTAACAACTAATGATAACGAATTACAATCACAATTACTGTTGTTAGATACATTGGTTAAGTTTAAGCAATTACAAGTTCAGTCTTTGAGGAGGCTTCCTAATTCTGTCTGGATAACGCCTCTTTGGAGTATCAGGTTCTTCTGGCAATGTTGAGTCGGAATCAATGTCGTTGTTTGGTTCATCTGCTTGCAATATTACCGGTTATGCGGTAGCTGCAATTGGAACGTCGATTTCATTACCAGATGTATCAGATCGTGGTGTGGAGTTGACGTTTTCCAGTGACTCTAGAATCTGGTCAGCATGGTGTCTTACAATGCTCTCCCCAACGTCCACGGTATACATGAGAGGTCCTTGTCATGTACAAATCATTCCTGGCTGCTATTTCTCAGTGCGGTAGTCCCGGGCCAAAACTGGTTGACCTATCTTAAAACTCCTGGTCGGCCTTACATTCATATTCTGAAACTGCCTGTTCTCCACATCTCTTCGAACGTTTGGCTTAACCAAATCCAAGCGGAATCGTAGTCTTCGATTGAAGAACATCATGGCTGGAGTTTGGTTGGTAACCGCATGTGTTGTGTTGTGTTGTAGGGGTATATCTTCATTACACATTGCCTTGATAGCCTTCTTGAATGTTTGGACAAACCTCTCGGCCAATCCATTAGTGGCTGGATGATATGGGGCAGATGTGTAATGCTTAACACCATTGTTCTTTAAGAACCTCCGGAACTCTTCAGACACAAACTGTCGTCCATTGTCAGAGCAAATCTGTTCAGGCAGCCCATTCCTGGTGAATATGGTTCGTAAAACTGCGATAGTTTTTTCCGTGGTGGTTGAGGACATTTTTATTACCTCTGGCCACTTTGAATGTGCATCCACCGCAATTAAAAACATTGAGTCCATGAAGGGACCAGCAAAATCAATGTGCACCCTTTGCCATGGAGATGAGGGCCACTCCCATGGATGCAGAGGAGCTTGTGCTGGGGCGTTTTGGACCTTCTGGCATCCTGCACAGCTCTTGGTCATCTCTTCGATTTCTCTATTGATTCCTGGCCACCACACAAACGCTCTGGCTAAGCTCTTCATTTTTACCCCACCCAGATGACCCTCATGAAGCTCATTGAGCACTCTATCCGTCAACTTAGGTGGAATTACTACTCTGGATCCACACATCAAGGTTCCTCTGCACACTGACAGCTGTTCTCTTCTTGACGAAAATGCTGGCAGCAGTGGTTCGCCATATGCTGGCCATCCCTTCACCGTTAAATCATAGACCCGTGATAGTGTCGGGTCATTCCGTGTTTCCTTTTCTATGTTTGCATTCGTCACAGGGAGACATTCGACTATGGTCGAGTGGAATAACTCCATTGGATCCACTGCAAGGTCTTCTTCTTCCACCGTCGGCAACGGTAGACATGACAATCCATCAGCATTTCCATGCTGTTTAGTTCCCCTGTACTCGATGTCATATTGGTGTGCCCCTAGGAAAAGGGACCATCTCTGCAGCCGTTGTGCTGTCATTATCGGTACGCCCTTCTGAGGGTTGAAAATGGAGACAAGAGGTTGATGATCGGTTAGTAGAGTAAATTTTTGACTGTGCAGATAGTGATTAAACTTCTTCACCCCCCACACGAGGCTGAGGGCCTCTCTGTCAATCTTGGCATAGTTACACTCGGCAGAAGTTAACGAGCGTGACGCAAAAGCTATCGGCCTCTCCAAACCATCAAGGAATTTATGTGACAGTACCGCCACAATGCCGTAGGGAGACGCATCACACGCCAGCCTGATTGGCAGTGCTGGGTTGTAGTGAGCCAATACTTCCTTCGAAGTGATTAAGTCCTTACTCTTCTGAAAAGCACGTTTACAATCATCGCTCCATTTCCATGCTACCCCCGTTCGTAGCAGGGCGTTCAGTGGATGCAGAATTGTCGACAAATTCGGCAAAAACTTATGATAGTAATTCACCAACCCGAGGAATGACCTCAGTTGCGACACATTTTCAGGTGCTGGGGCCTTAACAACCGTTTCAATTTTGTCAGAGGACTTACGTAACCCCTCTTCATCAATCACGTGGCCATAATACGATATCTGTTTCTTAAAAAATGCGCACTTGGGGCGGTTGGCTCGAAGCCCATGTTCCCGTAGTCTAGTGAACACCTGTTCTAGGTTGTTAAGGTGTTCACTGTCATCTTCACCTGTTACAAGGATGTCGTCCAAGTAACACTGAGTCCCCAGAATCCCTTGCAGGACTTGTTCCATCGCTCTTTGCCATATCGCCGGAGCCGATGCTACTCCGAATACCAATCGATGATACTGGTAAAGACCTTTGTGAGTGTTTATCGTGAGATACTTCCTAGAGGACTCTTCAACCTCCATCTGCAAATATGCTTGTGCTAGGTCAATTTTTGTAAAATGCTTCCCTCCAGACAGTGAGGCGAAGATGTCTTCTATCCTTGGAAGAGGATATTGTACTGTGTGAAGGACAGGGTTCACCGTCACCTTGAAATCCCCACAGATGCGAATCTTCCTTGGCTCTCCGGACTTATTGCTTAACATTTTCTTCATGACAGGAACGATGGGTGTCGCCCACTCGCTCCAGTTGACCTTAGACAACACGCCCGCCTTCTCCAGATTCTCCAGCTCTGCCTCGACAGCTGGACGAATTGCATATGGTACCGATCTCGCTTTGAAAAACTTGGGAACTGCATTCTCTTCTATTTTTAACGAGGCGGTTACGCCTTTAAGCGTGCTCAGTTCTTGTTGAAATACCTCTTTGGCATTAGCTAAGATTGTTGACAATCGTCCAGGAGTGACGTCGTCATCTTTTTTACCCTCCACCGTCATTGCATGAATGGAATGCCAATCTAAGTTTATCTTCCTGATCCATTCCCGTCCCAATAACGGTGGTCCACCATTTGGCAGTATGTAGAGATACAATTTCCGTATTTTCTTGCCATTGTATTCGACAGGCACCCTTATTTTTCCTCTGGGGTATACTTTTTGCCCCGTATACGTCGTCAAGACGATGGATGTCTCTCTCAAGGGTATGTGTGAAAATAGCCGCTCATAGTCTCGTCGATTCATGACGGTTAGCGCTGATCCTGTATCCAATTCCATTTTAACTTGGGACCCTGCTATCGTGAGGGTGACCCAAATGGTTCGGTGATCCTCTTTTGCGATTACATTGTGAAGTTTGAGACAGCTTAATCTCCTGTTCTCGGATTCACTATCGCTCATCTGGTCTTCGGAACTACTGTCCGTCATCTTTTGTACTTTCTTGTACGGTTCCTTAGTAGCCTTTTTGTTGTCGCTGGTCTTCTTCCCAGACCTACAAACTCGTGCAATGTGTCCAATCTTCCCGCATTGTCTGCATATTTTGTCTTTGGACCAGCAGTCCTTCTGGTCATGGTTAGTTCTGCCGCAGCGATAACATTTTGCAAATCCCCATGTCATTTCGTGGGTGCCGTATTCCTCTGGTTTTTGTTGAATTTCTGCAGCTCCCCTGGCTGCTGCTTCATACGATACTGCCACGCTGAAAGCCTTATCTAGCGTCAGCTCTTTTTCTGCGAGTAACTTCTTCTGTGTTCCTTCACTCAGGAGTCCACAGACAAATTTGTCCCATAGGGTATCTGCCAGTCCTGCTCCGAACTGGCAGTGCTTTGATAGCTTGCGTAGTTCCGTAAGATACTCAGCATTGCTCTCATCTTTGTGCTGAGTTCTCCTGTGGAATTTAAATCTTTCTGCTATCAACAGCGGTGCAGGGTTTAAGTGCTCCTGTAGAACAGGAACAATTTCATTAAAACTCTTTGCCTTCGGTTTGGCTGGAGTAATCAGATCCCGCAATAGGCCGTACGTTCTAGCGCCCATTACGTTTAGCAATATTGATGCCTTTTTCCCCTCCGCTATTTCATTTGCCTCGAAATATACCTCGACTCTTTCCACATACGTGGTCCAGTCCTCTAATGTATTATCAAAAGCAGTGATACAGCCAGTCTTCGGCATCTTGCAAATCTAAAATGGCATCTCCCGCGCTTTGCCTTCTTCCCCGATTTAACAAAATGGCGCCTCCCGCGCTTTGTCTTCTTCCCCGCTGTTGTTAGCGCTGCTTTCCACGGTTTCCTGCGCGTTAAATATTAATTTGTTTTCTTTTATTATCTTCCCGTCGTGGAGCGGACCCTCTGGGGCACTTCCCTCCCTCTTTTGAGGTCTGTACGCTGCCCAGCTTTGAAACACCGGCCGCGCCCTGTGTGCTCCACCCTCTCTCTCTCTCTTTGCGTCCCGACTCGCTGCCCGGCCCCATTGAAAGGCCACCCGATCGCGCTTCAGCCCGCCGCAGCCCAGGAAGTATCAGAGCACTACCTGCCACCAGCCCAATTAGCTGGGAAACCACGGACCGAGGAACCCAGCCTGGCTCTGGAAAGTCGCTCCTGCAAAGCCTTGAACCCGATGATTGACGGTCGATGCCCGTTTCTCGAGTTTCAATGGCCTCTATTTAAAAAAAAAAAAAAATTCTGGCTCCGACCTTCAACACCGTCATCGGAGCTGCTGCTGAGTTGCAGGTAAGTTCGTTTCTTTACTCATCGCCAGTGTTAATTCCGTGAATGATTTAGACACGGACTAGCAGGAGTGAAAACAAACAGATGTTTACTGGTGGAAGTCCATCATGAATCTAAACAACAGAGGCTCCCTAACGCCTTTTATACAGGGGTGGTCACTGCCGGTACTGCAGTCTAAGACCAGTTATTCTCTTAAAGGTACATACACAACAGGTACAGGACGCCGCTTGTTTGTCCTTACCCAATATGGCGGGCAGCCCATAGTGTTCCCTGTAAGCTGCACTTTGTTCTGCATGGCCTGTTTCTTTCAATGTGCAGTACCTTTACATTTCTGCACATGCGTGGTACTTCCACTGTAAAAGCTTGTCAATGGCCTGCGTGGGACCTTGCATATCACTGATCAGCCGCGCACGTGCGCAGCTTAGAAGCAACATTGTTAGTGTTCCTCCAGCAAAAAGTGTACACGCACTTCCTGCCGGCCATTTTGGAACCTTAGGAGGCTGTGTAGCACCTGAAAAATGGGCGCTACATGGCCTAATTTCTAGGCCATCTCTTTATGTGATGCCATCTTTGTTGTGTCAGCAAACTTACTGACAGGACTACTAATGCACAGAAATCATGATATTAGCCTGGCATAATTTTGGTAGTTCATAAAGAAACCATATTATATTTACTATACAGCATATTATCATGTATAATTCCCTACTCTATATGCAATATGGATAGTACAACATTGGTTATGATTAATACATCACTCGACTCTTAATAAAGTAGAGAAATGACTACATACATTCAAAATCACAATTGCCATCAGAGACAAAACACCAATGAAGCTACTCTCCAGCTTCTTTATTGTGAGCTGTGCAGAACAGAGTTTCTGTTGTATATAATGATAACACGATTTGGAATGAATAGTCCACGTGTGCAGTGATGGCACAGTTGTGTTAGAGTCTGTATATCATTAAGCTCTCCTGCAAAGGTATTGGTTCCATCAAGTTCAAGGAGACTCCACCAACTCAACTCCTATGCAGCCCACTGTCAAATATAATACGTGGTGCTACAGCCTCCAGTCCTGTTATTGTCTGATTTTGGCTCTTGCTGATAAGAAGTAGGAGGATAGGGTGCAATTATTCTGCGAGTCATAAGGTTTGCTTTTGGCAGCCTTTCAGAAAGTGTGATGGCTACTGTTGACCTATTGTTCACTTTGTAGTGCATGCAAATCTTTGGACTGCCATTACTGGAACATCAGAAGGCATGCATCTAGTGATTCTGGGCAGTTCCAGTTGTCTAATTATTACCTGAAGCACTAAAAGAAATGGACAGACTTCTGAATCAAGAAACATTAGAGAGATTTGGGCAATTCAGGTAAGTATTAAAAAAAAAACTACCTTTTTGGTGGTGGTCTGCAGTGGTCTCTTTATGGTCCACTGGTTAGGTCACATATAGACCTGGTTTTCCTGAATGCTGGCTGCGTTCAGGGCAACCCAATTTTGCACAGGGGGCCTCAAACAGGGATTAGGCCCCTCATTTGTCTACACAAAGAAATAAACACCTGTTTCAGACGTGAGCCCTGGACCTCTATTTTTTTGCCTATACCAATATGACGGGCAGCGCACCTCCACCTCATAATGAACACACGCTTCCTGCCCAATTAGCGCCTGAAAAGCAGGTGCGGCGCCATTGAATTTCTAGGACCTCGATTCAGTGTTGAGGCAAGAGGAAGCTGAAAGTAGCCTGAGTATATCTCTTAAGAAACAAAATCATTCAGTTTGCCCCATTGTTTAGAGCAGTCATCTCTTATGTTCATATCTTGAGTTCCTAATGTTAGCAAGTTAAATTTGTTTTTAAAAATTATAGTGATAATCTTTATGGTATATGATATATTATGTATAGCTTTGTTATGATTATATATATATATCCTCTTGTTCTTCCCCTTGTCCTACTCTCAGCAGCAATCCCACTCTAAGGAGAAGTACAACAATTTAGAAAGAGCTATCCTGTCAAACCACAATCATCATTGGTAATGAATTAGTGCTGAAGGCTCTTGTGTTTTGAATGGGGCATTGTTGATGATTATTAATCTGAAATGAGTAGGCACATTTATGTAGGAGTCATTTAAGGTAAAATTGGAAGTTTAGATTAAAATTTTATCATAACAATATAAATTTTGAGTGTTACAGGAAATACCCTAACTTGTTCATAGATTGCGTTAAATATATTGTTTCATTGTATGTTTGATTACTGAGTTGGATGCGCTGGAAAGTGTTGCTTAAATAAAGCTAGATTGTTGCATCAGTAATGTGCCAGATGGTAACATTTCCACTAAGTTATGCATTTTGATATGCAGTGCTAGAGAACCTATCAATAGCAGCAATTGTCCTATTAATAAAACATCTCTTGCAACACAAGTCTGTAGAAGTGATTTGGTAAATCCGGGGAGCAGATGATTAAGGAAATGTTACATAAAGGTTTAGAGGAGGAACATTCAAGGAGATAGGAAGGTTAAAAAAGTTGAATCGTTATAATGGCACATTGGTCAACCACTCTGTACAAAAGTATTAATGGAACGATTTCTCATGACATGCTGATTATTACGACAGGTCTATTGAGTACCTGAATTTAGTAGTTAAATTGGACAGGGTAGAGAAAGATAAGCAAGAGACTGGAGACGAAATGTGACAGGAGAGGGAATAGAGACAGTGTTAGAGGACATAATATCGTAAATATTTAAGAAGACACTCTATTTTTTCTCTTTGTCAAATAATCAGCACAAGGACAAGCACAGAATGTAATTGAAAGCAAGAATGGAAATGATCAGATAATAAGAGTCCACAAAACAGATAGGTGCAAGTAAAATAAAGGTGACAGGCAAAAATACAGAATGGAAAGAAACAATAAAAATGTACAGAATGGAAAATTATAGAATGAGGATGAAAGTGAAAATAGCACAAGGGAAAGGACAACAAAACAATAAACAGCAGAAAAGAGGGGAAAAAAGCTAACAGGAAAGAGAGAGAGAAAGAAAGAATTAATTAATTGCACATAGCACCTTTCATGACCTCAGGATGTCCCAAATGTGCCAATTTGTGCACAGCAAGGTTGCACAAATAGCAAAGTGATAAATGACCAGATTATCTGTTTTAATGATGTTGATTGAGAGATAAATATTAGCCAATACACCAGGAAGAAGTCCTGCTCTTTAGTGTCATGGGAGCTGTTACGTTCACCCGAGAGGGCAGACAAAACTTGGTTCAATGTTGCATCCGAAAGCTGGCACATTTGACAGTGCAGCACTTTCTCAGTACTCTGGAATGGGGCGTAAACCACCAACCTTCTGATGCAGAGGTAAGAGTGCTACCCACTGAGCCATGGCTGACTTAGTGGAAGAGCAACAGATGTAAATTAGTCGGGTTGTGCCAATGTTGCTGGCAATCAGAGCGTTGGTTGCCTTGGGTGGTGTATAATACTTAGTTCTCTGCTTTCTATTATTTAACAATGGGCAGACAACTGAAGGCTGAACTTATTCAAACAGAACGAGTTCTTTAGTCTGAAAGGTGAGGGAGGATGAGCCCATTGGTGACCTAATATATCTTATCTTTCTGGAGAAATAAATATCCTTTTATCACCCAAGGTAACACAACAATTCAGATTCACAAATCGGAGCTGTTATGAACTTGATGAAAAAGCCAGGAAATAATTGCATAACAGCTCCAGCAGCAGCGAGTGACAATCTAATTGCTGTTATGGTGAGACAGGATCAAAAACAAATACACTGCCGTTGTCACTTCCTACAGCACAAGTCACTTCCATGGAGACAAGCTAATCGATTTGGTTGAAATAGTTCATCTTCCAGCTTTGAATGATTCCAATAAACATGAGTTACACAAAAGAATCTTTCAGGAGCCTGATTGTGGCAGCAGGTGCATTTCCATTGCTTTGACTTCCCGCATTAATTCTTTGATCACATTTTTAAATTGCACTTTGCAGAGACCAAGTACTGGAGTAACTGCTTATCCATACGAATGAGATCAGGGCCTTGTTGCTGACACAACTTTCTTTACCTTTGATTCTGATAAACGCTCCGACCGAAACATTAACTTATACTTTCTCTTTCAGAGGCTGACTGACTTGGTGTGCGCTTCCAGTATTTTCTGTTATCAAGCCATGTTCCAACTTCATTCTGATCTTAAACTATTGCTCAGGAAACTTCAGACTGAAATGGTCAAGT
This sequence comes from Somniosus microcephalus, assembly GCF_052327205.1. NCBI lineage: Eukaryota > Metazoa > Chordata > Chondrichthyes > Squaliformes > Somniosidae > Somniosus > Somniosus microcephalus. The sequence goes on from NC_140997.1 coordinate 153,687,454, forward strand.
TTGTGGATTAACATCAGACAGTCGTCACTCAGGGTCTACTGAATGAAGGCAATGTCCAGAGACCCTTGTTATCTACTTCACTACAGGATGTTTTTATGGTTTAATTGGACACAGAGAGAAAACAATTTTGTTTAACACACAGCAGCAGTAATGAAAGCGTAAATAATTTTTAGTAAGCAGATCTAATTTGAATAAGCAGAACTTTTTTTTTTAAATGGTAAAGCAACGTTTAAATAAAATTGGAAGTAGGGCTGAATGCTTTCCAATGGTATTTGCTCACAAATATTTCAATAATTTTTTGAATAAACTAATGGCCCTGAAATTAGGATCGGGAGCTTGCCACGCGTGCAAGCCCCCGATGTGCACTTACCCGGCGCGCTGACATTTCAATCCTGGCCCGCATTGCATTTCCTCTCACTGGCCCGCTTGAGATCCTGCCACGCTGTGCATGCGTGACCCAATGGCATACTTAGTGCGATGAGCCGGCTGGGATCACGTGAGCACAGGGCAACCAATGGGAGGTTGCAAAAGTTCATTCATGAGTTTGAGAGTAAGAGCTGTCAAACTCATGAAAACTCCTGGCCCCAAAAGACGACTTAAACTTGAAAGAAAATTTAAAAAAACATTGCACTACTTAAATGAACCATAAATAACTGTAAAAAACTATTTTAAACAATAATTTTAAAATTTGAAAAAAATTATTACATAAAAAACCGGGGCTAAAACTAAACTTACCTTACTGTAAATTCTTTAAAAATAATAAACCTGTGGAAATTTTTTTTATAAATTGTATTAATAGACCACTTACCTGTAAAACTAAGTACTTACGTGTGGTTTTTCAATGCGTAAGAACCGGAGGCCTTTATACATGCGCAACTCTCTAAAAATAAAGGAAATCCAAGTCGCACGCGCTGCCTGTGTAGTCGCACGCGTTCAGCCTCTTAACCCCTTGGGTCAGAGGAGAGGAAATGCCGGTTTTCCCCGCATGCGCTGTGCATGCTGAAAACCGGCAATTCCTCCGGGCACACGCGTGAGTACCCCGGCCGTACTCACGCGTTGGGAGAGGAATTACTGGGCCAATATCTTATAATTTTGATTCATTGTCACTCACTTTGCGACAATCATCAAGGGTCATCTGTACTTTGAAGTCATGTAAAGACGATCTACATTGTAGAATGTTAGCAGGGCAGTACAAAAAAGTATTATTAATGGTAATCATAGTCTATCTATGGCTGGTTTTATGGATTACCTGGCACTATGCAAGCCACCTTCCAGATGCATATAGTGAGGAAATCAGGTCCCAGAGAACAAAATAGCAATAAATATGGCAGAAGACTCCACAAAATGAAAGGGCCAGGTAAAGGGTCATAGGAACATAGAAGATAGGAGCAGGTGTAGGCCATTCAGCCCCTCGAGCCTGCTCCACTATTCGATGAGATCATGGCTGATCATCAAAACTCAGTACACCGTACCTGCCTTCTCCCCATATCCCTTGATACCTTTAGCTCTAGGAAATATATCTAACTCCTTCTTGAATATATTTAAAGACTTGGACTCAACCGCCTTCTGTGGTAGAGAATTCCACAGGTTCACCACTCTCTGGGTGAAGAAATTCCTCCTCATCTCTGTCCTAAATGGCTTACCCCTTATCCTTAGACTATGACCCCTGGTTCTGGACTCTCCGACCATCGGGAACATTCTACCTGCATCTAGTTTGTCCAGACCTGTCAGAATTTTATAAGTTTCGATGAGATCCCCTCTCATTCTTCTAAACTCCAGCGAGTATAAGCCCAATCGACCCAATCTCTCCTCATACGTCATTCCTGCCATCCCAGGGATCAGCCTTGTGAATCTTCGCTGAACTCCTTCCATGGCAAGAACATCCTTCCTCAGATAAGGCTACCAAAACTGCACACAGTACTCAAGGTGTGGTCTCACCAAGGCCCTGTACAACTGCAGCAGGACACCCTTTCTCCTGTACTCAAACCCTTTCGCTATGAAGGCCAACATACCATTTGCCGTCTTCACCGCCTGCTGTACCTGCATGCTTACCTTCAGCGACTGGTGCACAAGGACACCCAGGTCTCGTTGCACTTCCCCTTCTCCCAATCTATTGCCATTCAGATAATAGTCTGCCTTTCTGTTTTTGACACCAAAGTGGATAACCTCGCATTTATCTACGTTATATTGCATCTGCCATGCTTCTGCCCAATCACCCAACCTGTCCAAATCATCCTGGAGTTTTTCGGTATCCTCCTCGCAGCACACACGCCCACCCAGCTTTGTGTCGTCTGCAAACTTGGAGATATTACATCTAGTTCCCTTATCTAGACCATTAATGTATATTGTGAATAGCTGGGGTCCAAGGACCGATCCCTGCGGTACCCCACTAGTCACTGCCTGCCACTCGGAAAAAGACCCGTTAATTCCTACTCTCTGCTTTTTGTCCGCCAACCAGTTCTCTATCCAAGTCAATACCTTGCCCCCAATCCCATGTGCCTTAACTTTACACACTATATTTGAAGAACAGGGGAGTTCTCCCTGGTGTTCTGGCCAATATTTATCCCTCAACCAACATCACTGAAGAACAGACTAATTGGTCATTGTCACATTGTTGTTTGTGGGAGCGTGCAACACTCTGGTGGTGCCCCGGACCGGATATTGAGTGGCGCCCTCCTCCTTTCCGCCTGGCGCAATCAACGACAGGGAGGCTGGAATACTTCCCAGTCAGTGAGGGGCTGGGGCGTGCTATTTAAAGGCAGCCTCTTCCTGGCTTTTTCTTTGGTAGACATTTTTGCACCACTCATTCTGACAGAGCGAGAGATTCTGAGAGAGAGATAGAAAGGCTTCTGCATAAAGTCAACGCTGTGTGAAGTAATTTTGGCTACTGAGCAGCACCTTGCAGGTATTTTTGGATTTGACCTTCATTACTTCGATTGTCAAGAGATTGTGGGGGCTGCACCTATTCGAGCCGTCGTCCTGCGCCTGCAGAATCAGAGGCAGCAAAGACGCAGAGAGAGAGAGTGGCAATCATGGCCAGACGGAGGAGGGCCAACAGGCCTCTGTACAGGAGACCTTACCCTCCCAGGATATTCCGGGAACAATTCTTCTACATTAATTTGTCTGAGGAGCAGTGTTTGCGCTTCAGCAAGTAGGTGGTCACTGAGCTCTGCCACCTGCTGCAGCCAGATCTGCAGCCTCTACTGAGGACCAGGACATCTCTGTCGGTGGCAGTGAAGGTCACAGTGGCTCTGAACTTTCATGCCACCAGCTCCTTTCAAGCAGCTACTGGGGACATCACCAATATCTCCCAGTTTACGGTCCATTGCTGTATCCATCAGGTCACAAATGCCCTCTACAAAAGGAGACGCCAATACATCTCTTTCCTGATGACCCAGGCCAAACAGCATGAACACGCATTGGGCTTTGCGAGGATAGTGGGCTTCCCCATGGTGCAATTGAATGCATGCATGTGGCATTGCGGGCACTGCATGAGAATGCAGAGGTTTTCCAAAACCGCAATGGGTTCCACTCCTTAAACGTCCAGTTGGTCTGTGACCACAGACAGCTGATACTCGCTGTCAATGCCCACTATCCTGGCAGCAGCCACGGTGCTTTCATCCTGCGCCAGACTGCTGTGCCAGAACTTTTCCAGGCACCGCATCAGCAAAGTGGTTGACTCCTTGGGGACAAGGGTTATCCACTCTACACCTGGCTGATGACACTGCTCCGTACGCCCAACACCCCTGCTGAGCTGCGGTACAATGAGAGCCAACTCGCCACCAGGAACATAATTGAGCAGAGGATCGGCGTGCTCAAGCAATGGTTCCGCTGTCTGGACCACTCAGGAGTAGCCCTGCATTACTCACCTGAGCAAGTCTCCCTCTTCATAGTTGTGTGTGGCATGCTTCATAACCTGGCAATCCTCAGGACCCAGCCAATGCCACCAGGCATTGGTGCACCACCGGAGGAGGAGGAGGAAGAGGAAGAGGAGGAAGAAGAGGAGGAGGATGATCAGCAGCAGCACAAAGGCGGGAGGGAGGCCAACAATGTTGAAACTGCAAGGGCCATCTGTCAATGGCTGATAACAAGCCGCTTCTAGGCCCCTACTGAGGAAATAGCTTCTGGCATGGAGAACAACATGAATGAAAGCAACCCGCAACCCCAAAACCGGCCAAGGCAGCAATGATTCCAAAGGCCAAACCTGTACATTTTTAATACAAAAGCGTTTATATTTTACAAACTCTGTGTGTGTCATTTCTTCATGACAAACTAATAGAAACAAACACAAAAAAATCATTCATTAACATAACTGGTTCTCACAACCTGGAGATAATATCCAAAACACTAAACAAAAGTTTTAACACAAACCTCGGCCTTCAATAAAAAATTGACCAACATTTTGTCACACCTCCTATTTTTTGTCCTTCGAGGGTGATCTTCTTCCCTTGCCCACTTGCCCCCTTCCCACCCTACTACTCCTCCGTAATGGGGCCCCAGTGGCTGCAGCAAGGCTGGTGGAAGGCAGCTGATCATCAGAACCTGAGACTGCAGATGCCCTTGAAGGACAGCCTCAACCAGCTCTGGAGGGCCCAGCTGCAGACTGCACCAACTCTGCATGGGCGGCAGCAATCTGGCCTACAGGCAGTGGCAAGTGCAATGGGGAAGTGACAGTAGTGGCAGCAGGAATGCTGTCACCTTGAGAGAGGACAGTACCTCCCTGCTCGACCGACACACTGGCACTCCCATGGCAGTCAGTGCTTGCGTGGCCTCAATCTGAGTCTGAATGAGACCAGTCTGAGATTGGACCATGGCAGCCAGTGACTGAATTGCAGCACTAAGCATTAGCGTGGCATCCGCCTTTGCTACAGTGTAGTACTCCACACTCCTTTCCATGTACCCTGTTATTGACTTGCATTTGATTTGTTTTTCTCTATGCAATAACATTTCATTTTGTTTCCATTAAATCTGGCCTATCGAGTATTCTCTACATTGTAGTTCCTGCATCAAAGTCCAGTGTCTAGAACCTAAGGGGCGAGTGGGTCGAACCACTCAAGGTTTTACTGTGCAAGAGAGAGAGGCCTCTAGAGAGAGAAGCCTCTGCGATCTAAAACCCCTTACAGCAGCGCCTGATTTAGTGCTCCAATCACCTCCAGGAGTGATAGAAGCCAAGTTTGCAGTCAGAGGCGATAATTAGCGGCAGGCGCTAAACTTTGCGCCCGGCCAATAATCGCGCCCCAAACAAGGTGATACCGAAATTCTCCCTGTATATCTCTTAGACCTCGCTAATGTTATGCCAACATCAAACTAAAGTCTCTAGCCCCATGAAGGCACTAGCCAGAGTTATAGTGCATAAAAAATAATGTGGACCTCTAGGTGATTCAGGAGATATGGAAAAGGACATTATTGATCCATTAGGACAGCTGGAGGGTGCCAGTTATCACCCTCCCATTGTATTGATTGTATGCAGTGGATGCTGAGGTAATGTCGCTGTCTGTAACAGGATTGCTAGATAAGCACAGTACACTGCGAGTCCAGAGTTAAAAAGGAAAAAAGGCAAAGAAGAAAGAAAGACTATAGCACCTTTCACAACCTCAGGACATCCCAAAGCACTTTACAGTCAATGACGTGTAGTCACTGTTGTAATGTAGGAAACACGGCAGCCAATTTGTGCACAGCAAGATCCCACAAACAGCAATGAAATATTGGCCAGTGCACTGCGGAAAACGTTCCTGCTTTTCTTTGAATAGGATCTTTTTACGTCCACCTGAGAGAGCAGACAGGGCCTCAGTTGAACATCTCATCTGAAAGACAGCAGCAATCCCTTAGTACTGCACTGGAGTGTCAGCCTAGGTTTTGTGCTCAAATCTCTGGAGTGGGCCTTAAAGCCACAACCCTTTGATTCAAAGGCTAGAGTGCTACTTATGAGCCACAGTTGACACCAAAGTTTTGCTGTGTGATGGATCAAATAAATGAAGAAAGAGATGCATTTATATAACATTTTTCACCACCCAAAGCACTTTACAGCCAATGAAGTATTTTTGAAGTGTAGTTACCGTTTTAATGTAGGAAACGCGGCAGCCAATTTGGCACAGAAAGCTCCCACAAACAGCAATGTGATAATGACCAGATAATCTGTTTTTGTTATGTTGATTGAGGGATAAATATTGGCCAGAATACCAGGGATAACTCTCCTGCTCTTCTTTAAAATAGTGCCATGGGATCTTTTACGTCCACCTGAGAGAAAAGACAGGGCCTCGGTTTAATGTCTCATCTGCATTCTCTCAGCACTGCACTGGAGTGTCGGCCTAGATTTTTGTGCTCAAGTCTCTGGAGTGGGACTATGAACCCACATCCTTCTGACACAGAGTTTGAGAGTGCTACCCACTGAGCCACAGCTGACAATGAGAGCAAACAGGCTTGCTATCTTGCATCAGATAGGTTGAAGTTCCATTTTCATAAGTTGTGTGTTCCTATCTTTATCTCATCTATCTTGGCAACTCCAGAAGAAAAAGCTAAAAATAGGAGAATTGCTGCAACAGGAGTTCAATAATTCTCCAGGAAATTTGGAAGGAGAGTATGAATACTACGTGAGAATTTTTGTAGGGAGGTTATAGTGCAAGCCATCTATGGTACAGAAATCCGGGGGTATACCAAATCTGCAACACCAGAAGGACTTCAAAACACCTCCCTTAAAATTTTCCCCCTATCCTAGTTTAGTTCCCAAATTATGTGTACAAGTAAGGAGTGTGATGGAATACTCTCTACTTGCTTGGATGAGTGCAGCTCCAACAACACTCAAGAAGCTCAACACCATCCAGGACAAAGCAGTCCACTTGATTGGCACCCCATCCACCACCTTCAACATTCACTCCCTCCAGCACTGGCGTACTGTGGCTGCAGTGTGTACCATCTACATGATGCACTGCAGCAACTCGCCAAGGCATCTTCGGCAGCACCTCCCAAACCTCTACCACCTAGAAGGCCAAGGGCAGCAGGAGCATGGGAACACCACCACCTCCAAGTTCCCCTCCAAGTCACACACCATCCTGGCTAGAAGTATATCACTGATCCTTCATCGTCGCTGGTCAAAATCCTGGAACTCCCTCCCTAACAGCACTGTGGGAGTACCTTCACCACACGGACTGCAGCGGTTCAAGAAGGCGGCTCACCACCACCTTCTCAAGAGCAATTAGGGATGGGCAATAAATGCTGGCCTTGCCAGCAACGCCCACATCCCAAGAACAAATAATTTTTTTTTTTAAGAGTGTGACTTGAGAATTTCAATGTCTACCACACCTGAATTAAGAATATATCTGGTTTTGATTGAGAGACTGGGATATGAAGAAGCACAAGCTCCCAAAAAGAATCCTGCTGGTCTCTTTGGGCCACACATAAGTGCAGACATTCACATGTCAGAGGAACTGACATGAATATATGATAGGATCCAACTGAGATAACACACCCTGAGAAGTGAACTGAGTAATGTCTTAAAATGTGGCTAGCCAGAAACTGCTGGACACTGTTCAAAGCATCACTAAGGGAGCAATTTCTGAAACAAGATGATTAAAGTTGAATATTCGGGTATTTCAGAAGGTATGGGGGGGGTGGTTGATAAACAATGACATACACAATGAGAATTCATGCAAATTCTCAGGATAAAACGTAAGTTCTGTATCACTGTTCTTTTTAGGCTCAGTGTTTGAAAAGTAAAGGCAAAGTTGTTAAAATCTTATAAGATTATCTTAAACCCCATAATAAATCTTGTTGAGACAAAAGCAGGTTTGGAATTGGGAGTGTGGGTCTAGACAGTGACTGCTGGTAGGCCATTTAACTGCTGAGGGCATCACAGTCTAGCCTAATCCAACAACCACGTCCCTATGCCTTCAGGTAGCAGTCATTAGACAGTGATCAGGAGTGAAAAACCTGCCTGATTTTTCTATTCCTTAGACCATGGGCACAGAGGTCTATTGTAGTAACCTTAGCTCATGCTGCCGAAGAAGCCTTAACAACCTGCTAAATTGAACCCTGTAGATGGTACACACTGCAGTCACAGTACGCCACTGGTGGAGGGAGTGGATGTTTAAGGTGATGGATGGGCTTTCATTCGAGTGGACTGCTTTGTCCTGGATGGTGTCGAGCTTGAGGATTTTCAGCTGCACCCATCCAGGCAAGTGAAAACATTCCATCACACGCCTGACTTGTGCCTTGTAGGCGATGGAGAGACTTTGGGGAGTCAGGAGGTGAGCCACTCACTGCAGAATCCCCAGCCTCTGACCTGCTCTTGTAGCCACAGTATTTACGTGGCTGGTCCTTTTGAGTTTCTGGTCAATGGTGATGGGGGATTCGGCAATGGAAATGCCATTGATTGTCAAGGGGAAGTGGTTCTTTGCACAGTTATGAAATGTTACGTTTTAAAAGAAGTGCAAATGTAAAAATAGTGGATAAAACTGTGAAGATCACAATTTTTACACCTTTATTTTATTTTTAATGCTGTATCATGCGACACAGAGTGATCCTCTGCTAGATTGGGCTCTGGATATACAGTTCATGAAATTGGATTTTTAAAGTATTGGGGGAGAAAGTTGGGAGCGTTCCATTTGGGGCGCTAACTTTTAAAAGTTGAAAAAGTTAGCCCCAGGCGATAATGCTTTTCAACTTTTAAAAAATTCAGGGTTTGCGCTCCAAGAAGGAAGTGGAGTGCTAACAGGCAGCAGGCGGGGCGGTATGTGTGCAGCACTGCAACGTTGGAAGGCTCCTTCCCTCTCTTAAAGGGAAGGGCCATCGCTGCAGGCTCTGCAAGGGGAAAATTTACCTGGTCCCCGGCGGCAGCTGCGATCCGGCCCGATAAGCTCGATGAACTGCAGCAGAGTGCCGGGCTGATCGAGCACTGGAGAAAAAAAATCAAAAAAAAATCAGAGAACGAGCATTTCAGTATTTTTTTTCCTACCTCAGCCAGCTCGTCTTTAAGTATTGCCCCTGCAGGGCCCGGCCTCCTGATGAACGCCTCATGCAGCTGCTGGTATTTTCGCCCGGCGATGCTGCAGGGGGTGGAACCGAAGTTCGGGTCCGGGGCGCTACCGGGGCGATGCGCACTGTGATGACATCACGATCTCTGGATGAAGGAGATTGGGGCGCCACGCTATACCGCCGCCACAAACCTCCTGGCTAATTTAGCGGGAGGCGATATTCTCGCCGCGCCCGGGTGGTAAGTGGTTAGCAGGCTGTTATCGCCCCCCGGAGGCGCTAGTCGGAGGCGCTAACTAGCCGAATTTTTAGCCCATTGTGTGTGAACCTTTATTGCATTCCTTTGAAATTCCTTTGTGCGCTCCTTTAACAGAGGCACTAATCTGTTTAAAATAAATGTGATGATGCTGCCTTTAAAATAGCAGAGCAAGGAATTTCATACATGTGTAGACTTCTCTCACAAACAGTGGATTAAATTGGTTGATTCAACATTTTATTTATTCACGACTCTTATGTAACCGGTTGCTATTACAACAGTGCTAGTTGTCCAGCTTTAGTGGCCCTCACCGAGAATCCATTTCGCCGGAGTGCACTTAGGCTGTGGGTGGCCTGCGTGGAACTAAACAGAACCCAAGCACTGGTATGGAAACTCAACTGGTTAGGGAACACTTGACTGAAGCATAATATATGACAGCATATTTCTAGAACTAAACCAGGAGGAGCAAAGATGGTATAAATATTGCAGGAGGAAAGGGCTCAGGCTTAGAAGGATAATAGTGTTAATGAGCTGAATTAATGATCGAGTCAGTGATGGGGAATTTAAAAAAAAATTGAGTTTTACAATGTGGAATGCATGACCCTATATAATCCAGTCAATTAATTTTGTTTTATTGCATGTACTAGCTGTAGACACTTTGAAATTCAGCAGTTAATTTTGCCTCAGAAAGACTTCAAACTTTTCAAAACCTTATCCGACCAGTCACAGAGGACAATACTTGAATTAAAATCCGTAGCTTATGGTCAGTATCCTACGTCAACCCTTCAGTAAGTGTTTTGCGCAAGTTATAATTCAATAAGTAGTCTAACACAAAAATTAGAGGGATACTATATACAAGTCTGGATAATTAAGGAACCAGTGCACAGCGAATGTTGTGTAGGAAGAGACATGAACAGGGGCGAGTACTTTAAGGATGAACCATTCTGTTTTGAACCTTCTGGTAACCACATGGGCAACTGATACAATGCAAGGACCAGTTAAGTGTTGCAGCTCTTCAATGAATTGCAGATGGGCCTCACTTCATTTCTTTTTATTATATCATTTAAATTTCAAAATGCTGAACTACAGGGGATATATTTGCCACCCTTGCTTTCGTTTACCGGCCAAACTGGCTGTTCTTTTGTACCGCCGCCATTTCAATTGGATGGGTTTTGCACAAATGGGAATCATCTTCAACAGTTGTTAGGTAAAAAAGTTATTTCTAAAGCAGCAGGAGAGCTTTATATCATTTTTGGCACAATAACATTAGGTGCAGGTGCCGCGATGATTCGTTCTGCATCACTTACATCACCATGATGTGAAATTAAAATTGACAACTGTTTTTTCACAAAGATGTCGCCTCTTTAATGGCAAGTGGAAATTGGCAGTGAAGAGAATGTAGTCAATGATAACCTCCCCCCTGCCAGTTGGGAATGAATTGGCTGTCACTGTATTGTTATAACAACTGACGTGACTCATTCTATAGTATGAAATGCTTTTATTTTACAGTTTAATGATGACTGATACATATAGTATCAAAGCAATATGTCACTGTGATGGGAGACTGCCAGAGTTATGGGAGGGAGCGAGGAAGGGAATGAAAGCAGCAAAGTCTTAAGGACCAGAAGTGAAACTGACTGTGACAGTGCTCATGCATCATATAGTCAGCCTTCCACGGTGATAAATGTGCAGTTCAAAGGCTCAGGACTATTCTAATATCAGGACCAGTCTGTAATTAATTAGCCAGCCAAGCCAGAGTAAACAGCATGCAACTACAAGCACGTAACGGAGTACATATTACAGCCAGGAAAACAGGAGTTTGAATGGTTTACAATTGGAAATCCACAACAACGGATGTTCCCTTCCTTTACTTTTTTGCTACACTGTCACTTTCAGCGAGTGACGCCATCTCTCTCTCTCCTCGCTCTAAGAACATTCAGCTAAGGCACTACAAGATACTTGCAGCACAGAACATACAAATTATTGCTGAATTAATACAGCTCCGGTTGGTTTGGTAATATTTTGAAACGGATAATGAACATTAAAAAATCCTTGCATTTATATAGCGCCCTTCATGGCCACCGGACACCCCAAAGCCCCTTAGATCCAGTTAAGTACTTTTGAAGTGTGGTCACTGTTGTAATGTAACATAACACATACCAAGGACGCAACAAAAATCTAACGGGGTCATTTTCCGACTTCACAGCCTTGATATTAAACCCCTATGGCTGGTGGGAAAAGGTGCAGAGCCTCACTCAGCAGCAGCGCATGTTGCAAATTTGGATGCCTCCACACACAATATTCTGACCCTTAATTTAAAGGGCGAAGAATGATGCATACCGCATGCCCGGGCTCTGCTTTGTATCTCCAACGGGTGAGGGTCCCCACCATATGCACAAGTCAGAGAATTACCCCTTTAAGAACACTAGTTGTGGTATCAATCTGGCCATCTTATGTAAATCCCATAAGAACAGTTCAGTCTATTTAAAGGCTCAGGCACATAGAATGCATTATTATAATTTAACAGAATTTTCAAAGATACCATGTATTGTGCTGTTTCAAGTGTATTTTACCATAACTGATTACAGTCAAAGCAGCAATGATCACTGAATTTAGTCACCAAATTCCTGTATTAGATCATCAACAATAACATCCATAGAAGGAAAATAGCATTGACGTAGGCTGGTAGGATCTTAATTTCCAACTGAATAAGAGAAAGGAGCTGTCTATTTCTTGCTGTATTTAGTGTGCACGATACTGAGTGTGAAACATAGTGGAGACTTTTAGTTGAATTTAATTAAATCATTAAGATGACTTAGAGCTGCAATTATTATAAAGTTCATGGAAACATAAACACCGGGGTAATTTTAATCTAACACGCCAGGCGGGAAACCCATGGAAGCGGGTGGAATGCCGGTTTTATACCCGCCCAATATTACTCTGCACCGGACAGGCTGTAAAACCAGCGTTGCACCCAAAGCCGTCTGTTTCCCGCTGGATGTATTAGGTTAAAATTTCAACACAATAGCAAAGTACTGCAGATGTTGGAAATCTGAAATAACAACAGAAGATGCTGGAAACACTCAGCAGGTCAGGCAGCATCTGTGGAGAGTGAAACAGAGTTAACGTTTCAGGTCTGTGGCCCTTTGACAGAACTGGAAAATGTTAGAGAAGTAACAGGTTTTAAGCAGGTGCAGAGGCAGGGAGAGGGGGGAGGGGGGGAAAGAACAAAAGGGACGGTCTGTGATAGGGTGGAAGGCAAGAGTGGTGAAATGTTACAAGTGGGAATGGCAGAATCATCAACAGCTGCTGCCTGAAAAAATAGGGGCCGAGGTTATGGTCTGAAATTGTTGAACTCAATGTTGAGTCCAGAAGGTTGTAAAGTGCCTTATTGAAAGATGAGGTGCTGTTCCTCAAGCTTACGTTGAGCTTCATTGGAACAGTGTAAGAGGCCGAAGATGGAGAGGTCAGAGTGGGAGTGGAGCGGAGAATTGAAGTGACAGGCGACTGGAAGCTCGGGGTCATGCTTATGGACTGAACGGAGGTGTTCAGCAAAGCGGTCACCAATCTGCGTTTGGTCTCTCCAATGTAGAGGAGACCACATCGTGAGCAGCGAATACAGTATACTAAATTGCAAAAAATACAAGTAAACTGCTGTTTCACCTGGAAGGGGTATTTGGGGCCCAAGACAGTGGGAAGAGAGGAGGTAAAAGGGCAGGTGTTGCATCTCCTGTGCTTGCATGGGAAGGTACCATGGGGAGGGGAGGGGCCGTTGGGAGTGATTGAGGAGTGGACCAGGGTGTTGCAGAGGGAGCGGTCCCTTCTAAATGCTGAAAGGGGAGGGCTGGGGAAGATGCGTTTGGTGGTGGGATCACGCTGGAGGTAGCAGAAATGGCAGAGGATGCTCCGTTGAATCTGGAGGCTGGTGGGGTGAAAGGTGAGGACAAGGGGAACCCTATCATTGTTCTGGGAGGGAGGGGATGGGGTGTGAGCAGAAGTGTGGGAAATGGACAGACACGGTCAAGGGTCATGTCAACCATGGTAGAGAGGAATCCTCGGTTGAGGAAAAAGGAAGACATATCAGAAGCACCAGTATGGAAGGTGGCATCATCAGAACAGATGCAGCGGAGACGGAGAAACTGGGAGAATGGATTAGAGCTATTACAGGAAATAGAATGGGAGGAAGTGTAGTCCAGGTAGCTGTGGGAGTTAGTGGGCTTATAGTGGATTTTTGTCAATAGCCTATCCCCAGAAATGGAGACCGAGAAGTTGAGGAAGGGAAGATTCAGAGATGGACCATGTGAAGGTGAGGAAAGGGTGGAAATTGGAAGCAAATTGAATGAAATTTTCCAGTTCAGGGCAAGAGTAGGAAACGGCACCAATACAGCCATCAATGTACTGGAAAAAGAGGTGAGGGAGGGGACCTGAGTAGGACTGGATCAAAGAATGTTCCACATATCCCCTGAAAAGGCAGGCATAGCTAGGGCCCATGCAGGTTCCCATAGCAACACCTTTAATTTGGAAAAAGTGAGTGGAGACAAGGGAGAAGTTGTTCAATGTGAGAACAACTTCAGCCAGGCAGAGGAGGGTGGTGGTGGATGGGGACTGGTTGGGCCTCTGTTCAAGGAAGAAGCGGAGCGCCCTCAGGCTATCCTGGTGGGGGATGGAGATGTAGAGGGATTGGACGTCCATAGTGAAAAGGAGACGGGGCCAGGAAACTGGAACTGTTAAAGTGGTGGAGGACTTTGGAAGAGTCGCAAATGTCGGTGGGAAGAGACTGGGCAAGGGGAGAAAAAAATAGAGTCGAGATAGGAAGAAATCAGTTCTTTGGAGCAAGAACAGGCTGAAATGATGGGTCTACCAGGGCAACCCTGTTTGTGGATCTTGGGAAGGAGGTAGAAGTGGGCTGTGTGGGGTTGGGGGACTATGAGGTTGACAGCCATGGAGGGAAGATCTCCAGAGGAGATGAGGTCAGTGACAGTCTTGGAAACAATGGCTTGATGTTTAGTAGTGGGGTCATGGACCAGGGGGAGGTGGGAGGAGGTGTCAGAGAGTTGGCATTCAGCCTCCGCTAGGTAGAGGTCGGTTCACCAAACAACAACAGCACCACCCTTGTCAGCAGGTTTAATGATAATGTTAGGGTTGGATTGGAGAGAACGGAGTGCTGCAAATTCAGAGGGAGGTAGGTTGGAGTGAGTGAGGGGAGCAGAGAAATTGAGACGGCCGATGTCACGCCGGCAGTTAGCAATGAAAAGATCTAGAGAGGGTAAGAGACCAGAGGGAGTGGTCCAGGTAGAACGAGAATTCTGAAAACGGGAGAAAGGGTCCGCTGTGCGGGGGGGGAGACTCCAGGCCAAAGAAATGGGCACGGAGGTGAAGGCGACCGGAAAAGAGCTCGGCATCGTGCCGAGCTTGAAATTCATTGAGATGAGGGCGTAAGGGGATGAAGCTCAGACTTTTGCGAAGGACTGATCATTCGGGGTCAGAGAGGGGAAGGTCGGAGGGGGTGGTGAAAACAGAGCAGGGGGTGAGATTGGAAGAAGAGATGGGATCAGAGGAAAGTGAAGGGGAAGAAGGTTCTGGAGGGGTGTTGGTGTCCTAGAGTTGTTGAAGCTTGCGTTCCTTGACATCTGAAAGGAAGAAAAAAAGTTTTTTGTTGAAGCACTGGATGTGGCGAAGAATGAAATGAAACTGTGGGCCGGGACAGCTTTGAGATAGAGTGCGTCGGTGCTGCTGAAGAGAGAGGTCGAGAGTGTTCATGTGGCGACACATGGCATTGAGCGTGGATCTCAGGGTACGGCGAGAGCAGCAGTTCGAGGAACACTGAATTACTTGGGGATATTTGTAATCTTGGGTGGATCTGAAACACGAAGGGTAGAACTTCAGTTGGAATCCATGTGGAATAAGTCAGAACAGTTGCTGAGGAAAGAGATGTGGCTGTGAAAACGAGTCTTGGCAGATACCTGATCAAAGGCGGGAAGGGAAACCGAAAGCAATAAGGATGAACAAGGTTGAAGAGACAAATGGAAATCCTGTGGGACAGAAGAGCAGAACTTCTTCAAGGTGGCCATTCCTAGAAGAGAAATGGCAGTGAACCAAACACTAATGCTGGAAATCTGAAATAGGTTAAAATTGCCCCATAAATGTTAAGACCAAAATTTGATTGTATTGCATTATATGTATGTAGTGAATCTGAAAGTTATCAACTAATGGGGCTTGTTAAAATGTCCATTGCTGCCATGAACAACCCCTCTCCCTTTAAGTAATGAAAGTTCGGCCGAATTGCCTTGTGACACAGCTTTGCATTGAATATGCTGTGCACCACATGACTGGGGACCATTGTCTACTTCACGTCTTTCCCTCTTTGCCCACAGCACAGGAGATTTGCAATCATCCTGTCCAAGAGAACTGCAACAAACCATGTTATTAATAGCCTGCCTTCACGAGCAATGGAATTACTCGGAGTGACACTTCATAGTTAAGCTGAAGGCAAATCAGGCTTCAGCGAGAGCAAAAGGTTCACGTTGACATACCCCGGCATCAGCTCGTTGGCCATTGTCCAAATATATAGGTGCATAGATTGCCAACTATATTGAGGCAAATATTATTGCAGCAAAGACCAAAATGTCTTCATGAATATATGCCTCCTATTTAAATGGAAATGTAGTGGAACAAACATTATCTTTTGGGACACATGGATTAGAGAACCCACCTCCGCTCCTCTTCAAAGAGTGATACAGAGTCTTTAACATCCACCTGAATCACTGGAACAGACAGACATAAGAGTTAAAGTCTGCAGTGCTTTGGGCTGGGAGAGCAAGCAGCCTGCAGGCATAGGGGAAAATTGCAGAATTGAGACAGCACCTCGCACAACTAAGAAAGAAAGACTTGCATTTATATAGCACTTTTCACATCCCCGGGACATCCCAAGGCGCTTCGCAGTCAATGAAGTGCTCTAAGATTTTCCCTAAGTGTCAGCCGTGGCTCAGTGGCCGCATAATCAGAAGGTAGTAGGTTCAAGTTCCACTTTAGAGACCTGAGCACATAATCTAAGCTGACACGAGTGCAGCACTGAGGGCGTGCTGCAATGTCTTTCAGATGAGATGTTAAACCGAGGCCTCAGCTGCCCTTTCAGGTGGGTGTTAAAAGATTCCATGGCAACATTTGAAAGAAGAGCAGGGGAGTTCTCCCTGCTGTCCTGGCCAAGATTTATCCCTCAGCCATCATCACCAGAAAAACAGATTACCTGGTCATTTATCTCATTGCTGTTTGTGGGAGCTTGCTGTGCGCAAATTGGCTGCTACACTTCCCTACATTACAACAGTGACTACACTTCAAAAGTGCTTCATTGGTTTTAAAGCACTGTGGAATATCCTGAGGTCATTATTCTTTTCTAAATGTGCATTTTTTCCCTAATGCACCCACTTGGAAAGAGAGAAAGGAGGCTCCATAGACAAAGGAGTTCTTAAAGTGCCACAGACCTTGTATAATTGCTTCTTGTAATGTTTGCTGTACCATCTTCATACAGTATTTTTAATTAGACATATTTATTACTAATATATTTAGTTCTGAGAAAAATGATTGGAGCCTTTTTAAAAAAAGGTTCTTCAGGTAAATTTCCTCTTAAAATGTCTCAAATACAATGTTTACTGCTTGAGGTGGTGCGTGATGAAAGAAGGGGTGCCAGGGAGATTAACAAGTCCCAGGGCAATGATGTCAGCTTGGTCTAGCTCAACAGGGAGCCAGTTCCAGATCATTGTCATCTGCAGCAAGGGCCTCTCTTAAGTGGCCGGATCCCTTTAAAATTGCCCAGCACTTGCTAGGATATCGCACAATGCAATTTTGCTGCACTGGATCTTTAAAAACAGCCCGCTGAATGTATGAACAAACACCCATGCCTCAGGACTACGGCTTGGATTGTGCACATGTATCGAAACCCAGGAAATGCTAGCAGTGGCCTCGCACCAATGTATTAGCAGACAGCGTATGGGTCATTTTGCAATGCTCTCCCCTCAGCTAGAAGGTTGCAGAGTTGACTCTGTAGGGTTATCTCTGACCCACGCTTGCATCGAGTAAGGCTCCACACTGATAATATAATTGCGCTGTCTGCTCACACTGTACCAGAATGAAAACCAACAGTTGTCGTAGTCCGAACAATATAACTGCTGTATTATTCTATTCTCTCCATCAGCCGTGGCTCACTGGGTCGCACTGTCACCTCCAGATCAGGAGGTTGTGGGTTTAAGTCCCATTCCAGAGACTTGGGCACAAAATCCAGGCTGACACTCCAGTGCAGTACTGAGGGAATGTTGCACTGTTGGAGGTGCCGTCTTTCGGATGAGATGTTAAACCGAGGCCCTGTCTGCCCTCATAGGTGGACATAAAAGATCCCATCATGCTATTTTGAAGAAGAGCCGAGGCATTATCACTGGTGTCCTGGGCACTATTTATCCCTCAAGCAACACCTAAAAACAGGTTATCTGGTCATTACCACATTGCTGCTTGTGGAACCTTGCTGTGCGCATATTGGCTGCCATGTTTCCTACATTACAACAGTGACTACACTTCATAAACATTACTTCACTGGCTGTAAAGCACTTTGGGACGTACTGAGGTGGTACGAGGTGCTATATAAATATAAGCTCTTCCTTTCAGTAATAACGGAAACATGCACTATGCAGATAATGGTTTAGATTGTGACAAATTATGTTCTAATGCTCTTAATATTAGGTTCAAACTTAGTTAAGTTTCCAATGCAACCTGTAGGCTTTAATCGCAAGAGCCACAAGTAATCAAGACTTAGGGGTGAATTTTAACGCCCAAAAACAGGTTAAAATTTTTAAATCACAAACCCGACCCCAACCTGCCTCCAACTCGCCCACTTCCGGGTTTAACGGAAGCAGGACAGGGGGCGGGCAGCCAACACGCTTCCAGGAGGCAGGTTGTCAATTTAAATATTTTAATGAGGCTGGCAGCCTCTGATTTAACCTGCTTTGCAGGTTCAACGCTCCTGGCCAGCTGGGTTTCCCAGGCCTTGGGAAACCCGGCAGCTCAAGGGAGGCGAAGGCTGCTTCGAGGTGAAGTTAATTAGCTTTACAGCACTGCTTGTGGGCCAAAAGAAGCAGGAATGCCTCTCCCTGGCCCGCCAGGCTGACCTTCTTTCCCTTGGATCAAACCCCTCCTCATCAGGCAGCCCCCATAGAAAGACATCCCCCAGGCCAGGGATCGGAACACCCCCAGGGTTGGGGATCGGACCCCCCCTGGGATCAGGAACAGGGGCCGGGTCACCCTGGGGGTTGGGAATCGGACCCACCCCCACTGGGATCAGACCCCCTCCCCCTCCCCCCAGGATCAGGGATTGGACCAGCCTGGGGTTGGGAATCAGACCACCCCCCCACCCCTGCCGGGATCAGACCCTTTCCCCCTTCCCCTCCCCCCAGGATCGGGGATTGGACCAGCATGCGGTTGAGAATCAGACCCACCCCCACCGGGATCAGACCCCTGTAATGATCAATAACATGTCATTCTATAGTGGACACTAGGTGGAGCCGTAGAGCTGTGTAGAGCTGTATATAGCTGTATGTATAAGACTACACTACCCAGCTGTATGTATATTAAGACTACATTACCCATGAGGCTATAGGCTACCCACAAGGCAGCAGTCAAGATGGAAGCCTCTACAGATACTGTACCTAGTCCACATGGGCTCAATAAAGTGTCTAGCAAAAGCTAGCTGCGTTCATAATAAGAATGTCTATCTACCAATGAACATAAGATGATACCAGGATGGTGAAGATCTGCTGAAAATTGTGAAAAGCGACATGGAGAATTTGAAGCCACCAGAGCGTTTGAAACTCACAGGAAACATCGACTACAATTGGCAGACTCTTAAACAACAATTCGAACTCTACATTGGAGCCATCGGATTTGGTACGAAGCCAGACGCAAGGAAGATAGCGTTGCTGCTTACGGTTGCAGGCCCACAGGCGATAGAGGTATTTAATACATTTGTATTTAATCCAGAGGAGAACAGAGAAAAATTAGAAGATGTGCTAAAAAAAATTGATGCACATTGCTCTCCCAAAAAGAATGAGACCTATGAAAGATACATCTTCCGTTCTCAGACACAGCAGCAAAATGAGACTTTTGATAGCTTTATAACTGACCTGAAACTGAAAGCACAGACATGTAATTTCTCTGAGCTCAAAGCATCCATGATTCATGACCAGATTGTTTTTGGTATTCATGATAAAAAAGCCAGGGAACATCCGTTGAGAGAAACCGAACTAAATTTGGAAAATGCGGTGAAAATATGCCAAGCCAGCGAGATAGCTCGAAATCACGCGAAGACTTTCAGTGAAATCAATAATGATGCGATTGTAATGAATGATAATGCTGCTGTCGGTGCTGTGTCCTACAAGGGGAAGAAACGTGGGCAGAACAGAAATGAAAAGCAATCGGAGGATGAAATTTTTAATTGTAAACGCTGTGGTTACAAACACCAGTTAAGACAATGCCCAGCATTTGGAAAAATGTGCACAAAGTGTAATGGAAAGAATCACTTTGCCAAACAATGCTTTTCAAAAGTAAAAACTAAGAAAGGGCAACGAGTTAATGTAATTGAGGACACTGATTTAAGTGAGACATTTTTTGTAGGAATGGTGTCATGTGACAATATCAAAAAGGATACAGAAAATGTGCAGCCCTCAGAAATGGACAATGCTGAACATAAAGTTAATGCAGTAAAAGAGGACAAATGGATGATCCCACTGCAGGAAAATGGAGCACTAGTTACCTTGAAACTAGACACTGGGGCAAAAGCAAACTTAATCAGTATGAGTGACATTAACAATATGAAAGAAAAGCCCAAAATACAGAAAAAGTCAGTACTACTGAAGGACTATAATGGACAGAAAATAGATAGCTTAGGTGTATGCAGACTTAAAGTGACAGTCAAAGACAAAGTGCATCATCTCATGTTTTCTGTTGTGGCTGAAAGACTTGATTCACTAATAGGTGACAAAGCTTGTGAAGACTTAGAACTGGTCAAGAGAGTCTACCGTATAAACTGTGCCATAAGCAGACCAGATGACTCGGTGGATTCTGTAGTGAATAATTTCCAGGATGTGTTCAAAGGATTTGGAGTTCTACCATTCACTTACAAGATCCAGCTAAAGGAGGATGCTCAGCCAGTGGTACATGCTCCACGAAGAGTTCCAGCACCCCTGCGTGACCGGCTCAAGAATGAACTGGACAGAATGACCACACTAGGAGTCATCAGGAAAGTCGAAGAGCCAATAGACTGGGTTAACTCCATGGTATGTGTAAAGAAAAAGAACAATGATCTAAGAATATGCATGGATCCAAAGGACTTAAATGCAAACATAAAACGTGAACACTACCAGATTCCCAAGCGAGAAGAAATCACCAGTGAAATGTCAGGTGCCAAATACTTTACAAAGCTCGATGCCTCACAAGGATTTTGGCAACTAAAACTGGATGAAGAGAGCACCAAATACTGTACCTTCAACACACCATTTGGCAGGTATTGTTTCCTCAGAATGCCTTTCGGGATAATATCTGCATCTGAAATCTTTCATAGAGCGATGGAACACATAATTGAAGGTCTGGAAGGAGTTCGGGTCTATGTTGATGACATCATCATCTGGGGCTCCACACTGAAAGAACACAATGAGAGACTGACTAAAGTGCTACAGAGCATACGCTGGAATGGACTGAAGCTCAACAAAGCCAAGTGTCAGTTTGGCGTCCAGGAAGTCACTTTCCTAGGGGATAATCTATCTGGTAAAGGAATAGAGCCAGATATGGAAAAAGTAAACGCCATACTCAAAACGCCCCGACCCACTGACAAAAAAGGAGTGCTACGCATCATGGGGATGATAAACTTCATTGGAAAGTTCATTCCTAACTTGTCAGCCAAGAAAGCCTGTCTGCGAGACCTGCTACATAAAACAAATGAGTTCGCATGGACAGAAAGACATGAACAAGAGTGGATAAACCTCAAAACAGTGCTGACAACCACACCTGTACTCACCTTCTTTGACTCAACAAAAAGAATCACAGTGTCAACGGATGCATCAAAAGATGGCCTAGGTGCGGTCTTGCTACAAGCAGAGGGTGAAGATTGGAAGCCTGTTGACTATGCCTCCAGGTCTATGACTGATACTGAGTGTCGATACGCCCAGATCAAAAAGGAATGTCTAGGCTTGGTAGTTGGACTAGAAAAGTTTCATGGCTACATATATGGACTTCCCACCTTCACAGTTGAGACAGACCACAGCCCTCTGGTTGCCATCATAAAAAAAAACCTGAATGAGATGTCTCCAAGGATTCAACGACTCATGGTGAAGCTGCAAAGATATGACTTTGAACTGATCTACACGCCAGGCAAATACATAGTGTTAGCAGATGCACTATCCCGAGCACCCACAATGAGTCATGTGAGCTCTACTGAGGAAGACGTGGATCTTCATGTGAGTATGGTCACTGCTGCGCTGCCCGTGTCAGACACAAAATCAAAGCAAATAGCAGAAGAAACAGTAAAAGATACAGTGTTACAATCAGTAATAGAGAACATTCATCATGGTTGGCCAAAAGGTTCCTGTCCAAAATATTTTCACATAAGGTCAGAATTGAGTGTCGCAAGTGGACTATTAATAAAACAGAACAGGATAGTCATTCCACAGGCTCTATGTCAAGACATGCTCAAAAGCATTCATGAGGGACACCTCGGAATTGAAAAATGCAAAAGGAGAGGAAGAGACACTGTTTATTGGCCTGGCATAAATAAGGACATTGAGAACATGATAGGCAAATGTGAGACATGTCAGAAACACCAAAACAAACAAGCAAAGGAACCAATGATAGTAGCTGACATACCAACAGCACCATGGCAAAAGGTTGGTATGGACCTTTTTCATTTAAATGGTAAAGACTTTCTAATAGTGATTGACTACTATTCTAACTATCCTGAGATGGCACTGCTCTCAAGCACCACAGCAAGCAGTGTCATAATGCATGTGAAATCCATCTTCGCCAGACATGGAATTCCCAGGATTGCCGTTAGCGACAATGGTCCGTGCTTCAACTGTAAGGAATGGCAACAGTTTGCAGCACATTATGACTTTCAACATATCACATCCAGTCCTTTGTATGCTCAGTCAAATGGTAAGGCAGAGAAAGGTGTTCAAGTTCTCAAACAGCTACTGAAGAAAGCGACAGAAAACAAGTCTGATCCTTATCTCGCCCTGCTGAGCTACAGAGCCTCACCTTTAGACTGTGGTTCTTCACCTGCTGAACTACTAGTGGGTCACAAGTTGTGCACCACACTACCCTGCTGTGCAAAAGAACAGCAAAGTGAGGAACTGAGACAGAGACTTCAACTGTTAAAGCTGAAACAGAAATCACACTATGACAAGTCATCCAAAACTCTGAAACCATTGACAAGGGATGATGTTGTCAGGATTGAGGATCCAGATGCATGGAACAGGAAAGCTACAGTTCTTGAGGAAGTAGGACCAAGGTCATACACTGTTAGAACTGAGGAAGGACAGATTCTCAGGAGGAACCGCCGTTCCCTCCTAAAAACACAAGAGACTATTCAAGACCAGATTGATGACAATGACGCAACTGCATCTTGTCATTCACCGCCAGATCAATCTCATGAAGACACATCAGACTTACCCGTGTTGAGAAGATCCACACGTGAAGTAAAAAAGCCTGATAGACTTAATCTTTGAGTGCAATGTAAAGCTTTGAAAATGTGTTGACTGTTTTGAAAATGTTTATGTTTATAGAGCACTAACAAAATTGTTACTGATATTATCTCTATTGTTTTCTTGAAGGTTGATTGATATTGATTTTGTTAAACCTCAAAGAAAGGGGGATGTAATGATCAATAACATGTCATTCTATAGTGGACACTAGGTGGAGCCGTAGAGCTGTGTAGAGCTGTATATAGCTGTATGTATAAGACTACACTACCCAGCTGTATGTATATTAAGACTACATTACCCATGAGGCACTAGGCTACCCACAAGGCAGCAGTCAAGATGGAAGCCTCTACAGATACTGTACCTAGTCCACATGGGCTCAATAAAGTGTCTAGCAAAAGCTAGCTGTGTTCATAATAAGAATGTCTATTTATTAATGAACATAAGAACCCCCTCCCCCTCCCCCACCCCCCAGGATCGGGGATCGGACCAGCCCAGGGTAAGGGATCAGACCCACCCCCACCGGGGTGAGACCCCCTCCCCCTCCCCCCAGGATCGGGGATTGGACCAGCCCAGGGTCGGGGATCGGACCCACCCCCCAGATCGGGGATCAGACCTACGCTCCCAGTAGCAGCTACAGGCTCCCTTCCTCTGGCTGCGGCCTGCTCCGGAGCATTCCCCGCCTGACTGGAAGCCAAACCTGCAATCAGGCTGGCGTCCAGGTGTGTAAACTGCAAACAGTGTGCAGGGAAACCAGGACTTCCCATCCAAAATTCACCCCGTCCGCCCCCCCCCCCACACACACACACACACAACCTGTCCCTCTCAATATTGGGGCCTTAATTCTTAATTTCATCGTATCCTTCAAGCAGATTTGATTGGTTTCTCTCAGAGAGGCTGCAAGAAAAACTGTTTGTATAACACTGTCAAACAATTAACATGGCTGCCATTTGGTAACTGTTATGTCCGTGTATCTTAATGTTGTGTCCTTCAATAATCAGACAACAGACTGCAGGGAATGATTCAACAGGTGTTTACTGAATGAGGGTTACTCTAGAACTAATTGTACAGATCACTACTCAGGGTTTATATACAGGTGTGTTCACTGACGGTACTACAGTATACAGGAGCTGTAAAAAGTAGTTCTCTCCCTTAAGGTATATATACATTACATACATTACAATTCCTCCCCTTTTAGATTAACAGTATCATAATACTCATTTAACAATTAACATTTTTAATATACAATGTTATATGAAAATAGTCCATTCATATATTCAGTCTCTGGGGAGGCTTCCTGATTCTTTCTGGATAACGCCTTTCCCGTGTGTCTCGCTCTTGGTGCAGAGGCGATTCTAGCACCCTGTCGTCAGTTGATTCATCAGCTTCCAATGCTATTGTTTCTGAGGTAGATGTGACCTGTACGTCGGGTTCCTCACCAGGTACGTAAGGTCGAGACATGGGGTTGACTCGTTCCTGTGACTCTAGGATCTGGTCAGCATGGTGTCTCACAAAGTTCTCCCCAACATCCACTGTGTACATTAGTGGCCCCTGCCGTGTGCATATCGTTCCTGGTTGCCATTTCTCTGTTCGGTAGTCGCGGGCCAAGACTGGTTGCCCTACATTGAAGCTCCTTGTCGGCTTCTCATGGATGTGCTGGAATTGCTTACTCTCAACATCTCTTCGTACATTTGGTCTGAGCAAATCCAGACGAGATCTCAACCTTCGGTTAAAGAACATCATGGCCGGGGCCTGTTCGGTGACTGCATGTGTCGCATTTCTGTAGGCTAACAGGAAATTGTCCACCTTATGCTGCAGTGGAATGTCGTCATCGCACATGGCCTTTACTGCTTTTTTAACGGTTTGTATGAACCTCTCAGCCAATCCATTTGTGGCTGGATGATACGGGGCGGATGTGTAATGCCTTACCCCATTCCTTTTCATAAATCTTCGAAAATCTTCGGACACAAACTGTGGTCCGTTATCAGAGCAAATCTGCTCTGGCAAGCCGTTCCTGGCAAAAATGGTCCGTAGAACTGCAATAGTTTTCTCCGTGGTGGTGGAGGACATTTTGATCACCTCAGGCCATTTCGAGTGCGCATCCACGGCTATTAAAAACATTGAGTCCATGAATGGACCAGCAAAATCAATATGCACCCGTTGCCATGGAGATGAGGGCCACTCCCATGGGCGTAGAGGGGCATGTGGTGGTGCATTTTGGAGCTTCTGGCAGCCTGAGCAGCTCTTTGTCAGGTCCTCGATTTGCTGATCGATCCCCGGCCACCACACATAAGCCCTAGCAAGGCTTTTCATTTTCTCCCCTCCCAGATGACCTTCGTGAAGCTCATTGACCACTCTCTCCCTTAACTTGGGTGGAATTACCACTCGGGATCCACACATCAAGGTCCCCTGGCATACTGACAGCTGTTCTCTTCTGGATGAGAATGCTGGCAACAGTGAGTCACCATGTGCTGGCCATCCCTTCACCGTCAAATCATATACCTGAGACAGTGTCGGGTCATTTCGGGTCTCCTTCTCTATACCAGCATTAGTTACTGGCAAGCATTCAATTATAGTCGAATGAAATATTTCGACAGGATCCACTGCTGGTGCTTCCTCCGCAGCAGGCAGTGGCAGGCGTGATAGCCCATCAGCGTTTCCATGCTGTTTCGTGCCCTTATACTCGATTTTATATTGGTGCGCCCCGAGAAAAAGGGTCAATCTTTGTAGCCGTTGTGCAGTCATCACCGGAACGCCCTTCTTTGGATTAAAGATGGATACAAGTGGTTGGTGGTCAGTCAGCAAGGTGAACTTCTGCCCGTGCAGATAGTGATTGAACTTTTTCACTCCCCACACTAGGCTGAGGGCCTCCCTGTCAATCTGGACGTAGTTACTCTCGGCTGAGGTTACTGACCGAGACGCAAAGGCTACCGGCCTCTCTGAGCCGTCCGGGAATTTGTGCGACAGCACCGCTCCAATGCCATAGGGTGATGCGTCACACGCCAACCGAATTGGTAATGCCAGGTTGTAATGGGCCAATACCTCTTTCGATGTGATCAATGTTTTGCTCTTCTGGAAAGCTCGTCTACATTCATCACTCCACTTCCATGGCACCCCAGTTTGCAGTAGAGTGTTCAGTGGGTGTAGTATTGTAGACAAATTTGGCAAGAACTTATGGTAGTAGTTTACCAGCCCGAGGAACGACCTCAGTTGTGACACATTTTCCGGTGCTGGAGCCTTGACTACTGCCTCAATCTTTTCAGGGGGCTTATGTAACTCCTCTTTATCGATAACGTGGCCACAATACGAGATCTGTTTTCTAAAAAACTCACATTTGGGGCGGTTAGCTCGGAGCCCATATTCCTGCAATCTAGTGAGCACCTGCTCCAGGTTGGCAAGGTGATCACTGTCATTTTCGCCCGTGACCAGGATGTCATCCAAATAACACTGGGTCCCTGGGATCCCTTGCAGGACTTGTTCCATTGCCCTCTGCCAAATAGCCGGAGCTGATGCTACCCCGAATACCAGCCGGTTGTATTGGTAGAGACCTTTATGGGTGTTGATTGTGAGGTATTTTTTTGATGCTTCTTCTACCTCCATTTGCAGATACGCCTGGGCCAGATCAATCTTTGTGAAGCGATTCCCTCCAGATAGCGGGCGAAAATATCTTCAATCCGCGGAAGTGGATATTGTACGGTGTGAAGGACCGGGTTCACTGTTACCTTAAAGTCCCCACAGATGCGAATCTTCCTTGGTTCCCCAGGCGTGCTGCTCAACGACTTTTTCATCACAGGGACGATGGGTGTAGCCCACTCGCTCCAGTCTACCTTGGACAGTACACCTGAATGTTCCAGACTCTCCAGCTCTGCTTCGACGGCTGGGCGGATCGCATAAGGTACCGGTCCGGCCTTAAAAAATTTTGGGCTTGTGTTTTCTTCAATTTTAATCATCGCTGTCATGCCTTTTAGTGTTCCGAGTCCCTGCTGGAACACTTC
Organism: Somniosus microcephalus; assembly: GCF_052327205.1. Taxonomy (NCBI): domain Eukaryota; kingdom Metazoa; phylum Chordata; class Chondrichthyes; order Squaliformes; family Somniosidae; genus Somniosus; species Somniosus microcephalus. The sequence continues at coordinate 153,714,405 of NC_140997.1, forward strand.
TTTCGCATCAGTTAGGATCTTTGACAGTCACCCAGGTGTGACGTCGTCATCCTTTTTGTCAGCCACAGTCAGTGCCTGTATGGAATGCCAATCTAGCTATATCTTCCAGATCCATTCACGTCCTAGTAGTGGTGGTCCTCCATCTGGCAATACATATGGGTCCATTTTTGGTGTTTCCTTGCCGTTATATATAACGTTCACCCTTATTTTTCCTTTGGTGTAGACTTTTTGCCCCGTGTACGCCTTCAACACAATCTTTGTATCTCTCAAGGGTATATGTGAGAATAGCCGCTTGTAGTCCCTTCGGTTTATGACTGTTAGGGCTGATCCTGTGTCCAATTCCATTTTCACTTGGACTCCTGCTATCTTAAGCGTGACCCAGATAGTTTGGTGATCCTCCATTTTGTTCACATCATGTAGTTTCAGACAACCCAGCTCCTTGCTTCCGGAGTCTGTATCACTCTTCTGTTCGTCTGAACTACTCTCCGTCATCTGATGTACCTTCTTGTACTTCTCCTGTGGAGATTTCTTGCTGCTGGTTTTGTTTCCCGACCTGCAGACTCTTGCTATGTGTCCTACTTTTCCACACTGTCTGCACACTTTGTCCTTGAACCAACAATCATTATGGTCGTGTGTTGTTCTGCCGCAGCGATAGCTCTTTACTCTTCCTTATGACATTTCATTTGTGCCATATTCTTGCGGTCTCCGTTGTATCTCTGCAGCGCCCCGTGCTGCTGCTTCGTGTGATACTGCAATGCTGAAAGCCTTTTCCAGCGTAAGATCCTTTTCTGATAGAAGCCGTTTCTGGGTTCCTTCACTTTGAAGCCCACACACAAACTTGTCCCTTAAAGTATCTGCTAGTCCCGTTCCAAACTGGCAGTGTTTCGATAGCTTGCACAGTTCTGTTAAATACTCAGCAGTACTTTCATCTTTATGCTGGTTCCTTTTGTGAAACTTAAATCTTTCTGCTATCAGCAGCGGTGCGGGGTTTAAGTGGTCCTGTAGGATTGACACTATGTTTTCAAAATCCTTTTCTACTGGCTTCTCTGGGGTTACTAGGTTTCGTAGTAAGCCATACGTTTTTGCAGCCATTGAATTCAACAATACCAGTGCTTTCTTGTCATCTGGCACTTCATTCGCCTTGCAGTATACTTCTATGCGTTCGACATATGTCGTCCAATCTTTGACTTCATTGTCGAACGCTGTGATACTGCCACTCTTCGGCATTTTTGGGTGTGGTTAGACTGGCTTAAAATGGCATCTCCCGCGCTTTCCTTTCTTCCCCGCTGTGGCTTAAAATGGCGTCTCCCGTTCTGCTGGCAACGCCGCTCTCGGCGGTCCTCGTGGCAAATGGCGACGCCATTTGGTTTCGTGCACTGCTCCTGCGCTGCTGCCAACGCCGCTCTCTGCGGTCCTCGTGGCAATGGCAGCGCCTCGCGTTTTCCTGCGCGCCTCTCTCCCCCGTTGACGCTGCTCGGCCCTTGAACACCGGCTGCGCTCTGCTCTCTCTCGTCTCTCTCCCCCGTTGACGCCGCTCGGTCCTGAACACCGGCTACGCCCTGTGCGCTCTGCCCTCTCTCTCTCCCCCGTCGATGCTGCTCATCCTTTTTCTGTTTCGCTCGGTCGGGCTCTAGCCCGCCGCTGTCCGGGAAGGGTCTGCGCAGTACCTGTTGCCAGCCCGTTTTGCTGGACCACCGTGACTGGAAAGCTAAACCTGGCTCTCGACAGCCTCCCCTGCGATGCTCAAATCTCCGCTGGATGACTGGGTGGTTGCCCTTGGTCGACACCCGTGCTTCTGGCCTCGACCTTCTTCCACTGTTCTCCAGGAGTGAATCCCTGGGAGGTGATGCAGAGTTGCAGGTTGGTTCGAATCTGCGTCGTCGCCAATGTTATGTCCGTGTACCTTAATGTTGTGTCCTTCAATAATCAGACAACAGACTGCAGGGAATGATTCAACAGGTGTTTACTGAATGAAGGTTACTCTAGAACTAACTGTACAGATCACTACTCAGGGTTTATATACAGGTGTGGTCACTGCCGGCACTACAGTATACAGGAGGTGTAAAAAGTAGTTCTCTCCCTTAAGGTATATATACATTACATACATTACAGTAACATCTGCACATTTAATTGATGATAATGAGTTAACACCTGGACCTGGATTTCATTTCATGATAGGCTAATGCTAGGAGCTAGGATTTAAGCAAATGGTGTAAAAGTGCTGGTACACGTGTGTCGAGACACGAAAAGGTGACGGGGTGGGGAGGGTGCTCATTTAAAAAGTTCTGATTAGCCGGTAAATCTGAAATGAATTTCAATTATGTGTTGATGTTTTGTTCAGAAGAGCACAGCATACAGTATTTAAAATCTCTCCAGGTAACTGTAGCATGAACTATACAGCCCCGTTGGCTGTAGTTTAAATCCTCAGGCCACGATTTAACACAGAACATCATGCTATTCTTCTATAACAGATGAACCGACTGTCTTTTAACCCAGACAGACTTCCTGTCCTCTGAATATTTTAGCCAACTGTAACACCAAGGAATTGCTGTCAGATCGAGTGACAATCTGGTTGAGTTTCAAGGATGTGGTCAGGTTGGATTTAGATGTTTAATGGAAGACAGCATTCCTTATTTTGTAATAACCATAAGGTCAGTCTGATCCAGCTAGTCAAATTAAGACCACTACAAATTTGTGCTCATCTCTAGTTTACCTTCTTAGTTTAAACATGAGTTTTCTTTAAGAAAGTTCTTTTTGTTAGCTTTCTCGCCTTATCCTCTGAAGGTGATGGCTTCAATTGGGGTAAACCCTGCTCTTAATTCAAAGTTGCTTCATTCAAATTATTGGATAATTCTAATTCTTCTGGTGTGGAAAAGCTCCTTTGAATTATCAGAAGCAGACCATGTGGCCGTTCTTTATGGGACCCAAGACAATGAAATAAGGATAAACTGTTTCCACTGGCAGGAGCATCGGCATCAGAGGGCAAAGATTTAAGTTGTTTGGCAAAACCAGATGAGAAGAATTTTTTTTACGCAGCGAGTTGTTATGATCTGGAATGCACTGCCTGAAAGGGTGGTGGAAGCAGATTCAATAGTAACTTTCAAAAGGGATTGGAGATATACTTGGAAAGGAATAAAAAGGCAGGGCTATGGGAAAAGAGCAGGGGTGTGGGACTGATGTGCTTTCAATAACCACAAAACTAGAAGTTATAGACTTTAACAAGTTGGCTTTTAATCACTAAGATCAGCGCTAACATCTCAACACACCGACTGGCTCGCAGGAATGAGTCATACAGATCCTGGGATCTTTAAGTAAGAGAAGTCAGGGGCGGAGCCAAGTGCCAAGACCTGGAACCTTCCAGGTTAGTCAGGAAAGAGGAAGTGAAACTATACACCGTGTGGGGGAGGGTAATATACATGAGTGCAAACCAAATACAGGCAAGACAAAGAGATTTCATTACAGGGACTAATTAGATAGCTCTACCAAAGAGCCGGCACAGGATTGATGTGCTGAATGGCCTCCTTCTGTGCTGTATGATTCTATGTTAAGGCCATTCAATTGTGTAGGTCATATCAGTCAAGCCCAATCTCATCCTTACCCAATGCCCATGCATGCACACTTTCCTGTAGTGATCACTTGATAGGGATCAAGAGCAGAAACTCCAAACTGATCTCCTCAGAGACTCAAAGGGCAGTCTGCTAGAACACGTGGGATATTTGTGTCATTTGACTCCACAGGATATCTATGGAGCAGTCAGTAGGGTAGCTTATACTTTCACTGAGCGTACTGAAATTATCTGAAGTTACTGAAGTTATCCTTGTTCTGTAAGTTAGCTGATCTCGGCAGGTGTGTTAGAATTGACCTCAGATTATTGGGTTAGAGAGCTAAAGGTCCTGCTCCTAATTCCTACCAGTAGCCCTTCATGGAAGCTTGGCTCTCTGGGTCTTTAGATGAGGGGAGGAGGAGTTGTGACGTCCCTCAGAGTCAGAGAAAATGAGAAAAACAAAGAAATAAATAAGACCACAACGTCCCAGGTTTTAGTAAGCAGATCTTGTTAAGGCATCTTCAGCAGCACTGCAATTATCCTCGGGACCTGTAGACTAGGGAAATCATCCAGGATTTCCACTCCTCCGGGGGAGTGTTAACTTTGGTTGGAAAGGAGTGGGGCAAGCAGTTAAAATGTAACGCCATTGGTTCTGGCGGTGAAGGATTTTGGACTTTTTGATATGGATTTTTTGAAGGACTTTTAAGAAGAACTAAGTAAGGACTATGGAGCGGGGCCTGTGAGGGCGACGCTTGCCCAGGAACCGTGAGCTGGATAAAAGAATGGACTTGAAACCCTGGATTACCAGGGTGAATATTTGGTAAAAAAGCATAATGGATTAAAAGTATGATCAGCAAATGAGGAATAACTCATGTGCAGTCAATACAGCCAAGATGAAATTACAGGTAGACTAATTTGGATCGATAGTCTATCGAGGAACAGATGGCTTATATCGAAACACCAATGGAGAAAGGGGCTATGGGAACTTAGGCCTAGAAATTCAGTGCCCTTAGCGCCGATTTTGCGGCGCTAGAGGGCCTAGCGCTGCAATTGGCGCCGGTTCCTAAATTGCCTGGGGCCCTTCCGCGGCGGTAGACCGGTAGCGCTGCGCCGGCACCGATGACGTCATCGATGTGCGCAGCGTCCCGGTTGCCGTGGTAACCCGGCCCCAAGCCGAAATTCAGTTGTGCCCGCCTCGCCCGTGGCAGGTGCAACTAAGACTCTGGCAACAGAGTCTTCCCCCAGTGTGCGCCGGCGCATAAAGGTGGAGCGGCGGCCGGCCGCGTTCCCTGCGGCCGCCTGCCCGCACCTCCCTTCCCGGACTCCTGCATTCCCCCCCCGCGGCCCTGATCAGTGTCTCATGCGAGCCCGGCACTTCCCCGAGGTGCCAGGCTCAGATGTCGGGTCAATCCGCCAGACAGTTGTCGGCTGCAGGCAGCTCCTCCTTAACAGGAGGAGGAGGCCTGCACTTCCCCCGCCTGCCGCACCGCATCGGGTGCCGCAGCGGGGGATTAGCGCCGGGAAACCCAAGTTCACGCCCGTTTTGAGGCGCTAAAGGAGGATTTTAGCGCCCGCCGCCGTCTGGGCCCGGCGCACCCGAATTTTCGTCGGGCGCTGCCGCATTACCGCTGGCGCAAAGTTTCTGGCGCTACAGCCCTGGCAAGACCAGAACCCAATTTCTAGGCCAAAGAGTCATAGGCCTAGAGATTCAGTGCCCTTAGCGCCGATTTTGCAGTGCTAGAGGGCCTAGCGCTGCAATTGACGCCGGTTCCTAAATTGCCTGGGGCCCTCCCGCGGCGGTAGACCGGTAGCGCTGCGCCGGCACCGATGACGTCATCGGTGTGCGCAGCGTCCCGGTTGCCGTGGTAACCCGGCCCCAAGCTGAAATTCAGTTGCGCCCGCCTCGCCCGTGGCAGGCGCAACTAAGACTCTGGCAACAGAGTCTTCCCCCAGTGTGCGCCGGCGCATAAAGGTAGAGCGGCGGCCGGCCGCGTTCCCGGCGGCCGCCTGCCCGCACCTCCCTTCCCGGACTCCTGCATACCCCCCCCGCGGCCCTGATCAGTGTCTCATGCGAGCCCGGCACTTCCCCGAGGTGCCGGGCTCAGATGTCGGGTCAATCCGCCGGACAGTTGTCGGCTGCAGGCAGCTCCTCCTTAACAGGAGGAGGAGGCCTGCAGTTCCCCCGCCTGCCGCACCGCATCGGGTGCCGCAGCGGGGGATTAGCGCCGGGAAACCCAAGTTCACGCCCGTTTTGAGGCGCTAAAGGAGGGTTTTAGCGCCCGCCGCCGTCTGGGCCCGGCGCACCCGAATTTTCGTCGGGCGCTGCCGCATTACCGCTGGCGCAAACTTTCTGGCGCTACAGCCCTGGCAAGACCAGAACCCAATTTCTAGGCCATAGAGTCATAGAGTAATACAGCACGGATAGAGGCCCTTCGGCCCATCGTGTCCGCGCCGGCCATCAAGCCCTGTCTAATCTAATCCCATATTGCAGCATTTGGCCCGTAGCCTTGTATGCTATGGCATTTCAAGTGCACATCCAAATGCTTCTTAAATGTTGTGAGGGTTTCTGCCTCCACAACCCTTTCAGGCAGTGAGTTCCAGACTCCAAACACCCTCTGGGTGAAAAAGTTCTTTCTCAAATCCCCTCTAAACCTCCCGCCCTTTACCTTGAATCTATGCCCCCTAGTTATTGACCCCTCTACTAAGGGAAAAAGCTCCTCAACTTGACCGAGTTCGAAAAGTATCTTGTTATTGCTTCAAATTGCAATGATGGACACCGTGTACTTTCGAAGGATACTGGCTGCTAACAATGAGAGACAAAAACAAGGTTAGAGCTGTCTGATGAGAATGTGAGAAGACAGTTGAAAGAAAGAGGATAAAAAATCAAATCCATTTTACAGCTGTTTTGCCCAGCAACAAGCTTGGAAGAAAAGATATAAAAACACTGGCTTACAATGATTTTTTTAGGAGAACCACATGCAATGTTTGAACAAGACAGCATAGGAGAGGAACTTCCTTAGCTCCCAAGAAAAAGGACTGCATCATTCCTTCGTCCTTCAGTTGCGCTCGCTAGAAAGGTTGTATGAGAAGGTATGCTTTGTTTCTGGTAAAAGTTATTGGGCTAGATTTTCAGCATAGGCAGTTTTGGGGCGCTAAACTTAGCGCCCGCCCGAAGTTAGCGCCCGCCCCAAGGTAGCGCCCCGTTGCCGGGAATTCAGTGGCTTCGCCCTAAGAGGTTGGTGGAGCGCTAAAAGAGGCGTTCCACTACTATCTTTAGGCGCTAAGCCGGCGGTCCAGAGGGATAGCGCCCAGGCGGGGCGCAGCGAGGGTGCGGTCATTTTTGGACTGACAGCAGACCCCGTGGCGCCGACCAGCTCTTAAAGGGGGAAGGGACGGATTGGTCTGCTGCCACGCCCTGCACACTGCAGCCTTGCAAAGAGGCCTCAACACTGCTGCTCAGTCCCAGGGAGTCATGGCAACGCCAGAGAAAGCCCGTCAGCGTGCCCTGCGCTTCTCAGAGGGTGATCTGGACATAATGGTCACAGCTCTGGAGGTGAGGCGCAAGATCTTATTCCCAGAGAGTGGGAGGAATCCAACCCACCACGACTACACCAAAGCCTGGAAGCAGATCGCCCAGAGGGTGACGTTCACCGGCGATGCCCCCAGGACCCACAAACAATGTCGTAAAAAATACAACGACCTGACCAGGATTGTCAGGGTGAGTACCCTTTCCAGTCTCCTCCTCATTCTTGCATGTACACCTGACATGATGGGCAAAGGGAGCTGAAAGTCCTATTGGCCAGCCCTCAGCCAGCAGCATTGGGACAGTCATGAGCATCAATTGGCCATTCAGCACTCTACACTCTGGCCAAGCTATTCCACCATGGGAGGCAGTGCACACTACATCAGGGCTTCAATCTGGCCAAGCTATTCCACCATGGGAGGCAGTGCACACTACATCAGGGCTTCACTCTGTCCAAGCTATTCCACCATGGGAGGCAGTGCACACTACATCAGGGCTACACTGCGCACTTACAGCCCGTCCTTTCTCTTGCAGGCTAAAGTAGCCTTTAATCGCCAGGCCCGTGCCAGGGGTGGCCGCGCCAATCTGCAGAAGCTCACTCGGCTGGAGGAGCACGTGTGTGTGCTCATGGGAGCCCGTGTGATCGTCCCCACAGCGTGCGGAGTTTCCGACCCTCCACTGCCCGGCAATGGTAAGGACCTCGCCTTTTGGCCCTCTCGCGTCGCACTGGCCCATCCGAGCTACCTCCTTTGCCACTGTCCCACCAATGCGCTGAATGCCACCAGTCCTAACTCCCTCGCTGACGCCGTCTCCTCACTCTGAAGCTACTCTTGTGCATTCCTGCTTTCAGCTGGTGACGACCAGGACCCTGAAGCTGCCAGTGACAGCACCTCCGAGCAGGAGGAGGAGGAGGAGCAAGCCGGACCATCGGGGGAACAGTCACGTCCCGCAGGAGAGGAGGAAATGCTTGACACCTCCTCACTGGACGAGTGCCTGGAGGAACTGTCGCAGGGCAATGCAGCTTCTGGGACCAGTGGCGTCCAGCCACCCATGGGCCGTGCGCGTGGCCCGCGGCCTTCCCCCCAGCAAGCCGCCCCTCAGCTGATTGTTGCGGATCCTGCAGTGCGGGCCCGGCCGAGTGCCACCGCGCCACAGCACCAGCCAGCGCATCCCAGACGCCAGCTGGCCCACATTGCGCCATCCGTCGCCGCCATTCCCCCACTGGGGCGTCAAGGGCAAGCGGCTGCAGCTGATGGTGGCCAGGCTCAGGTGCGCCACTCAGCAGACGGCCCCTCGAGGCCCAAACGCCGTGTAGGCCGCCTCCCAGCGGCATCTGGCGGAAGGGCATCTGAGCCTCAGGCGCCTTCCCCCAGCCTCGCAGCAGCCACTGGGCAGAGCTTGCGAAGGAGCAGCAGGCCGGGCAGGGGAGGCAAAAGGCTGGGCAAGGTCTCGCCCTCGCGGGCCACTCAGTAGAGGGTGTGGCCAGCTTTCCTTTTATATGGCGGTGGCCATCTTTATTTTGCCCATGGTTGTGTTGTTGGAGGGCTTATTTTTTGCGTTAGGCCGACGTTGAGGCCCGGTTTGAAGAAAGGTGGAGTGACTCCTCCCCAGTTTGTGGAAGTGAGTCGTTTGTTGGGCTTTTTGTGGGGCCCTTTTATTGTTTTTGGGGATTCATGTGGGAAGGGCTTTTCATTTTTGTGTAATAAAAAATTATCTTTATTCATGCAGTCTCCATGGTTGTTCTTCTTAGTGTTTGTTGGCTTTGCCGGCTGAGGGCTTGTGGAGCGGCTGCATTCATCTTCCCTCATGGCCCCTGGCCATTCCCTGACAGGGGGCTTAGAAGTACTGTGTAATAAGGTGGCGTCGTGCGGCCCTTGGCCCTGGTCGCTCCCTCCTGGGAACGTACTCCTGCTCCTCCTCCTCCTCCTCCTCATGCTCCTCCTGCTCCTCCTCCTGAGGTGCTGGTCCAACGTCAGGTGGCAGTGCCTGAGTCCTGCGGATAGCCAGGTTGTGTAGCATGCAGCAAACCACCACAAATTGGGAGACCTGGTCCGGCGAATACTGGAGAGCTCCTCCGGAGCGATCAAGGCAGCGGAACCGCTGCTTGAGGACCCCAATAGTTAGCTCGATGATGTTGCGGGTGGTTTGATGGCTCTCGTTGTAGGCCTCTTCAGCAGCGGTCCTGGGCGCACGGAGCGGGGTCATGAGCCAGGTGCACAAAGGATAGCCTTTGTCCCCGAGTAGCCATCCTCTTGGGGGAGGCTGTGCCTGGAACATGTCATGCACAGTACTCTGCCGCAGGATAAAGGCATCGTGGCTGCTGCCTGGGAAGCTGGCATTGACTGCCATGATGCGCTGCTTGTGGTCACACACCAGCTGCACATTCAGAGAATGGTAGCCCTTCCTGTTGCGATACTGCTCGCCATGCTCCAGAGGGGCCCGCAAAGCCACATGCGTACAGTCAATGGCGCCCTGCACTAAGGGGAATTCCCCGAGTCTGGAAAATCCCAATGCGCGCTGATGCTGGCTCTCCAGGGCCATGGGGAAGGAGATGAATTGGCTTCTCCTTCTGAACAGTGCTTCGGTCACCTGGCGGATGCAGCGATGCGCGCCGTACTGGGAGATGTTTGCTATGTCCCCAGCAGCGTATTGGAAGGAGCCGGTGGCATAGAAGTTCAATGCCACCATCACCTTCACTTCCACCGACAGAGACGTCCTGCACCTGAGCTTTGGCCGCAGATCTCGGCGAAGCAGGTGGCAGATCTCTGCAATCACCTCCTTTCGGAATCGGAGCCTTTTAACACATCGCGCGGCACTCATGTTTAGGTAGGAGCGCTGCTGGCGGTATAGCCTGACTGGGTAAGGCCTACGTGGCCGACGCCTGTAGCCCCCTCTGCCTCTAGCCAGGGCTGCCGCTCTCACAATGCGTCTGCGAGCCCTACGGACATGGAGCTGCAGCTCCGCGTTGGCACCCCATGCAACCCCCATCAAATCCTGGCAAACACTCAAATTTCCAAAAGGCCACTTGCAGCGCTCTGGCCTGAGTCCAAAAAAACCTGAGCTCTTGCTGCTTGAAACCAGTTAGCTATCCTCCTTGTTGTGTCTCCAGAAATGCGTTGCACAAGAGTGTTTTCTGAAAAAAGGCTGGCCTTTATACTGGAGAGCATGTCCCCTTTAATTTGCGCCCCCCGGGGCCCGCACTGGTTGTGTTGCGTTCCTTTTTCCAAACGCTCCGGCCGCCAGCCGCACAATGGGGCGGTCCGACTGAAGTTTGGAATCGGGGCGCACAAAGGGCGTTGCACGAGGATGTGACGTCATTTTCTGCGCGCGCATCCGGGCGGGCGCTAAACTTTGCGCCGGCGCTAACGGGTAACTTAATTTGGGGCAGGGCGCAAACTGCGCTGCGCACGGGCGCTACATGCATAGCGCCCGAAAATCACTTCTCTTAAGGCACTAACTGCTGGCGCTAGCAACTGAAAATCTAGCCCATTGTGTTTGAATGACAAATAAAATTCTTTAGAGTTAGAAAATAACTGCAGTGTCTCCCTTGATCCTTAACCGTTTGTATCCTGAAGGAGAGAAAGGGAGAGGGAGGAGTTCCTACAGTGGCGAATGAGGCTGTCATTGGACTCTAGTGGGAGCTTCATTAATCAATGCATGTCATGGTTGTAATGTATATACCTTTAAGGGGGGAACTATGTTTTACAGCTCATGTATAATGCAGTACCGGCAGTGACCACACCTGTAAATAGCCCTGAGTAGTAATCTGTACAGATCAGTTCCACTGTGAGCCACGTTGAGTAAACACCTGTTGTATCATTTCTCCTGCAGTCTGTGTCTTATTATACCCAGACACAACATTGACGACGAGGCAAGTTCGAACCTACCTGCAACTCTGCATCACCTCCCGGGGATTCGTTCCTGGAGATCAGTGGATTGGAGGTCAAGGCCAGGGACTTGGGTGTCGACCACGGGCAACCGTCCAGTCATCCAGCAGAGACTCGAGAATTGCGGGGAGGCTGCCAAGAGCCAGGCTTGGCTTTCCAGTCGAGGTGGTCCAGCGAAACGGGCTGGCAACAGGTAGTGCGCAGACCCTTCCCGGACAACGGCGGGCTAGAGCCCGACTGAGCGGCACAGCAAAGGGCCAAGCAGCGTCGACGGGGGAGAGAGAGAGAGGGCAGAGCACACAGGGCGCAGCCGGTGTTCAGGGGCCGAGCAGCGTCAGAGAGAGGGAGAGAGAGACGCACAGAAACCCGCGAGGCGCTGCCATTGCCACGAGGACCGCAGAGAGCGGCGTTGGCAGCAGCGCAGGAGAAGCGCACGAAACCTACAGGGCACCGCCATTGCCATGAGAGCCGCCGGGAGTGGGGGAGGAAGGAAAGCACGGGAGACGACATTTTAAACCACACCCAAAATGCCGAAGAGTGGCAGTATCACCGCATTTGACAATGAAGTCGAAGATTGGACTACATATGTCGAATGAATAGAGGTGTACTGCAAGGCAAATGAGGTGTCAGATGACAAGAAAGCGTCGGTATTGTTAAATTTAATGGGTGCAAAGACGTATGGTTTATTACGAAATCTAGTAACCCCAACGAAGCCAATGGAAAAGAGTTTTGAAAACATAGTAACAATACTAAAGGAACATTTAAACCCCACACCGCTGCTGATAGCAGAAAGATTCAAGTTTCACAAACGGAACCAGCATAAGGATGAAAGCAATGCTGATTATTTAACAGAACTACGCAAACTATCGAAACACTGCCAGTTTGGAGCGGGAAGGGACAAGTTTGTGTCTGGGCTTCAAAGTGAAGGAACCCAGGAATGGCTTGCCAGAACAGATTTGCTCCGACAAGGGACCACAGTTTGTGTCAGAAGAGTTCCGGAGGTTCTTGAAAAAGAATGGGGTAAGGCATTACACATCCGCCCCGTATCATCCAGCCACAAATGGATTGGCTGAGAGGTTCATACAAACCTTTAAGAAGGCAATAAAGGCTATAAACAATGACAACATTCCGCTGCAGCACAAGGTGGACAATTTCCTGTTCACCTACCAGAATGCGACACATGCAGTCACCAGCCAGGCCCCAGCCATGATGTTCTTTAACCGAAGGTTAAGATCTCGCCTGGATTTGCTCAGACCAAACGTACGAAGAGATGTTGAGAGTAAGCAATTCCAGCACATCCATGAGAAGCCAACAAGGAGCTTCAATGTAGGGCAACCAGTCTTGGCCCGCGACTACCGAACAGAAAAATGGCAGCCAGGAACGATATGCACACGGCAGGGCCCACTAATGTACACAGTGGACGTTGGGGAGAGCATCGTGAGATGCCATGCTGACCAGATCCTAGAGTCACAGGAACAAGTCAACCCCATGCCTCGCCCATACGTACCTGGTGATGAACCCGACGTACAGGTCGCATCTACCCCAGAAACAGTAGCATCGGAAGCTGATGAACCAACCGACGACAGGGGGCCAGAATTGCCTCCGCACCAAGAGCAAGACACTCGGGAAAGGCGCTATCCAGAAAGGATCAGGAAGCCTCCCCAAAGACTGAATATATAAATAGACTATTTTCAGCTAATGTTGCATGTTAAAAGTGTTAATTGTAATTAGTTTGATATTTAATTGTTAAATGAGTGTTATGGTACTGTTAATCTAAAAGGGGAGGAATTGCAATGTATATACCTTTAAGGGGGGAGCTATGTGTTACAGCTCATGTATACTGCAGTACCGGCAGTGACCACACCTGTATATAGCCCTGAGTAGTAATCTGTACAGATCAATTCCACTGTGAGCCACGTTGAGTAAACACCTGTTGTATCATTTCTCCTGCAGTCTGTGTCTTATTATACCCAGACACAACAATGGTCCCATGCCGTAAATAAGACTCCCTGACATTTGAACCTGCTCCTGATGGGGCGCCTGCCCTCTGCCGCCCCTCCAAGTAAAGCTGTTGGGAAGCCAGCGAGGCCACTGGAGATCAAATCTTTCCTTAGCGGGGCCAGAAGCAGCAGGAGTGCTTACTCTGCTGCCATAAGCTGCGTAGAGTTAATGATGGGGGGGTGGGGATAACCTTAACCTAAGCCACCCGGTGGGAAGCTGACTGGGTCAGATCGGCCGTCCCTTTTACACCTCGCTCGATCTTACTCTCCTTTAAAGTCAATGGAGAGTACAATCGCACGGGAGGTGAAACCAAATTTGGACCCATTCCCATCAGTTGCCCACCTGGGTTAAAAAGAACCCGGATGACTTTCTGTCCATTTAACATGAACAGGCAAAACATCTGGTGCCATTTTGTGTTGTACTACTTGTTGCTCTTTTAAAAAAAAAATAACACCCTAAAACAAATGAGGAAGGGGTGTAAACATGTCCTGAAGAGGAAGAGTTGGAATGTAAATTGCAGCTCCCTCTTGTAGGGGTTCCGCAAAATCCCCAATTTCCCTGAAGATTGAAAAATATTGGTCCACATCGTGGACAAAGAATTGGGTGATGTGACTTGTCTACAATGTTTTAAAATGTGCCTAGAACCACAAAAATACTGTTCTGAGATGGAAAGAATGTGGACAACACGGGAGTCAAGGAATTCTGTGGAAAATATTCACACACCTTGAGACAGTACATCTTAATAAAGTCGTTCCCTGGAGTTTGGGCAATCACAAAAGGTTTTAAAATGGCCAGAGAAAGCTTGACCAAAAGGACAAAGCAGCAAAACAGCTCGCAGCGAGTTGTCTGTGTGAAAAAGTGGGAGAATACAGGGGCTGTGAGTCAGACCTGCCAATCAAAGGGAGATTCCCTTCGAAGCACTTGAAGTTGTTTATTGACTTAAGCAATTGCCCACTTGAGAACTGACCACAGGACAATCGATTGTAACTGCTATGTTTACACAGCCATTCAAGGCACTCACAGTCAATGAGACATTGAAACCATGGAACCGGATCTTGAATGGGAACCATTTAAGCATTGAATGTGTTTAAATCACCCATCATTCTGGACAATAGGGCTGTTGCATTCTCTTTTGTTTTTGCCCAGGTGAGCTACGGATGTGGGCGGGAACATTTCAGCCCCACAGTGCAGACACACTCATGCAGTCCAACCACTTTCAGTTAGCCAATCACAGCTTTTCTCTTGTGAATTGGAACATTTTGGGCGCAAATCTTCCAGACAGGCAAACAGCAGGGGGGGGGGTGCTTACCAGGTATATATGATAGCTCCTGAGAAGTTATCACTCTCTTTACTTCCTGGGACCACAGGTGAGCCTCTCTCTCTCTCTCTCTCTCTCTCTCACTTCGCTGGACCACATGTGAGCAGAGTTTCTGACTCCTCAACAAAGCAACCTAGTAAGGAGTTGGGGGATGGTAATTAAAGGGATATTGCTAAGATTGTTTAATTAACATTGTAGTCACTTACCCCTCATTTTTACCATCTGCATTCCCCCATTTAAGCAATTTTACTGTAATTACTGTATTCGTGTGATATAGTTTGATATTTGATTATAGTTTCTTTTAGTTAATAAAACTTGATTTTTCTCTCATCCAAACCACATGTCCATTTTTAATATCATTAATTATAAGTCCTGCAGTCAGAACAGGAAGGTAGGGTAGCGATTCGAAACCGCTGTTTGAAAATTGGTTTATTGGAAATTGGTTTACAGTGTAGCAGCAAGGCTGCAGACCAGATGAATTACCTTAAACCAGTTAAAAGAAGCCACCCTACAAAATGGCGACCATGGCAGGACTGCAGGCCATTTTTGATTTGATAAGTGGTCTGGATCTGGAGAAAGCATCAGTTATTGCTTTTCTTGTTTTTAGCCTGTGGGCAGTCCTGCGGAAGGTAGTGGCTGTGTGTAAGCTGACCTATTATAGTATAGGTGGCCAGGTTAAAGAGGCCAAGAATCAGGAGTCCCAGTTTGTGAAATGCCAGGCGGGGGTAGAACGCCTCATGAGAGAGGTGAATGAGGCCAGAGCTAGTGGGATGAGGATGCAGGAAGAGAATGCACGCCTCACACTAGAGGTCACAAAATGCCAGGCATTTATAGAGCGCCTTGTGCAGGGAATCACTGAGGCCAGGGAAAGTGAGATGAGACTGCGGGAAGAGAATGCCCGGCTCACCTCAGAAGTAACAGAGCAGGAGGAGAAGGTCAAGGAAGTTAAAGCACCTTATAAGCTGGCCTGCGACCAAAGGTTCAGTGAAACAGATCATGGCCCCTGTAGGGCAGAGATAGAAAGCCTTAAAGTGGTTTTAAAGGCAGCAAAGGGGATGATTTGTCTGATCAGCCTGAAGGCAGGTCAACAGGATTTTACTGGCAGCCCAAGTGAAACCATCCCACAAGCAGCACCTAAAATGGGTCTGGATAGGGAATTAGAGATCCCAAGACCGCAGCCCACAGCTCCGAGTTCTGAGGAGCTCTGGCAGCAAGGAGGGGTAGACAATGGGGTGGTAGAACACCAGCAGGTCCCGCTAGGCAGGCGGGGACCAGGACCAGTGTACCCCCTCCGACAACGGAGGTACGGTCAGCCCGTGAATGATAATAACCCAGGGGCTGTTCAGAATAACTTTCTCATACCCTATGAAACCCCACAGCTCAGAGGCATGGTGAACCACATTCCCATGCTCTCTGAAAAGGGAGACCCCCAATGCACTTCCAACAAGTAGACCAGGCAGCTGGTGTTAACGGCTGTGATGATGCAGAGAAAGCCAGAATGTTGCTTTTCTCTGTGGATAGCATGCTCTATCAGACCCTTTCCGATGATGCCAAGAGAGGGCAGAAGGGTTTTGAGAACATGAAGGAGGAAATACTGGAAGCCATGGGTGCGAACGACGGCAATCCGTTTGATTGCATAGGTAAACCGAAGCAGCAGGAAGGGGAGACCCCACAGGCATTTGCAGACAGGCTGTGGCCAGTCTACAACTGTGCCTGTGCAGGGGGACAAGATAGGGCACAGCTGAACCAGCAGCAGCGGACCCAATGGCTTCGTTGCCTGGTGTACAATTGCCTGCCCCAGATAAGAGCAAAGGCTGATGCTTGTTTTGACCCCCGAGACTCCCTAGCAACCGAAGAGCCTGTAATCCGGCAGCTCACGGTAGCATTTAGGAATGGGAGCAATAGTGAGAGCCCCCAGCAAAAGGGTAAAGTCCACGAGGTTAAACCTGGGGCTCAGTATAAGAAAGAGTGGCACCAGGAGGGGAACAGTCCCTCCCAGGCTAGGTTAAATTGCTATGGGTGTGGGAAAAATGGTCACTGGAGAAAAGACTGTAAGAATCCCTGGAAGGATAGCAAGGGAAAGAATCCCACAGCCCCAGTCCAAAGGGTAGAGACAGGAATTTCCCCCGCCTCAGTCGAGTCGCTACTGGAAGCAATGCGGTCTCTCCTGACCAACCAGGGAAAGGTAGCAGCCATCAGTGGTGCTGCCGCCCCCTTGCCCACCTCTCCCCCCCCACTATGACTAAAGCCCGTGCAGCCTGTCCGTCTGTGTAATCTCCGGTATGATGAATGGAAGAGACCGCTTGTACAGATGGAGGTAGAGAAGGTTACAGGAATTTATCTATTGGATACGGGGGCATCATGCACCGTGATCCATACGGATAATCCCACCACCTCACCTCTGTCTAACGGGGTTCCATACATACTATCAGGATTCACTGGTCAGGAACAGGCGGGAGTATACTCCAAGCCGCTCTCAATCCGCCTGGGCATGATCCAGACCGAATGGACATGTATCCTGGCAAGGTGGGAGGCAGAGGGAGGAAAGGGGATCCTAGGAGCCGACTTCCTGGTGGGCCACGGGATCCTCGTGTATCTCCGCAATCATTGCCTGTGGGGAGCCAACACGGGTGGAGAGGGAGGTGTAGTAATCATCCCCAGCAAGGAAGGGAAGGGGACCCTGTGTACTGTGAAGAATAAAGAAGGTTACAACCTCGAGCTCATGGTCGAGGGTGTCCCGGGGGAATTCCAGGCAGTCGTGCAGGCTAATCTAGCTGCGTTTGCCACGCACAAACACGACTGCGGGAGGGTCACAGGGTTTGAGGTTAGAGTGGATGGGGACCCCATGGCCCGGCCCCAAAAGCAGTATAATTTCCCAAAGGAGGCGGAACCCGACATGGAGGCAGCCATGGCGTCCTTGGTACAGCAGGGAGTGTTGCGGCCCATAGCCACCCATGTTAACTCACCGCTTTGGCCGGTCAGAAAACCGGACAATACGTGGAGAGCCACGGTGGACTATCGGGTGCTTAACAGCAATATCCCAGCCTGTGCACCCACGGTGGCAGCAGTTGCCAAACTGATAGGGAGTATTCCAGCATCTGCTACTGTTTTCACGGTGCTGGATATTTCTAACGGGTTTTGTTCCATCCCTTTAAGGAGGGAGGATCAATACAAGGTTGCTTTTACCTTTAAGGGGCAACAGTACACGTGGAACTGCTTGCCACAAGGTTTTCATAACAGGCCCAGCATCTTCCACCAGTGTATGGCAGGTAGTTTAAAAGATTTCAGCCAGCCCACACAGTTGGCTCAATACGTGGATGACCTGCTCCTGGTCACTGATTCAGGAGAGGAGCACGATCCACTATTAGCCGAACTGCTGGAGCTGCTTAGGAAAAGGGGTTGCAAGGTAAACCCAAAGAAAGCGCAGATCGGCCAGCAGGAGGTCAAATTCCTGGGTCTGACCGTCCATGCTGGAGAAAGGGCCATAGATAAGGCAAGGAGGGAAGTGGTCCAGGAGTTACTGATTCCCAATTCAGTAAGAGGGGTGAGGTCATTCCTGGGATTGACGCGGTGCTGCAGGGATTTTATAGAGGACTATGCAGCCACAGCGGCCCCTCTGCTCCATCTCCTACACAAGAGGGTGGCGTGGTCCTGGGATGAGGGATGCCAGGCGGCATTTGTTAAGTTAAAGGGAGACCTGCAGACCGCACCAGCCCTAAGAGTGATAGATGTGAAAAGGGAGTTCTTCTTGGAGGTAGCGGCCAGCGGGGATAGTCTCAGTGCTGTGCTGCTCCAGGAGCGGCACGGCAGGCTAAGGCCTGTGGTCTACTCCTCCAGAGTCCTCACAGATGTGGAGAGGAGCTACTCCAACTGTGAACGGCACCTTTTGGCCACACATTGGGCTGTGAAAAGATCTTTGGCTTTCACAGGCACCTCTCCCATCACCCTCCTCACACACCACATGCCCACCCAGATGCTTCTGGATGGGAGGATTAAAGGTGGGACAGTGAGCAGTGACCACATTGCTTGCTGGACCCTCCTCCTCTCGCAGATGGATCTGAGGGTAAGGGGCCTTTGTGAGCCAAAGCTCGCGGCCAATATGGTATATCCTGGAACAGCCCATCGGTGTTCCATAGAAGGGGTATGGGAGGTGGACATAGGTTTACGGCCCGGGATACATCACTCAGGCCATGAGATCTATGTAGACGGTTCCAACATGGTATCCGCTGGAGTACAACTCACGGGTTGCGGGATTTTTGACCCAATGGCAGACGTTGCCTTGGCAATCAAGCTCCCAAACACCATGAGTGCCCAGCAGGCTGAACTGTCTGCGGTGAGGTACGTAATCACACACCCCGACATCTTCCCTACCCCGTATACGATTTGCTCTGACAGTATGTTCACTTGCAACTCATGTACAGAGTACCTGGCCATCTGGTCCCGTCGTGGGTATACCTCCGCCGACGGGAAGCCCTTGACAGTAAAGCCCCTGCTGGAGAAAATCCTGGCAGCTGTGGGGGAGGAAGGTGCTGTTTTCATCCATAAGGTGAAGGCCCATTCCTCCACAGAGCCCCGCAGCCAGGGTAACCAGCAAGCCGACATGCTGCCCAGGGAGGGCGCACACACCGGCACTTTCTGGGACCCATATGAGTCTGGGCCCGTGGCAGCAGTCAGAGGTAGGGATGGGGCCCAAGGGAGCTCAGGGGCAGTGTTAGCCCCAAATCTCAAGATGGTCCAAGCCCAGGACCCAGTCCTGAAGGTTGTCATGAGTGCAGTGATGGAGGGCAGGAAGTTAGAAGGCCCTTATGGCGCAGCCCCCCTCTCCATAAGGGAAGGCATGCTGTTCAGTGGGGAACAGTGGGTAGTACCCCAGCAGCACTGGAGGGAGTTCCTTCAGCTGGCCCATGAGGGTCCGGGAGCGGGACACCCCGGGCCGGAGACCACCTGGCAACGGGTGGAACAGGTGGGATGGTGGCCAGAACTCCGGGATGATGTCCGCGAGTTCTGTGCTAGCTGTCTTGTGTGTGCAGCAAATAATCCCAATCCCCACAAAAGGAAGTTGCCCATGGGACACATTAGGAGGGTCGAGGGACCATGGCAGTCGATCCAGATTGACTATATAGGGCCCTTGCCCACCACCCAGGGAGGCTATAAGTACTGCCTCGTCCTGGTGGATGTGTTTTCCAAGTGGGTGGAAGCCTTCCCCTGCAGGACGGCCACAGCAATGGGGACTGCAAAGATCTTGGTGAAGGAGGTGTTCTCACGGTGGGGACTGCCCCAGTTCGTGGAGTCTGACCAGGGAGGCCACTTTACTGGCCAAGTCATGCAGAACACCCTCAAGCTGCTTGGTATTCAAGGGAAGTGGCACGTAGCCTACAACCCGCGGTCCTCAGGAATTGTGGAGTGTATGAATTGAACCCTTAAAGAAAGATTGAGGAAAGAGGTCGTGGGGTCACCCCAAAAATGGGCAGAGACCCTACCTCTGATCCTCATGGGGATCCGGGCCAGTCAGTCCAAAAGTACAGGGCATTCGCCACATGAGCTCATGACCGGCAGAGTTATGAGGACCCCCACTCATGTCCTCGCCCCAGTTCTCACTGAAGGACAACTGCAGGAAATAAACCGGGATCAATTCGCCCAAAACCTCCTAGAACACCTCAAACGGATTTATGGGCAGGCAGCAGACAGCATGGGGAAGCAGCATCGGAATAACTGGCTGCTGCTCGAGCCTAGCAAGAGCCACCAGTGGGAGATAGGAGACCTAGTGATGGTAAGAAACTATGCCCGGGTTGGAAGCTTAGAGCCACTCTACATGGGACCCTATAGTATAGTGGATAGGTCCAGCCCCATGGTCTGTGCTGTAAAACTACCCCGGTGAACAAAGTGGTTCCACGTCAACCAATGCAAATTGAACAAGTCAAGTTCGAGTTCACTGCCTGTAAAGACAGGCACTGTGGCTTGTTCGCAGGGAAAAGTTGTCCAGCCCACAAGTTGGGACACTTCCCTACCCCGGTGGGACCCTAGTTTTGCCCAAAGTCCAAATTTGAGTAAGCTATGTGGCTTAGAAATGGAGAAACAGGAGCCTGGGATCAGAAATCAGCAGGCTGCTGCCCATCCATTCACAGATCGCTTGGAGACTGCCCGCGCATGCGCAGTCGCTGGTCTGGAGACAGGAATCCCCCAGTCCTCTGAACAGAAGGTTCACGCAGGCACAAACGCCTGTTTGAAGCCAGAGGCTTCACAGCCGCTGCCGTGGGGCAAAGAGGAGGAGGTTTGTGCAGGCGCGGCCGCCTGCTTGAATACAGAGGCTTCATAGCCTCTGCCGCGGGACACCGAAGAGGAAGTTCATGCAGGCGCAGTTGCCGGGGGGACCACAGCGGCTCTTCCTCAATTTCTTCAAGCAGGCGCACCTGCTTGTTTGAAAACACAGGCTTCACAGCCTCTGCTGCAGGACTCAGGGGAGGAGATGCGCGCAGGTGCAGTCGCATGTTTAAAGGGACCAGCTTCCCAGCCAGCCTCTAGAATGGTTCCCCCCCTGACGTGGGACCCTGGGGGGGGGCAGTGATAGCAATTCCTCTTGCAGGGGAGCTGGTAACAGGTTTTGGACATGGGGGAGAAGGTTCCCAGCCAGCTAGGGCTGCGACCCTGGCTCAGGGTCCGCCAGCCAAAGTTTCCCCCACAGAGACGCCCCTCAGAAGGTCTCAGTGGGCCCGCAAGCCCAAGACAAGATGGTTACCCACTTTACAGTGGAGTAAGGCGGACTCCCGAGCCAGGGGGAAGCCAAAGAACAGGGGTCCCCACTCAACAGCCATAAGGTACGAGGGACCAGAGACAGGAGGCAGTCCAGCTTCGCTGCAGCCAGCAGCAATCTGTGAACGTGCCAGAGATTAGCCAGGCCATCCGGAGATGGGTGGCATTTGTATTATAGCTTTGGTGTGAATATAGCATGCTTTTAAGGTGCATTTTAAATTTTAGTTTGATATAACTAGTTTTAAGTTTAAGTTTAAAGAGTTTAAGTTTACATGTGTGCCAAATGTTTGTATTTTGGTCTGAGGTCGAGGGACCCGACCATGTCTCCACCTAAGGCAGCAGGTCAGTGAGACCTGGCTGCATGTCCTTTTAAGTTTTTGCAGGGGATTGAAAAATGAAGCAGCCCTGTTTGCCCAGCCTGAGCTGGGCACCGAATGAAGATATGGATACGGAATGTTGGGGATCACCTCGCCACTGGACGAATCCAGGAGAACCCGCAGCGATCTTTGGGAAAAAACGGATAGGGTCCGGAGGAACTTGCCCACTCCTCCTACGGGGAGGAGATGGCCCCAGCTGGGTGGGGCACGGCCCCCAACCCAGCACTATCCTGACCGAAGTTCACTTGCGGGAGACCTCGCTGTTGAGGAGTCATGATGGGGAAGCATGGGCGCCTTGTCTGATAGGGACGCGTTCCCCGGGGGTGGGTGGTGATGGCCTGGGAAAGATTGTATAGAGGAGGGGGAGACCCAAGAGTCGCGTGGGTGCGGTCGGGGGAGGGCTAGGTTAAAGGGTAAGTGTGGCTGGGGAGGATGAGTGGGTGGCCGGATCTGGGATCCAAGTTTGTGTGGGGCCAGGGAGAGCCGCCAAACAGGCACCCATCATTTTTCTGCAGCCAGTCGAGGGAAGACGGGAGGGGGAGGGACTGGGAGTCATGATCCCATGTTCCCCGGTCTCAGTCTGTGCCATGGTAATTTTAAACATGAGGGATACCCCGCCTCCACAA
Organism: Somniosus microcephalus; assembly: GCF_052327205.1. Lineage (NCBI taxonomy): Eukaryota > Metazoa > Chordata > Chondrichthyes > Squaliformes > Somniosidae > Somniosus > Somniosus microcephalus. Next base: position 153,736,431 of record NC_140997.1, read on the forward strand.
AGGGACAAGGGAACAGTTCGGGGCTGGCGGAGCAGGCTGGTATGAAAATCCATTCTGTCTGTTTTAATGTTTAAGACAATCAAAGGGCTGTGGGAGGTACATTTACTGTCCGGGTGGGAGGAGCAATACCCACTCGAATTTTGCGACCCATCATTGGCACATGACGGTTGGGGTTTGTTTAAGCATGTTGTTCAAGTTTTTTTGTATTTTGTGTTACAGCCCCAAGTTGAGCAGAGGCAAAGGATCCTCTCCATGCTTGGGATCATTTTGTGACAACTCCAAGTTGAGCAGAGGCGTAGGACCCTCTCCGTGCTTGGGATCATTTTGATTATATTTTGTAATAAGTTATAATGTGAAAAGTCATTGTAAATTTTGATTGCATTGTAATTTTACAAGCGTGTAGGGGTATGAGACCCCTTATTGTAAACTGAAGTATCTGTACCATACCACGGTTTTTCTCGACTTTTAGGGGAAAGGACGGTTCGGGGGATCAGTGGCAGATAGCTGTTAGGTAAATACAGGGGATGGTTGTTTGTGAGGGGGTCTGGAAATTTTGCTCACTCCTTCGAGTTGATACTACAAGCAAGTTGGGAGTATCAAAAGGGGGAATGTAGGTGTTTCACAAAATCCCCTATTTCCCTGTAGATTGAAAAATATTGGTCCACATCGTGGATGAAGAATTGGGTGATGTGACTTGTCTACAATGTTTTAAAATGTGCCTAGAACCACAAAAAGACTGTTCTGAGATGGAAAGAACGTGGACAACACGGGAGTCAAGGAATTCTGTGGAAAATATTCACACACCTTGAGACAGTACATCTTAATAAAGTTGTTCCCTGGAGTTTGGGCAATCACAAAAGGTTTTAAAATGGCCAGAGAAAGCTTGGCCAAAAGGACAAAGCAGCAAAACAGCTCACAGCGAGTTGTCTGTGTGAAAAAGTGAAAGGATACAGGGGCTGTGAGTCAGACCTGCCAATCAAAGGGAGATTCCCTTCGAAGCACTTGAAGTTTTTTATTGACTTAAGCAATTGCCCACTTGAGAACTGACCGCAGGACAATCGATTGTAACTGCTATGTTTACACAGCCATTCATGGCACTCACAGTCAATGAGACATTGAAACCATGGAACCGGATCTTGAATGGGAACTGTTTAAGGATTGAATGTGTTTAAATCACCCATCATTCTGGACAATAGAGCTGTTGCATTCTCTTTTGTTTTAGCCCAGGTGAGCTCCGGATGTGGGCGGGAACATTTCGGCCCCACAGTGCAGACACACCCACTCCAGTCCAACCACTTTGAGTTAGCCAATCACAGCTTTTCTCTTGTGAATTGGATCTTTTTGGGCACGAATCTTCCAGACAGGCAAACAGCAGGGGGGGGGGGGCTTACCAGGTATATATGATAGCTCCTGAGAAGCTATCGCTCTCTTTACTTCCTGGGACCACAGGTGAGCCTCTCTCTCTCTCTTCGCTGGACCACATGTGAGCAGAGTTTCTGACTCCTCAGCAAAGCAACCTAGTAAGGAGTTGGGGGGATGGTAATTAAGGGGATATTGCTAAGATTGTTTAATCAACATTGTAGCCACTTACCCCTCGTTTTTACCATCTGCATTCCCCCATTTAAGCAATTTTACTGTAATTACTGTGTTCGTGTGGTATATTTTGATATTTGATTATAGTTTCTTTTATTTAATAAAACTTGATTTTTCTCTCATCCAAACCATGTGTCCGTTTTAATATCATTAATTATAAGTCCTGCAGTCAGAACTGGAAGGTGGGGTAGCGATTCAAAACCGCTGTTTGAAAATTGGTTTATTGGAAATTGGTTTGCAGTGTAGCAGCAAGGCTGCAGACCAGATGAATTACCTTAAACCAGTTAAAAGAAGCCCCCCTACAATCTTACATATACATTTGGATTCCAACTTACAAAACCATTAATAATCAAACTCCCTACACTCCTCCTTGTTGTTTTCTACTATGATGGCTAAATTGCTATTAATTAATCCTTATTTTTTGTTAAAGGTACGCATCTTGTGCGATCCATATTGAATCTGCTAGATCTCACATAATTTTTGACCTTTAATAGTTTTGAGATCCAGAATTGGCAATTATTTAACCTGCATAACCTAGATTGCTTAAGAAACTGACCTTTGTCCCAATAGCTTTGAGGCACCTTCTTTGAAATATCTTTGTGAGTTAAATGGCTTTGACAGTTGTTCACAACTTGTTCAGCCTTGGCGCAGGAGGGCTTTGTTTTTCATGCACCAAGGGCTGAGCATACAACACTTTCTATTAAAGTGATAAGTAAGTTGATATCTACCAACTTGGCTGACTATTATTTCACTGCCCACCCTGTGGGGAATAGCGTTACCTTTCCTTTGACAACTTTGCTTGCCCATAATGTGTAGTAGCACTGAAATTAAGACCCCGATATTAATGGCTCATAATTGGGTGAAGAACACGGCAAGTCTCTGCTTCGTTCCAGTGTTATGATGCACCAGCCTACATTTCTACTACAACTAGAATACCTGAGAAAAGTGGAACCATTTCACACCAATTTTATAATCTTAATCTTATATATATAAACGAGTCGATCTGTCTGTCTATCTGTCTGTCTGTCCTCACGTGTGCGTCTGTCCGGCTATGCGCTCGAAAGTTATAGAGCGTACCTATGCGTGCGTTACGTCGAAAGAAAGCTTACTGTTCCGAAATGGTCGTAAGCGTATTTACATTTCGGCCGGACAAAAATCGCGCCCGCGTATCCGAAAAACGTTCAACATTCCGCTCATTAGCATCTCATTATCCGCTCATTAGCGACAGAGTGACCTCGAGGTCGACCAATCGTATGCCGGGTTGCTGGCGCATGCAGCCGGGCCCTTCTACGGTCGAGTGACGGGACGATTGACCAATCCTACGCTTTGGTGACCTGATGGTGCGTGTGTGGGCGGGCCTTATCATTCTGAACCGAGGTGAGTCGTCGCCATCTTGATTCCAAACTTTTCCTTTCTTTTTCCCGCTTTCTGCGTCTTTAAAAAAAACGTTGCTTTTAAAACACATATTGTTTTTAAAAAAAGTTAATTACTTTCTAAATCTTTTATCTAATCTCATTAATTTTCCTACCTTTCCCCATTTTTCC